>NC_044565.1:105273053-105576559 GCF_007565055.1 Rhinopithecus roxellana
TACATCAAAGATCACTGATCATAGATCACCGTAACAGATAATAATGAAAAGGTTTGAAATGTTGCAAGAATTACCAAAATTTGACACAGAGACACTGTCCTGTTGGAAAAATGGCACCAAAGGACTTGCTCAACAGGGTTGCCACAAACCTTCAATTTTTTAAAAAGCTAGATATATATGAACCATAGCAAAAACAAAGTACATTAAAATGAGCTAATTTTGTACTTCTAAAATTGGAAGTGCTGGCCAGGCCACACCTATAATAGCATCCCTTTTGAGAGGCCGAGGTGGGAGGATTGTTTGAGGCCAGGAGATCAAGACCAGCCTGGGCAACATAGAAAGGCCTCATCTCTATTTATTTATTCATTATTTTTTACAAAGAACAGCAAAATTGCAAGTGCTTATAACTTTTAGACTTTGCCCTGAACATTGCTTCTTCCACATGAGGACATGTATATTTGAGTTTCAAGATACATTTGTTTCACAGAACTGCAAACATGCAGAAAAACATACCTTCTAACAGCATTTCTGGAATGTCTGCCTGATATCTAGGTCCCACTCTGATTTCACCTTTGTCAGCTAATAGCGTTTTCAATGAGGGGTCATAGACCAATGAGTAGAAGAAGGTATCCTGAAAAATGTGACAAAATATGTAGGTATACTTAATTCCTTCTACTTTTTATAAAGCATTAAAATCAATGTCACTATAATGAACACATAAACCCCAGAGAGTATATAAAATTTCATTTTGGTGAATAAACTCATAAATCTTTAAGGAGAGCATGGTGTTACTGTCATCATGTAAAACAGTACAAAATTAAATCGAGCCAAAAGAAACAGCTTGAAACAAAGTAGATTATAAAGTTCTATTATTTGTTTTAGTCTAAAAGAAAACCATTCGCTCTCTAGAGTACAGTTTCAAAAGCTAGCAAAATTAAACCATAACTCCAAGGTAAGACACCTAAAGTCAAATCATCTTATAAACTTCTGAAGTCCACACCAAACAGAAGGGAAGACTTCACAGATACCAGGTACTCTTTTGTAATGTCCATCCCAATTTTTAGTCAAAAGATTAAAAGGTATAGATATCTCACATCAAACTATACGTGAGTTGAACTTGTGGGTGGTTTACTGTTATAATAATATCACTTTGTAACTATTTAATTAAACATGTATTAACTATAATTCTGCAGTTCTTTAAGTACTGAGGCATGCATATGTATTTATAGACAGATATATAAACATAGCTATATACACGCTCACCGGCAGCATACACACCAAAATTTCCGGTCCTCCCTTACAAAGCTCATATGTCCTTGTTTCTGAGCCTAATGGGCAAAATGACCTGGCACCAGTCCTTTGTTGAATTCCATATAACCACTAGAGATTATCTGAACCAGCAAAGTCCCGTCTTCTGCTTCCCACTATGATCCCAAAGATCATCTGCTGCCCAATTCTCTGTATCATATCCTGGAAGGACCTGTCCCTACTATCAGAAATTTACCAAGCCCCAGCCAAGGAAACTGCAAATAAAAGATAATCTGTCAGACAGTAAAAGTCTCTCCTGTGGGAACTCTTACATACTGTGATAAGGGGAAAGGGGAAAAAACAGTTATTCCATCCACTGAGAAATTCTGTGCTGTATTTTATTCATTGCTCACTGTCAGGAAAAAAGATTTAAACAAAAAAACTGTTTAGAAAAAAAAGGGGGGGGCATACCAATACGTGACAATTTATGCATATTGTTAAGGTGTTATCTAAGGAAAAGAAAAAATCTGCAGGAATAGATAAAACAACCAGCTTAGGCCAGGCGTGGTGGCTCATGCCTATAATTCCAGCACTTTGGCAGGCTGAGGCGGGCAGATCACCTAAGGTCAGGAGTTTGAGACTAGCCTGGCCAACGTGGTGAAACCCTGTCTCTACTAAAAATAGAAAAATTAGCTGGGCATGGTGGCAGGCACCTGTAATCCCAGCTACTTAGGAGGCAGAGGCAGGAGAATCGCTTGAACACAGGAGGCGGAGGTTGCAGAGAGCTGAGATTGCACCCATGCACTCCAGCCTGGGGGAGAAGAGTGAGACTTCGTCTCAAAAAACAACAACAACAACAACAACAACAAAAACTTAACAAAGCTACAGGGGATGATCACTATGTAATCAGAAGTGTTTGATTTTTTGTTTTGCTTTAAAGACATGAGTAATAAATATTACTCAGTAACTGAAGTTATTGCCATTGGCTCACCATCAGATATTTTTTTTCTATTTTTTTAATAGAGATGAGCACTCACTATGTTGCCCAGGCTGGTCTCAAACTCCTGGGCTCAAGCAATCCTCCTGCCTCAGCCTCCCAAAGTGCTGGGATCACAGACATGAGCCCCCACACGCAGCCACCATCAGATTTAAAAGCAGAGATACGCCGGGCGTGGTGGCTCACGCCTGTAAACCCAGCACTTTAGGAGGCTGAGGTGGGCAGATGACCTGAGGTTGGGAGTTCAAGATCACCCTGACCAACATGGAGAAACCCCATCTCTACTAAAAATACAAAATTAGCCAGGTTTGGTGGCACATGCCTGTAATCCCAGCTACTCGGGAGGCTCAGGCAGGAGAACGGCTTGAACCCGGGAGGCGGAGGTTGTGGTGAGCCAGAGATCACGCCATTGCACTCCGGCCTGGGCAACAAGAGCAAAACTCCCTCTCAAAAATAAATAAATAAATAAATAAAAGCATAGATACTTCAGGTCACTTGTTATCTGTAAAACCTATTAGCATGCTACTCCAATTAAAAACAAGAGCTTGCCATACTCTACAATATAATAAGATGAAATGACTATTTGGGTCATATAAGTTGCTTAAAATCCTTAGATTTGTATGTCCTGATATGGGAAAATATTCAAAATATGTTTGGTTTATAATAGAAGTTGTAAAAAAAAAAAAAGAAGAAACGGTTCCAGACAGTCCAATTTCAGGAACACAGAGTTAAAAGTAAAGGATGATAATTACAAAGTTATTCTTTGGGTTACCGTCTTCAACTATGCCAATCTCAATATTTTATTTTTAAGTGTTTATATATTTAGGGGGTAAAAGTACAGAGTTCTTATATGCATACATTGTGTCATGGTAAAGTCTGGGCTTTTACTGTACCCATCAATAGTGAACATTGTACCCAATAGGTAATTTTTCAATCCTCACCCTTCTCCAATGTCTATTTTTTACTTTTTTTAGACAAGGTCTCACTCTGTCACCCAGACTGGAGGTGCAGTAGCGTGATCTCAGCTCACCGCAACTTCCACATCCCAGGCTCAAGCAATTCTCTTGCCTCAGCCTTGTGAGTAGCTGGGATTACAGGAATGCGCCACTACCTCCTGACTAATTTTTGTATGTTTAGTAGAGACGGGGTTTTGCTGTGTTGGCCAGCCTGGTCTTGAACTCCTGACCTCAAATGATCCACCCGCCTCAGCCTCCCAAAGTGCTGGGATTCCAGGCATGTGCCACCACGCTCAGTTAATTTTTGTATGGCCCGGCTAATTTTTGTATTTTTAGTAGAGACAGGGTTTCACCATGTTGGTCAGGCTGGTCTCAAACTCCTGCTCTCATGATCTGCCCGCCTCGGCCTCCCAAAGTGCTGGGATTACATGTGTGAGCCTCTGCGTCGGGCCAAAAAAAAAATTTAATACAATGAAATGCATTGAATGTTTTGCCTTTTTCTTTCTGCTTCTGTGAAATAATGCTAATTTCTGGGCACTATCATTATCCATACTATAATCCATTCTGTTGGACAGACTAATGACAAGTCTATCATCTAAATTTTACAGAGGTAAGTTATAAAGTCTATAAGCCTTTTTTCTGCTTTGAATATGTATTTTCCTGTTAGTTTTCTTATTTCCTATTAGGTTTTCTAATGTATAATGGGTTCTGCATGATTGTATCAAACTTTTTCTGTTATATTTTCTTCATTTGAGATAAATGGGCAACAGTTGAGTTTAAGATTTAAAAAGAAAAAAGAAACAGGCCAGGCACAGTGGCTCATGCCTCTGATCACAGCACTTTGGGAGGCTGAGGAAGGTAGATCACCTGAGGCCAGGAGTTCAAGACCAGCCTAGCAAACATGGCAAAACTCCATCTCTACCAAAAACACAAAAATCAGCTGGGTATGACAGCAGGCACCTGTGATCCCAGCTACTCAGGAGGCTGAAGCATAAGAATTGCTTGAACCCGAGAGGCGGAGGTTGCAGTGGGCCAAGATCACATCACTGCATTCCAGACTGAGCGAGACTCTGTCTCCAAAATATAAAACATACACATATGTAATAAAGCTTTTGGGGGAGAGGGAAAAAATCAGAAAGATGAAATACTGAAGCATCACTGACACTAAAATATGTTTCCCACCATACAAATAACACTGCTTTAAATGTCACCTAAAACTATGCATACCATGAAATATTTTGGTTATAAGAATTTCCTCCTTTCAATGAAGCGTATGCTCTATCTCAACTTGTTAACTACATTTCTTGTTAAGGTTTAGTAAAAAAAATATATATATATATATATATATATATATATATTTTTTTTTTTTTTAGACAGAGTCTTGCTCTGTCGCCCAGGCTGGAGTGCAGTGGCCAGATCTCAGCTCACTGCAAGCTCCGCCTCCCGGGTTCCCGCCATTCTCCTGCCTCAGCCTCCTGAGTAGCTGGGACCACAGGCGCCCGCCACCACGCCCGGCTAGTTTTTTGTACTTTTTAGTAGAGACGGGGTTTCACCGTGTTAGCCAGGATGGTCTCGATCTCCTGACCTCATGATCCGCCTGTCTCGGCCTCCCAAAGTGCTGGGATTACAGGCTTGAGCCACCGCGCCCGGCCTAAAAAATATTTTTAATTGACAAAATTTATTAGGATTCCAGAAAGCAGACCACCAATGGTAAAATCTCATCTGGAAATAGTCTAAAAGTAAAACCATTTATTCAAGAAATAAAAACAAAAACAAAACATAAAGGGGAGCTAAGCACACTAAAGCATTAATTTCATAAAGTCAAAAATATTCATCCACTATCAACTAAATCCATGTACCATTCTCTATAATGTCTTTCATTACCAACTGAAAAACAGACACAAAAGTTTTTGCTAACCCTTATCTCAGATAACCAGAAAAATCAAATTTACCCAAATGCATTCTAGTCATTACACTTTTACCATAATACTGCTATTAATATGATGGTAGAATAATACTTTTGTACAAAAAGAAATAAATTCCAAGGAAAGAGCTTCATGTGAAATAAAGGGAGAAAAAAACGAAACAAGTATGACTGTGAATTACCTCTTTATCAAGATATGACAATACTGATTCTGTCTCATTCAGAAGGGCAACACTGCACTTTCCCCTGTTGAAAGAGAAAAAAAGAATAAATGTAACAAAGGCCACCTCACCTTCTCAGTGATGAGAAATAAAAAGTTAAGAATGTGAGATTGGTATTAAGAAACTACATAGGCAGTTAGGAATATATATTTTTTCAAACAATTTAAACCCACTTTACAATCCTATAAAAAAAAAGGCCGCCTTTATAGGAATTTCTTGAGAGGCTAGCCTGTTGGAGTAATTGTGTTAGGCAATAAATCCTAATAATATGCAACACTTTATAGGTAGTTTCTGTTTATTCAAGAAAAAAGAGTACAATGAGACCTTCAGACTCAGAGTCAGTTTCTGAACCTATAAACAGATATTATGAGGTAATTTTATACAGGGCTGTGCAGACAAAGCCACCACCACACAAACCAATGCCTAAATAATATTCAGATTTTTATGAGCAGCCACTAACTACATTTAAGAACCTAGAAATAGGCCGGGCGCGGTGGCGCAAGCCTGTAATCCCAGCACTTTGGGAGGCCGAGACGGGCGGATCACGGGGTCAGGAGATTGAGACCATCCTGGCTAACACGGTGAAACACCGTTTCTACTAAAAAATACAAAAAACTAGCCGGGCGAGGTGGTGGGTGCCTGTAGTCCCAGCTACTAGGGAGGCTGAGGCAGGAGAATGGCGTAAACCCAGGAGGCGGAGCTTGCAGTGAGCTGAGATCCGGCCACTGCACTCCAGCCTGGGCGACAGAGCAAGACTCCGTCTCAAAAAAAAAAAAAAAAAAAAAAAGAACCTAGAAATAATACACATTCATATCAGGATACAACTAATTCATCTTTATTGAGATGACTCTAAAAACTAGTTAAAATTTCAACACATGGAGCTTTCTATAGAGCAAGGGGCAAAATAAACATTGACAGATCCACGGACCTTGCGGTCTGACAGCACTTACGTTTGATCTGAGTTTGGAAACTAATGTCTATTTTTATAAGGCTTGTCTAGACTCTGAGAAAAATTGAGGCTATGTAGGTAGAGGCATTTATTACAAGCACTTTCAAAATGATCCTAACCAGCCTAAAAAAATCAGTATAGCTAATACAAATCTGACAGGAGCATTTTGAAGATTATTCCAGTTACAAATACTGGTCAGGGCTCACAATGTTTCTTTAAAATGTCATAAGATCATTTGATTTTCTAAACAAAAATTAAGACATCTCCAAAAGCCAATATGCAAAAACAAAGATATCACATATATACTAAGTGAGACATTAGAAATTAGCAGGGCATAGTGGCACATGCCGATAATCCCAGCTACTCAGGGGGCTGAGGCAGGAGAATGGCTTAAACCCGAGAGGCAGAGGTTGCAGTGAGCCGAGATCATGCCATTGCACTCCAGCCCAGGTGACAGAGTAAGACTCCATCTCAAAAAAAAAAAAAAAAAAGAAAGAAAGAAAAAAAAAAGCTAGAAAAGCTTGCTGTTGGATCACCAGAGTGAAATACAATTCAAAGAAAAAAATTACCAAAAGCAAAATAAAATACTAAAAGTGAAAACACATTGGTCAAAATTTACAGTTTGCTAAACATTTTGCAATTATATACTCTTTAAATTTAAAAAAAAATCCCCTTATAAAAATGTCTTTTTCTGGTAATCACTGCAGGTTAGAAAGCTCTCTTTGAGAGCATCTCAAATCTCTAACATGGTTACTAGAAGTGTTTATAAAAGTTTTCTTTTTTTTCTAACATTTTATTCAAGTAGATTAGTGAAGAAAAAAAAATTAACATCACTTTAGCACACATAGCAACACTGAAAAGACAACAATTGGGCCTGGCTCCCACCTGTTATCTCCACATTTTGGGAGGCCGAGAATCACTTGAAGCCCAGGAGTTTGAGACCAGGCTGGAAAACACAGCAAGATCTCCACTCTACTAAAAATTTAAAAAATAAAATCAGCAGGGCATAGTCCCAGCTACTCGGGGTTGGGGGACTGCTTGAGCACAGGAGGTCTAGGGTGCAGTGAGCTGTATTTGCACCACCGAACTCCAGCCTGGCCAAAAGAGCAAGACCCCATCTCAAAAAAAAAAAAGAAAAGGCAACAATTACCTGATATGTTCTCATAACAGACGGAATTGCAACTAGGGAAATTGCTCTGCTGCCATTAGCACATCTACAACTGCCACAGAATATCTATGACCTGTGAATATGTGCTCACACATGCAATATGCTTAATAAATGGGGTTTCTAAAAATAGTTTTTGCTTACTTTTTCCCCCTCATTAACAGCTGACAAAGCAGTATTTCTAACATTTGATACTTAATCACCTAGAAAAAAATAACGCCCCCTTTAAAAAAAAAATAAGTTCTCCAAAGTCACTTTTGTTTGTTTTAATGGGGAGGAGTAAAACCTGCTCAATTTTAATAGGTACTTTTTTTTTAAGGCTAGTCAAGTGAAACGGTGATAGTGGAGAATAAACAAATAAATCTGTAACTGGTTATAAACACTACTGCACTGGGCCTAGCCAATACCACTGTCTTTAATAGTCACTTGACTTTTAAGGGTTAACAGACACTGAAACTTCAAACAAACAATATAGCATACTTTAAAAGTCTCTTCCATATGGTCTGAAATAACAAAAGATTTTAAATTATAAAACCTTTATTTTCATAATTATATTAGGAAATAAGGAAACATGGGTTATAATGAAATATAAAATCTTTTTGAAAATGTAGTTTTTATACAAAGATGAAAGGATAGTAAGTGATCTAAGTTTTAAATTTTTCTTTAATATAGCTATATTGTACATCTCCCCAAATTAAAAATGAAAATCTAACATTTAAAATTTTCATGTACATATATTAACAGCTAACAAAGAGGTTGAGTCAGAATTATTTTATGAAGTAAATATGAATATGTAATTAACACATATATTACCATGCCAAGAGTTGTTGATAAAAGTGGTTTAAAAAAAGATTTAAAGCGTTAGTTTCCTTTATGCCAAACAAATCTTGGCTCATAGATAAAAACATGGTAAATTTTAAGCCAACCCCAACCTAAAGGAACTATTATCAAATTCTGTATACAGATACCACAGGCAATTTATACTGAGTCTCAAGCAATGAATATAATCATGTGTCATGTATGATATTTTAATCCTTAAATAATAAAGATACCCAAGCATGATATGAAGTATATCAAAGATTACAACACAAAGATCACTCCAGGCCCATATAATTACCCGTACTACTTTTCTACACAGAACCACAAAGGAGTACACAATTGCTATAAAGAAAATCTACTTTCCCACAGATCATTCAAAAGGGTTTTCAAAGTATAATCTGTTTCAGAGACTGCGCAGGGTGCTGGGACACAAAGACATGTGAATAAATAATTATGACAAAACAGTCACACGTTCAACATCAAGTGCTGATCAGCCTGGCATCTGCTAGTTGCTTAAGGGTATGTCCCATATAATCCTACAGACTGAAAAACATATGTAAAACTGTGCACACAGGTTATATATTTCTTTTATCTAAAGCTAGTACATATCTGTATAAACGAAAGAGGAGGGCCGGGCGCAGTAGCTCATGTCTGCAATCCCAGCACTTTGGAAGGTTGATGCGGGCGGGTCATGAGATCAGGAGTTCGAGACCAGCCTGGCCAACATGGTAAAACCTTGTCTCTACTAAAAACACAAAAATTAGCTGGGAGTGGTAGCACACGCCTGAGTCCCAGCTACTGGAGGCTTAGGCAGGAGAATCGCTTGAACCCGGGAGCCAGAGATTGCAGTGAGCCAAGATCGCACCACTGCACTCCAGCCTGGTGACAGGGCAAAACTCCATCTCAAAAAAAAAAAAAGGAAAGAAAGAGAAGGAAGTTTAAATTAGTGGTCATTTCCCCCGTCTGTAGACTTTCTTATTTTATTTTGTTTTGTTTTGAGAAAGGATCTAGCTCTGTCGCCCAGGCTGGAGTGCAGAGGCATAATCACAGCTACTACAGCCTCAACTTCCTGGACTCAATCAATGCTCCCACCTCAGCCTCCCCAGTAGCTGGGACTACAGGTGTGTGCCACCATGCAGAGCTAATTTTTTTTATTCTTTGTAGAGACAGAGTTTTGCTATGTTGCCCAGGCTGCTCTCAAACTCCCTGGCTCAAGCGATCCTCCCACCTTGGCCTCCCAAAGGCTGGGATTAATGACATGAGCCACCACATCCGGCCCAAACTTTCTTTTACCTTGATACAACTGAAGCGGTGACTACCCACTTACAAAAGTGCAGATATCTTAGTGCCATACCAGACTTACTGAATTTCAATAGCTTGGGATGGGTCCAGGAATCTACATGATTAACAAACATCACCAGGTGGTCTTTAGCTCACTAAACTTAAAAAACCATTCCTGGTCGGGTGCCTTGGCTCACCCCTGTAATCCTAGCATTCTATGAGGCCGAGGCCGGCAGAATGCCTGAGCTCAGGTGTAGTTCAAGACCAGCCTGGGCAACATGGTGAAACTCCGTTTCTACCAAAATATAAAAAATTAGCTGGGTGTGGAGGTACAAGCCTGTAATCCCAGCTACTGAGGAGGCTGAGGCACAAGAATTGCTTGAACCTGGGAGGAGGAGGTGCAGTGAGCCAAAATCATGCCACTGCACTCAAGCCTGGGTGACAGAGTGAGGCTCTGTCTTGGAAAAAAAAATATTCCTATAGATGCAGACTTTGACATTAAACTTGTCTTGTTCAACAAACGGTATTATTGCTTCATTAAAGAAAGACATTTTTCTCATTGGCTTTACAAGTCTTACATTTGCCACAAACTCTAGATTCTTTTTTTTTTTTTTTGAGACAGAGTCTCACTCTGTTGCCCAGGCTGGAGTACAAGTGGCATGATCTCACCCTCACTGCAACCTCCACCTCCTGGGTTCAAGCAATCCTCCTGACTCAGCCTCCCAAGTAGCTGGGATTACATACAGATGCCTGCCATCACACCCAGCTCATTTTTGTATTTTTAGTAAAGACGGGGTTTCACCATGTTGGCCAGGCTAGTCTCAAACTCCTGATTTCAGGTGATCCACCCGCCTCGGCCTCCCAAAGTGCTGGGATTACAGATGTGAGCCAACTTGCCCGGCCCAAACTACAGATTCTTAACATTTCTTCGTATAAAGAACCATGGCAAAATATTAGGTTCTGGGATTGGTAAAGCAGTGAGTAGACAGTTTTTACAGCACTTAATACAATGAACACAATGAACAACCAAATAAAAAAATAAAGATCAAAGATGCAAAATGGTTTCAGAAGATTAGATTTCTCAACAGCAACCGCATAAAACAGAATAGCACAGATTCAAAATTCTGAGGGAAGTGGTTTCCAAACCAGAATTCTATGTCTAAAATCATTGGCCAAGTGTGAAAAATATTTTTGGATATGAGAACAAAAACTTTTACATTTTTAGAAGACTTAATCAAAAGACAAAGGTAAAACATGATAAACTCCATGGAAAACAAAAGTTTATACAAGAAAGAATACATAATACTGACATGTTCATAAAACACGAAGATTGTTTACTAAGTTAAATAAAAGTTGTAATAATATTAAAAACAGAAGGCAAAGGGAATAGGGAAGAGAGAAGTAAGGTAAATTCCTAAAACTGAAAAATTAATAGTAGGAATATAAGAACAGTATAAATGCAGAAGCCACCATCGAGAGGACTTGAAAATGACTACAGAGTGGGAACCAAGCAAATGACTGCCCTGGATATTATTAGACAGCCATATCCATATACTTTTAAAAAGTAACAAAATTTAAATTTAAAATGAAAGGGGGTGATATGGTTTGACTCTGTGTCCCCACCCAAATCTCATCTTGAATTGTGATCCCCATAATCCTCACGTGTCAAGGGAGGGACCCAGTGGGTGCTGATTTCCCCCATGCTGTTCATGATAGTGAGTTCTCAACATGATCTGATGGTTTTATACATGTTTGACAGTTCCTCCTCCTCTCGCTTCTCTCTCTCTCTCGCCTGCCGCCAAGTAAGACATGCCTGCTTCCCCTTCCACCATGAATGTAAGTTGCCTGAGACTTACACAGCCATGCAGAACTGGGAGTCAATTAAAATTCTTTTCCTTATAAATTACCCAGTCTCGGGCAGTTCTACAGCAGTGTTGAGAACAGACTAATAAAGAGAAAATCCTAATTAAAATACATAAATTTGCATGAATACAACACCAAGGGAGTAAGGATTATGTACAATAACTCTGTGTATCAGGTTTTCTCAACCTTGGCACCAATGGTAGACATTTTGGGTCAGATAATTTTTTGTTGTGGAGGCTGTCTCATGCACTGTAGGATGTTTAGCAGCATCCCTGGCCTCTATGCAGTGGATGACTGTAGCACTCCCTCATCCGTTTGTTAGAGCCAAAACTGTCAAAATTGTCAAATGTCCCTGGGATACAGTATCACTCCTGGTTGAGAATCACTGCTCTACATTAAGAAAACTATGGTTTTCTTAATTATATCTTGGTAACAAACATTTAAGATTGCATATATTAAGTGAAAGAATATGATTTTTTATGGACTTTTTTTTGAGACAGGATCTTGCTGTCACCCTGGCCAGAGTGCAGTGGCGTGATCTCAGCTCACTGCAGCCTCCACCTCCTGGGCTCAAGTGATCCTCCCACCTCAGTCTTCCGAGTAATTGGGACTACAGGCATGAGCCACCAGGCCTGCTAACTTTTGTATTTGTTGTAGAGACACGGTTTCACCATGTTGCCCAGACTGGTCTAAAACTCCTAGGATTAAGCAATCCTCCTTGGCCCCGCAAGTGCTGGGATTATAGGCGTGAGCCATCAAACCTGACCCTGGACCTCTGCTTTTTTTTTTTTTTTTTTTTGAGACAGAGTCTCACTCCGTCTCCAGGCTGGAATGCAGTGGTGCAACCTCGGCTCACTGCAACCTCTGACTTCTGGGTACAAGCGATTCTCCTGCCTCAGCCTCCCAAGTAGCTGGGACTACAGGTGCGCACTACCATACTCAGCTAATTTTTGTATTTTTAGTAGAGATGGGGTTTCACCATGTTGGCCAGGATGGTCTCAATCTCTTGACCTCGTGATCCACCCACCTCACCTCCCAAAGGGCTGGGATTACAGGCATGAGCCACCGTACCCGGCTATATTATTTAAAAAAAAAAAAAAAGAGGAGGACAAAGATAAATAAATCTGGAAATCTTTAAATATTTCTGTTCAAAGATATATGATGTTATTAATACTGCTTTAACAGATGCTCACAAATAAAAATTAAAAGAAGCCACATACACAACCCTGAAACATCTGTTTGTGTAGATAAAGTAGAAGAATGAAAAGCCAAAATGAGAAGTTTGGGCTCAATAAAATCAATTAATCAATTTCTGAAGATAAATGATTGACAAATTGTGTTGTGAGATGCTCATTCCATCCATGGGATGTGCAGCATAGCAAAGACACCATAATTCTGAATATTTGATGACAAATATGAAAAAAACTGTCAAGGAGGAATCAAGGAGGAAAAATATCCGCCTCTTGATACCACTCTTCCCTCTTATAGGAGGAAGTGAAATGAGAAAGTGAAATGTTCCAAAAAGGCAATACCTATTGGAAAGATCCTCCTCTCCAGGACAAGCTGGCAAATGAATAGCTCTGACCACCAGGAAAATCCCTCAAAGGTTCCACAACATGTGGAACACAAGTACTTGAGGGGGAGGTTGGGGATGGTTAATAGGTACAAAACAGCAGCCTGGGTCACTAAGGGAGACTCCATCTCAAAAAATAATAATATAAAATAACTAAAAGAGTATAACTGGATTGTTTGTAACACAAAGTATGAACGCTTGAGGGGACAGATATCCCATATTTCAAGATATGATTATTATGCATCACATGCCTGTGTCAAAATATCTCATGTGCCACATAAATATATACATCTATGTAGCCACAAAAATTGAAAATCAAAAAAACACACACACAAGTACTTGAGACAATACATAGGATATACTTTGCATCTAACCCAAATGCTCTTGTGCATTGTGATTCCGGTTGAAGAAAACTACTTCAGCCCTTAAAGTGGTTAAGCGGTTAATTCAAATAGTATAAATATACATTTTCTAAAAAGAGCATGCTAAACATGTAGACTTTATGTTAAGCTGTGATAGGATTTTTCCTCCTACTAGCAATCTTGTTTTTTTTTTTTTTGAGACGGGCTCTGTCGCCCAGGCTGGAGTTGCAGTAACTGGACCTCAGCTCACTGCAAGCTCCACCTCCCGGGTTTATGCCCTTCTCCTGCCTCAGCCTCCCGAGTAGCTGGGACTACAGGCGCCCGCCACCTTGCCTGGCTAGTTTTTTGTATTTTTTAGTAGAAACGGGGTTTCACCGTGTTAGCCAGGATGGTCTTGATCTCCTGACCTCGTGATCCGCCCGTCTCGGCCTCCCAACTACTAGCAATCTTATGAGCCTAAGCACACTAACTTTCTCATGTTAACTTCATTTATTAAGGAGCACTACTTATAGGCATCAATAATACCCTTTTGGCTAATTCAAATTTTATGTATAGATTGCCAAAAAAATGATAAAAGCCTAATACTTTAAAATGCTGTCATAATGAAATGAGCAGGAAGAAAACCAATTATTTTAAAGATTCCAAATAAGTTTTTAATATTCACAGCCAAACTGAAGAGAGACTAATAATCCACAGTGGAGTTCTATTTTATTACTTACATACTTAAAAGTTAGCACTACTATGTATTTTTCAATAAACATATCCGTAAAAAATTGTTTGTTTTCTCTGAAACTAGCAAAAAGGTCTCAATAAATTAAATTTACAAATCCTTTCAGCTGAACCTCCCTACTTTGACCAATAGAGAAATATGAAGAAATAAATACAAAATAAAAATTAAGATATTTTCAACTATTTTACTTGGTATAATTTTGCAGCTACACTCACAATCACACAAGTAAAATGTCCTAGGCACAAGTTTAGTCATTATAGTATTATTTTTTAACAGCAAAAGACTAAAAAAAACAAAAATCCATTACTTAGGATTAAACAAATTAGATATATAATACGGTCATAAAAAAGAATGAGGCAGATCTTTACGATCCAATATGGACCTATCACCAAGATACTTCATTTCAAAAGCACAACATAAAAGCATCATAATTTACTCCACAATTTACTTAGACATACAAACATATATACCTCATTGCTTCTATATGCATAGAATATCTCTGGAAGTCCACCTAAGACTCTAAAAACACTGAAGACCTGGGGGGACTGTGCAGGAGTAAGACATTTTATTGTATACTTCATGTTTGTATATTTTGGTTTCTGAATCATATATTACAAATCCACCTCCACTGAAACTGTCTCACAAGGTTGACAAGAATTGCATGCAGGTTCTGGCCAGAAATGTAGTTACAATTAAGTATTAATCAGGCTGCACTTTGGCCCACTTCTCTGCTATTGAAAGTCGTGTAGCACAAGATACTGACAAAAGCCTTGATTCTAATATCAGAGATCAAGTGTATGGGGAGCCCACTGTTCCCATAGTCAGGATCTCTGACATTAGAATCATAAGGCTTTTATTTAAGGATCATTTAAATTGTTTTTCGCCCGGCGTGGTGGCTCATGCCTGTAATCCTAGCACTTGGGGAGGTCAAGGCAAGCAGATCACTTGAGGTCAGGAGTTACAGACCACCCTGGCCAACATGGTGAAACCCCATCTCTACTAAAAATACAAAAAAAGTTAGCCAGGTGTGGTGACAGGCCCCTGTAATCCCAGCTACTTGGGAGGCTAAGGCACGAGAATTGCTCGAACCTGGGAGGCAAAGGTTGCAGAGAGCCGAGATCATGCCACTGCACTCTAGCCTTCAAGACAGAGCAAGACTACGTCTCAAAAAAAAAAAAAAAAAAGAGGTTTTTCAGGCCCCATGAATTCCAGCAACCAGTTTAAAGGCCCCCATAGAGGAACGAGATCAGAAGAATTCAGCTTCTTTTTCCCCCACTTCATGACTTCACCATACAATTCTTCGAGATCTCCAAACTTTGGCCCACTCCAAATGCCTTAAAAGCCCCAACTCCAAACTCCCTGGGGAGACAGATTAGAGGTTTCCTCCCACCTCCTTGTTGGGGGACCCTACAATTAAACCTCCTTCTTTGCTGCAACCTGGTGTCTCAGAGTACTGACTGGCTGTGCTCAGTGGGCAGCTAACCTATCACAATTACACTACCAAAAAAATTTAAATTTTATAAGCAAGAGGGCATGTCATCAGTTTTGTGATCCTGACAACAAAAAAAGACTGCTCTATCGACTGGGCACGGTGGTTCAGGCCTGTAATCCCAGCACTTTGGGAGGCCGAGGCAGGCGAATCATGAGGTCAGGAGTTCGAGACCAGCCTGGCCAACACGGTGAAACCCTGTCTCTACTAAAAATACAAAAAGTTACCCGGGCATAGTGGCATGCGCCTGTAATCCCAGCTACCCGGGAGGCTGTGGCAGGAGAATTGCTTGAACCCAGGAGACAGAGGTTGCAGTAAGCCAAGATCACACTACTACACTCCAGCCTGGGCCACAGAGCGAGACTCCGTCTCAAAGAAAAAAAAAAGATTGCTCTATCATCCACCACTTTTGGATCCCAGTTTTGCACTGAGCATTTAACCAAACTGGATATACCATCCCTAACCACAGCAATACATAAATTCACTCTCAGCAATCTATTCCAATCTACTCCCATCTACCGACTATCGCTTTGCCGAGTATTTGAAATACTTTTTGGTTAAAAAGAAAATTCTGCTTATACATAAAATATTTTACGTTCATTTATTTATTTGTTTCTGACATACAGGTCAACCCGAGGAAAAACTTTCCTTCAAACACTAATTGCTCTAGGTAAAACATAAACCAAAAAAAAAAGAAATTCTAATTACAGTCTCTGAAAAAGGATGGAAATGTTTTGTCAATACTCAACAACTCAGTTTTAAAAAGAGACATGAAGAGATAAATCCCAGAATTGTAAGGTATTTTTATTCAGTGAGCTAACTGAAAGAAGTTTCACAGCATCTCAATGCGGGGAGGAGAGTGGTGTAGTATTTTCAGTCTCAACAGAATAATGAATTAAATGACAGGCAAAGCCAATGTGTTTATCTCTTTTCTGAGATGCCTTTTAAATAAGAAGACGGCCTGGTTGGTGGCTCACGCCTGTAATCCCAGCACTTTGGGAGGCCGAGGCAAGCGGATCACCTGAGGTCACCAGTTTGATACTAGCCTAGCCAGCATGGCAAAACCCCATCTCTACTAAAAATACCAAAAAAATTAGCCAAGCATGGTGGTGGGCGCCTGTATCCCAGCTACTCGGGAGGCTGAGGCAGGAGAATCACTTGAACCCAGGAGGTGGAGGTTACAGTGAGCCAAGATCGCACCACCGCACTCCAGTCTGGGTGACAAGAGCAAAACTCCATCAAATAAATAAATAAATAAATAAATAAATAAATAAATAAAGTGATAAGAAGAAAAGTAAAAGAACCGCCAGGCACGGTGGCTCGCGCCTGTAATCCCAACACTTTGGAAGGCCGAGGCAGATGGATCACAAAGTCAGGCATTCAAGACCAGCCTGGCCAACATGGTGAAACCTCGTCCTACCAAAAATACAAAAATTAGGTGGGCATGGTGGTGCTCACCTGTAATCCCACAAGAGGCTGAGGCAGGAGAATCACTTGAACCCAGGAGTCTGAGGTTGCAGTAAGCCGAGATAGCACCACTGCACTCCAGCCTGAGCAACAGAGTGAGACTCTGTCTCAAAACAAAACGAAACAAAACAAAACAAAACAAAAGAACCTGGCAGGGAATGGTGGCTCACACCTGTAATCCCAGCACTTTGGAAGGCCCAGGCGGGCAGATCATCTGAGGTCAGGAGTTTGAGACCAGCCTGACCAACACAGCAAAACCATGTCTCTACCAAAAATACAAAAAAAAAAAAAAAAATTAGCCAGGCTTGGTGGCACACACACTCCCAGCTACTTGGGAGGCTGAGGCGGGGGAGGATCGCTTGAACCCTTGAGGTGGAGGTTGCAGTGAGCCAAGATGACACCACTGCACTCCAACCTAGGAGACATAGCGAGACTCCATTTCAAATTTTAAAAAAAGAAAAAAAGAATCTAAACCATAATAAAGAGAATCTGAGGGGGCCATTAGCAGAATAAAGATTTTCAGAAAATTTTGGAAGACAAAAAGGAAAGACTAAGAAGAGCACAAATGGCCACTTTCTACAATACCACTAAACACGGCATTGCTGGTTTTCCCTAATATAATTAGGACACGAAAAACAATTAAGAAACAAAGCTCAGGCCTGGCACAGTGGCTTGGAAGGCCACGGCAGGAGGATCACTTGAGGCCAGGAGTTAGAGACCGCCCTGGACAACACAGGGAGACCAGTTGCTACAAAAAAAAAGTTTAAATTAGCTGGGCGCGGTGGTCAGCACCTGCAGTCCCAGTTACTCAGGAGGCTGAGGTGAGAGGATCGCTTGAGCCCAGGAGTTCAAGGCTGCAGTGAGCCATGAATCATGCCACTGCACTCCAGCCTAGAAAATAGAGAAAAAATCCTGCTGCTAAAGGGAAAAAAAAAGAAAAAAGAAACAAAGCCCAAAATATGTATACAGGGAGCTGGCTGGGTGCAGGGGCTCACACCTGTAATCCCAGCACTTTGGGAGGCCAAGACAGGCGGATCAACTGAGGTCAGGAGTTTGAAGCCAGCCTGGCCAACATGATGAAACCCAGTCTCTACTACAAATATAAAAATTAGTTGGGTGTGGTGGTGTAGGCCTGTAATCCCAGCTACTTGGAAGGCTGAAGCACAAGAACTGCTTGAACCTGGGAGATGGAGGTTGCAGTGAGCCGAGGTGGTACCATTACACTACATCCTGGGTGACAAAGCGAGACTCTGTCTAAAAAAAAAAAGGAGCTAATACTAGGGAAAATGGAACTGACCTATCCAGGATAGTCCTGAAGAATTTTCTAGTCTAAGAGGGTAAGACTTAGAAAAGTCAACTTCACAACTGCCTGAAGACAAAGTCAGCCCAGAAAACTGAAGCTCCTAGGCCAGGCGCAGTGGCTCATGCCTGTAATCCTAGCACTTTGGGAGGCCGAGGCGGGTGGATCATGAGGTCAGGAGTTCGAGACCAGCCTGGCCAACATGGTGAAACGCTATCTCTACTAAAAATGCAAAAATTAGCTGGGCATGGTGGTGGGTGCCTTTAATACCAGCTTACTCAGGAGGCTGAGGCAGGAAAATCACTTGAGCCCAGGAAGCGGAGGTTGCAGTGAGTCGAGATTGCACCACTGCACTCCAGCCTGGGTGACAGAGTTAGACCTCATCTAAAAAAAAAAAAAAAAATGAAGCTCCTGTTCAGCCTTACTACCTTGGTTTTGAATAACAATAGATAACTATGAATCATCTAATACTTGAGAACAGACTACAGCACGAAAGATAAATACAAAAAATCAACAACTGAACTTGAAGAAACAATTTAGGCAACAACACAGTCCAGATCTCTGCTCACTGCAAGCTCCGCCTCCCGGGTTCACACCATTCTCCTACCTCAGCCTCCCGAGTAGCTGGGCGCTCGCCACCACACCCAGCTAATTTTTTTGTATTTTTAGTAGAGACGGGGTTTCATCATGTTAGCCAGGATGGTCTCGATCTCCTGACCTCGTGATCCGCCCGCCTCAGCCTCCCAAAGTCCTGGGATTACAGGTGTGAGTCACCGTGTCCGGCCCATAAAACAAATTTTAAAACATGATTGGCAAAATTAAAATATCACTAGATGTGCTAGAAAAATCAAAGATTTAGCTCAGGGACCTCCACCTCCAAGAAAAGGAAAGAAAGAAAAATGGAAAATATGAGAAAACAGGCTGGGCACGGTGGATCATGCCTGTAATCCCAACGCTTTGGGAGGCCGAGGCGGGCGGATCACCTGAGGTCAGGAGTTCAAGACCAGCCTGGCCAACATGGTGAAACCCCACCTCTACTAACTATACAAAAATTAGACAGGCATGGTGGCGGGTGCCTGTAATCCCAACTACTTGGGAGGCTGAGGCAGGAGAATCACTTGAATCTGGGAAGCAAAGGTTGCAGTGAGTCAAGATGGCGCCACTGCACTCCAGCCTCGGTAACAAAGCGAGACTCCGTCTCAAAAACATAAAAAAATAAATAAAGGAAAACAGATCTTCAAATTACACTGGTGTATCAAATATCCTTACCATTGATGCATCACTGTAAAATTTCAGGATGCAACAAATAAGAACATTCTAAAAAGATTTCACAGAGGAAACAGGTAACATGCAAAGAATAGAGAACTGATGTGGTATAAAACTCACGTTCAATGACAATGGATGTCTGATGACAATGGGGTAAACATCTTCAAAGTTTTGAGGGAAAATCATTTTCAACCCAAAATTCAATGCAAAAAAAGATCATGTTATCAAGTGTCTACTATTAAATTATGAATTTCATAGCAGAATAGTACAGGAGGCTACAAAATATTTAAAAGATTGAGTCTGACAAAGTTGAGAAGCTCTGCTATAAGTTAATATACATTAAAAACAAAAAAGATGCCGGGCGCGGTGGCTCAAGCCTGTAATCCCAGCACTTTGGGAGGCCAAGACAGGCACATCATGAGGTCAGGAGATCGAGACCATCCTGGCTAACACAGTGAATCCCCGTCTCTACTAAAAAATACAAAAAAAAAAAACTAGCCGGGCGAGGTGGCGGGCGCCTGTAGTCCCAGCTACCCGGGAGGCTGAGGCAGGAGAATGGTGTAAACCCGGGAGGCGGAGCTTGCAGTGAGCTGAGATCCAGCCACTGCACTCCAACCTGGGCGATAGAGCAAGACTCCGTCTCAAAAAAAAAGAAAAAAAAAAAAAAATGAAATAAAAGTGAATATACATTAAGATACAAAATGAAAATTAATAAAAATCCAAAAATATTAAAAATTATATTTTATAATAAAAGTAATTCAGTTTTGTTGAAATAAAAATAAAATCAAATACTAAACAGAGAAGTCTGAATTATGGATCACTAGGCAATAATCGACTTCCAGCGACATCCTAAAAAGCAACAACCAAATTATACTCTTCCCGTTAGACACCACTATCTTTCTGTCTCTTGCATTTGCTCCTTCCTTTTACCCCTCCAACCATACCTTTAAATCTGAACTACCAGGCTGGCCGGCACACACCTGTAGTCCCAGGTACTTGGGAGGCTGAGCCAGGAAAATGGCTTGACCTGGGAGGCAGAGGTTGCCATGAGCAGAGATTGCGCCACTGCTCCTGCCTGGACGACATAGCGAGACACTGTCTCAAAAAAAAAAAAAAAATCTGAACTACCAACACAAGAACTCAAGGAGCATGGTAAAACACCATGGGAATACAATTAGCAAAATCCAAACAGTGAAAAGGAAACAAAACCCCAGTTTCTTCAACAAAAACTAGCAAAGGAAAAAGAGAAGAAAAAGGGAAGTCCTAACTTTTGCCCCTGCTATGGCCACCTGTTGTGCTGGATTCCCAAGCTTGCAAGCTGGGAGAGCACTGCCTCTAGAAGACTGAAGAAAAGACCCAAAGACAGCAGCATGACATAAGCTTTATTCAGGAAACTTATGTCCAGGGAGTTCAGGAGGGGAAGGCTGGACAGGAAAAACCATTCCCTTTTATAAAAAGCATGCAGGTTTTATAGTAAGTACCCTTCGAATAGCAACCACCACTTAGCAGCCTCCACCCAGCTCAAAACAATGGGCCTCAGTTCCTTGTACCACCTGCATTCCAAGGGACATGCCAGGATCCAGGTGTCCTTCATAGGTATGGCATAAACATCAGGGTTGACCATTATTGGAACACTCAACAAACATTTACCAAGGAACACAGGATCATTCTCAAGGTATGTTTGAGTTACTGCTGTCTGGCAAGACACACCCACCATATACCACCCAACTGACTTGGTACCATTTACTAAAACAACTACCTTTTCCTCATTATATTACCATGGAGACTTTGTCATAAACAAAGTTGCATTATACATGTGAATCTCTTCTGGGTTTTGTATTGTTTCATCGGCTTATTTTTCAATCCACTTACTAATATACCCTATCTTAATTATTCTAACTTTACAAGTGTCTTCCTATCTAATGATATAAGCAACATAAGTCCTCCAGCACTTTTGTTTGTCAAGATTGACTTTGTCAGTGCTTCTCAAAACTTTTGTTCTCAAGATTCCTTTACATGGAGGCCAGGTGTGGTAGCTCACACCTACAATCCCAGCACTTTGAGAGACTAAGGTGGGAAGATTACTTGAGGCCAGGAGTTCAAGATCAGCCTTGGCAACAAAGCAAGATCCCATTTCAAAAAAAAAAAAAAATAGGCAAAAAAATTTTTAAAGATTCCTTTACGTTCATAAAAACTATTGAGGAACTCAAAGATCTTACGTTGGATATTTATCAACATCTACCATGTTGAAATTAAAACTGAGAAGAAACTTAACATTTACTAATTTAAAATAAAAACGTATTACAAATTAACAATATTTATTATGAATAATTACTGTTTTCCAAAACAAATATAAAACTCTAATTAAGAGTGACGCTGTTTCACATTTTTGCAAATTGCTTCAATGTCTACCTTAATAGCTTTACTGAGGTATACCTGACAAATAAAAATTGTATATTTACAGTGTACAACATGTTTTGATGTATGTATACATTGTGAATGGCTGACAACTAGTTTCACATGAATATCTATGAAATAACCATGACTTTTCAAAAAAAGCCAATAAAATACCCATGTCTAAATAAACATAGTTTAGCTTTCAGTGATGACCTTCAAGTAAAAATAGTATTCCATGAAAAAGGCAGCTAGTTCAGCTCACGATTCAAACAATCCCATGTTTTCTCAAGATAACCAGCTGGGCCCAGTGGTTCATCCCTGTAATCGCAACACTTTGGGAGGCCAAGATAGGAGGATTGTTTGAACCCAGAAGTTTTAAGACCAACCTAGGCAACATAGCTAGACTCTGTCTCTACAAAAAATTTAAAAATTAGCCAGGCATGGTGCCGTGTACCTGGGGTCCAAGCTAATTGGGAGGCTGGGGTGGCAGGATTGCTTAGGCTGAGAAGGTCAAAGCTGCAGTGAGCTGTGATGACACCACTATACTCTAGCCTGAGTGACAGAGCGAGACCCTATCTCTCAAAAAGAAAAGAAAACCATTACACATCAATATGCAACAGAAGTGGGTTTAGGTGTACTTCTGAGTTCACAGGTCAAGATGTGTGATGTTGGCTGGGCACGGTGGCTCATGCCTGTAATTCCAGTACTTTGGGAGGCCAAGGCGGGTGGATCACCCAAGGCCAGGAATTCGAGATCAGCCTGGCCAACATGGTAAAACACCGTCTCTATTAAAAATATAAAAATAAGCCAGGTGTGGCAGTGCACATCTGTAATTCCAGCTACTCGGGAGGCTGAGGCAGGAGAATCACTTGAACCTGGGTGGCAGAGGTTGCAGTGAGTTGAGATCACGCCATTGCACTCCAGGCGACAGAGCAAGACTGTCAAAAAAAAAAAAAAAAAAAAAAGATGTGTGGTGTCTTGAAACAATACAGAGGTGATGGTTGCAAATACTGTCAATGTGCTAAATGCCACTGTACATGGTTAATGGTTAATCTGACGTTATACGAATTTCACCTCAATTATAAAGAAGGGCCAAAATTTATTAAAGCTAATAAATTATACTACTTTGCCAAGAACATTCTTAAGTAGAACTTGCCTTTGTTTTTTTTCTTAAACTGTGAATGCAAAGCGTTCTAGAACACAACTACTAACTAGCTCGGCCCCGTACCACTGATTTGTGCTATGGCACCAGCAGAGCAAAATCAACACAAAAAAAGGTAGGTAACATCTTCCTGTTATGAAAATAGTCTTGATTTCATAAACCCTTGGAAAAAGTCTTGGGGGACATCTGGGTATAAAGAAATAATAATTTGAAAAACCCTTATTTTGTTATTAGTCCTTCCCTTTTTTTGAATCAACTTCTCAATTTATACATACACACACAATCCTGCTGAGATTTTATTTGGAACTATATTGAATCACTAGGTCAATTTGGGGGAAATTCAAATATTGTAATGATATATCCCACATTTATTTAAATTTTCTTTAATTCTTTCAGCAATACTTTAGTTTGTATGTAAAGGTTTTACAGATGTTTCTTTTTTTTTTTTTTTTTTTTTTTTTTTTTTTTTTTTGAGACGGAGTCTCGCTCTGTCGCCCAGGCTGGAGTGCAGTGGCCGGATCTCAGCTCACTGCAAGCTCCGCCTCCCGGGTTCACGCCATTCTCCTGCCTCAGCCTCCCGAGTAGCTGGGACTACAGGCGCCCGCCACCTCGCCCGGCTACAGATGTTTCTTTAGATTCATTTGATGTTTCTGGATGATAATATAAACATCACTTTAAACTGCATTTCCTAACTGACCCAGCCTCACACCATATACACATTGAGTAAAATTGACTAAGATACAAAAAGTGGAGCAGTAAAGCATCTAGATGAATATACTTGAGAATACCTTCACAATCTTAAGAAATCTTTGCTTATTCCAAAACAGTGACACTGGATTAGTTTTTTCATGAGTGCTCTTTCTGAGTTACCACCCTTCTTACTCAACTTTCATTCTGCTCCTTTATCTGTATCAAACTTATCAGTCATATCTATCAACTACTGAACAATGGAATTTTCCCAGCTTTTAACTGTTCTCTCTCCTCTTGCTGTCCCATTGTTCTTTTTGCAATCATTATTTCTCACATATTTAAAAACCAACCAACCAAGCTAGAACAAGCAAAAATGACAATGGCTGCACTGAAGAATAAGCATTACTTAACATGAGAGGCAGCTACCAACTCAAGTAATGAGGCTCCTCTGTCTGTCAGATGTGGCCAAAATCCAGCAGTGAGCACACAATTATTACAGAAAAGAAAAATGAAGGCAGGGCACGGTGGATCACACCTGTAATCCTAGCACTTTGGGAGGCCGAGGCGGGTGAATCACGAGGTCAGGAGATAGAGACCATCCTGGCTAACACAGTGAAACTCCGTCTCTACTAAAAATGTAAAAAATTAGCCAGGCGTGGCAGCGGGTGCCTGTAGTCCCAGCTACTAGGGAGGCTGAAGCAAGAGAATGGCATGAACCCGGGAGGTGGAGCTTGCAATGAGCCGAGATCGTGCCACCGCACTCCAGCCTGGGCGACTGAGCGAGACTCTCAGTCTCAAAAAAAAAAAAAAAAAAAGAAAAGAGAAGAAAAACGGGCCAGGCTCAGTGGCTCACACCTGTAATCTCAACACTTTGGGAGGCCGAGGCAAGAGGATCAGTTAGTTGAGCACAGGAGTTTGAGGCCAGTCTGGACAATAACATTAGATCCAAGCTCTACCAAAAAAATTATTTTAATAAGCCAGGCACAGTGGTACATGCCTGTAGTCCCAGATACTCAAGAGGATGAGGCAGGAGGATCACCTGAGCCCATGATGTGGAGGACACAGTGAGCTATGTTCACGCCACTGCACTCCAGCCTGGGCAACAGAGCAAGACTCTGTTTCAAAAAAGAATAGGAAAAAAATGCATTAAAGAGATACCAAAATGTCAGGAGTACTTCTGCGCAATGGAATTACAGATAAGGGGAGTCTTTTTCCATATTTTCTATATGTCAACAATAAATTATACTGTTTTTATGACCAGAAAATAAACACAAGTTTATTTAAAATTTTTAACATACAGCTAATGCTGAAGTAACAGCAAAATGAACATATTCATAATACATTACCAGGGGGAAATTGACAGAATTCTTGAAGGATTAGCATTCTGTAACAAAAATATTTGAAATATGTTCCTCTAAGTTAGGAAAAGGTCTGTTCTCAAATGATAATGACAGTTAACATGACTACCTTCCTACTACTAGGAAAGGGAAGATTAAGAGTTGTTTTCAGGCAGAGCATAGTTGTTCACTCATGGTGGGAGGCCAAGGTGGAAGGACTACATGAGGCCAAGTGTTCAAGACCAGCCTGGACAACACAGTGAGACCTTCTAACAAAAATTTTTTTAAATTACGCAGATATGGTAGTGTGCACCTGCAGTCCCAGCTATTTGGAAGGCTGAGGTGGGAGGATCACTTGAGCCCAGAAGTTTGAGGCTACAGTGAGCTATGATCACTCCATTGCACAACAGCCTGGGCAACACAGCAAAACTACATCTCTATTTAATTTTTTTTGTTTTTTAAAAAAGGAGTTGTTTACAGCAGATTTCCATCAATGCTCCCTTCATCAGAACCAACCATACTGTCAAGGAAGGAAGGGAATAAAAATAAATGTAAAGTGGCATTTTCTCTATCTGATGTCTAAATGTGCAAATCTTATTTTATGTATTTATGTATTTATTTATTTATTTTGAGGCAGAGTTTCACTGTTGTTGCCCAGGCTGGAGTGCAATGGTACAATCTCAGCTTACTGCAACATCAGCCTCCCGGGTTCAAGCGATTCTCCTGCCTCAGCCTCCCTAGTAGCTGAGATTATAGGCATGCACCACAAGGCCTGGCTAATTTTGTATTTTTAGTAGAGACGGGGTTTCACCATGTTGGTCAGGCTGGTCTTGAACTCCTCACTTCAGGTGATCCACCCACCTCAGCCTCCCAAAGTGCTGGGATTAAAGGTTTGAGCCACCTTATCCAGCCTCAAACGTGCAAATTTTAAAATAATACCTTTTCCCATTATATATCTATCTACTCATTTCAGGAAAACTAGAAGTATAGAAAAGTATAAAGATAAAATTTGCTTGCATTTTGTGATATTAAAACATTTTTTGATATTAAAACAATTCTGTTTCCTAGCAAGAAAACTCAGAGAAAAAATAAAACAAATCTACAATGAACACATCAGTATGTATATTTCTACAAAGTTGTGTGAGAAGTTCTGTAAGATCAAGTCCTAAAAGCAGAATTGCTGGCTCAAAGGGTATGTACGCCTTGCAATTTGACGGATCTTTCTGGTTATACTAATATTCTGACAAGAAGAATATCTGTTTCTCCATCCAATACTGGATATTAAGATAAGAACGATAGTATTCTCTCCCCTAAATAATTCTTATAGGCTAGAACCTTTCCTATTGATCCCTTTCTCATGGTTGCTGCAAATTGCTCTTAAATTGGTTTTGTTTCAAGACAAATAATGAGTATACAAAAAAGCTTTCCTATTCTCTGTCTAGTATTCCATTTCAAAGTCCAACAAACCACACTTGCTCAGAGTGTGAGCAAAAAAAAAGAAAAAGCACAAAATCTAAAATTACATTTGAAGTCAATTGCAATTAAGAAGATATTACTCAGCTAGGCACCATGGCTCACACCTGTAATCCCAACACTTTGGGAGACGAAGGCAGGAGGATCGCTTGAGGCCAGCAGTTTGAGACCAGCCTGGCCAACATGACAAAACCTCGTCTCTACAAAAAACACAGAAATTAGCCAGGCATGGTGGCGTGAGCTTATAATCCTAGCTATTCAGGAGGCTAAGGTGGGAGCATCATCTGAGCCAGGGAGGTCGAAGCTGCAGTGAGCCATGATTGTGCCACTGCACTCCAGCCTGGGTGATAGAGTGAGACCCTATCTCAAAAAAAAAAAAGAAAAGATTATTCAAATATCTGTGGATGACTTATTTCCTTAAAGAATAAAAGTAAGGCCGGGTGCGGTGGCTCAAGCCTGTAATCCCAGCACTTTGGGAGGCCGAGACGGGCGGATCACGAGGTCAGCAGATCAAGACCATCCTGGCTAACATGATGAAACCCCGTCTCTACTAAAAAATACAAAAAACTAGCCGGGCGACGTGGCGGGCGCCTGTAGTCCCAGCTGCTTGGGAGGCTGAGGCAAGAGAATGGCGTAAACCCGGGAGGCGGAGCTTGCAGTGAGCTGAGACCCGGCCACTGCACTCCAGCCTGGGCGGCAGAGCGAGACTCCGTCTCAAAAAAAAAAAAAAAAAAAAAAAAAAAAAAAAAGAATCTTATAATCTGAAATGAAGTCTAAATAAAACCACCTAGGCCAGGTGTGCAGTGGCACATGCCTGTAATCCCAGCACTTTGGGAGGTCGAGGCAGACAGATCACCTGAGGTCAGAAGTTCGAGACCAGCCTGGCCAACATGGTGAAACCCCGTCTCAACTAAAAACACAAAAATATTAGCCAGGCATAGTGGCACATGCCTGTAATCCCAGCTACTCAGGAGGCTGAGGCAGGAGAATCACTTGAACCCGGGAGGCGGACTTGCAGTGAGCCGAGATCACACCACTGCACTCCAGCCTGGGTGACAAGAGTGAAACTATGTCTCAAAAACAAAAACAAAGAAGAGATTATTCAAATATCTGTGGATGACTTATTTCCTTAAAGAACAAAAGTAAAATTAAATGTAAACTCTATACAAGGTTCAAATCCTCAATGGCTATACATTAAAAAACAAAAAACAAAAAAATAGACAATAGAGCTTCAAGAATCTTATAATCTAAGACGAAGTATAAATAGAACCACCTAGGCCAGGTGCAGTAGCCCACACCTGTAATCCCAGCAATTTGGGAGGTCAAAGCAGGCAGATCACCTGAGGTCAGGAGCTCAAGACCAGCGTGGCCAACATAGTGAAACCCTGTCTCTACAAAAAATACAAAAATTAGCCAGGCATGGTGGTGTGTGCCTGTAATCTTAGCTACTCTGGAGGCTGAGGCAGAAGAACTGCTTGAACCCAGGAGGCAGAGGTTGCAATGAGCCAAGACTGCACTGCTGCACTGCAGCCTGGGCAACAGAGCAAGACTCTGTCTAAAAATAAATAAATTAAAATAAAATAAATAAATAGAACCACCTAGGCAAATTTTACATAAGATCCAAGATTCTTACAAGCTGCTCATGACACTTTCACAACTGAACTAAGGCAACGCCTCATTTTGGAGGACAGAAAATCATGCAGAAGTGACATGGCATCGCTTAAACCAGGAAAAGTTCACTAGAAATTGTGGTTATAGCCACCCTTCTAAATAATGATGGTGACAGCATCTGTATTCTAGGATCCTAACCTAACAACTGTTTGGGTTTTTTTGTTTGTTTGAGACAGAGTCTCGCTCTGTCACCCAGGCTGGAGTGCAATGGCGCAATCTCGGCTCACTGCAACCTCCGCCTCCTGGATTCAAGCAATTCTCCTGCCTCAGCCTCCCAAGTAGCTGGGATTAAAGATACCTGCCACCACGCCCAGGTAATTTTTGTATTTTTAGTAGAGACGGGGTTTCATCATGTTGGCCAGGCTGATCTCGAACTCCTGACCTCAGGTGATTCACTCGCTTCTGCCTCCCAAAGAGCTAGGATTACAGGTGTGAGCCACCACGCCTGGCCTCTAACCTAACAACTGTTAAAAGGAAAAGAGGCAGGGCTCACGCCTGTAATCCCAGCACTTTGGGAGGCTGAGGCAGATGGATTACTTGAGGCCAGGAGTTTGAGAGCAGCCTGGCCAACATGGCAAAACCCCGTCTCTATTGAAAATACAAAAATTAGCTGAATGCAGTGGCACGCATCTCTAGTCCCAGTTACTCAAGTGGCTGAGGCACGAGAATCGCTTGGACCCAGGAGGCAGAGGTTGCAATGAGCTAAGATCACACCACTGCACTCCAGCCTGGGTGAGAGTGAGTTTCAAAAAACACACAGAAAAGGAAAAGGATGCAAGCCTTTCTCTGAAGCACTCTAGAGATTGCTCGAACACTACATACACCTGTATCTTTAAG
Organism: Rhinopithecus roxellana; assembly: GCF_007565055.1. Classification (NCBI taxonomy): domain Eukaryota; kingdom Metazoa; phylum Chordata; class Mammalia; order Primates; family Cercopithecidae; genus Rhinopithecus; species Rhinopithecus roxellana. The sequence continues at coordinate 105,302,231 of NC_044565.1, forward strand.
ATCTATCCTACTGCTGCCACCAAATTAAGGATCCTGATAGCTTCTCTGGCCTTTCTTAAAAAGTATAGTCAGCTGGACACAATGGCTCACGCTCGTTATCCCAACACTTTGGGAGGTCAAGGCAGGAGGATGGCTTAAGACCAGGAGTTCGAGACCAGCCTGGGCAATATAGGGAGACCCTGTCTCTACAAAACAAATTTAAAAATTAAAAATTAGGCATGTGTGGTGGTAAAGTTCTGGTCGCAGCTGCTCAGGAGGCTGAGGCGGGAGGACTGCTTGGGCCCAGGAGGTCAAGGCTGCAGTGAGCTGTGCATGCCACTGCACTCCAACCTGGGCAACAGAGTCAGACCCTGCCTGTCTCAAAATAAATAAATATATATTGATATAAAAATAAAAAGTAGGCCGGGCGCGGTGGCTCAAGCCTGTAATCCCAGCACTTTGGGAGGCCGAGACGGGCGGATCACGAGGTCAGGAGATCGAGACCATCCTGGCTAACACGGTGAAACCCCGTCTCTACTAAAAAATACAAAAAACTAGCCGGGCGAGGTGGCGGGCGCCTGTAGTCCTAGCTACTCGGGAGGCTGAGGCAGGAGAATGGCGTGAACCCGGGAGGTGGAGCTTGCAGTGAGCTGAGATCCAGCCACTGCACTCCAGCCTGGGCGGCAGAGCAAGACTCCATCTCAAAAAATAAATAAATAAATAAATAAATAAATAAATAAATAAATAAATAAATAAATAAAAATAAAAAGTATATCATGGTTCAGCAATGAGGTAAACAGAGTTCTCAATAGTGATACTCTGAACCAGGTCCAGGTCTACCAAAGTGGGTATAATGGGCTTCTCTACCACCACTCACTCCTTGTAGCAAGATAAACTTGGAGTACAAGTAATCATGTCCAAAAATTCTTACAGTAGGACAAACTGAATCCAATAATTAGCAGGTACCTACGGAAGACACACTGAAGCATAACTTCAAAGGCTGCAGTCCAGGTCACAAGGTTGGCAGGCAGAAAAGAACCGGCTCTTTTTAAAGATGCCTAACTTGTTGCACCACCAAGTGGGAAATAGGTATTAATCATTACAAGTACCAATGTTCTAATTAGCAGCTTTTAAAAATCCAGAGTTCCTGTATTTGACATGTGGAAAAACTGATGTTGGACCAGATAAAGTACACATCCACAAACACAGGCAGCAATCAACCAATCAAGTATTTCCTAGTTCCTAATATACACCTAGCACTGTAACATTATCTATTAGTAAAATAGTATAGTTATGCTTAAATAGGTTTTTTACTTCTATCCATTTGACTCGAGCATCTAAATAGAAAAATTATGTGAAAAACCAGAAAAAGAGCCTACCTAATTAACAGAAAATCAAAGAATCTACCTAATTAACAAGTTACTGAGGAGTTTTCTATCTCTGATGCTTTTTAACACTTACAGTTATGTATGTACTCATGATAATACCATATTTCTGGTACTTGCGCAGTGGCTCATGCCTGTAATCCCAGCACTTTGGGAGGCCGAGGCAGGAGAATCACCTGAGGTCAGGAGTTGGAGACCAGCCTGACCAACATGGTGAAACCCTGTCTCCACTAAAAATACAAAACTTAGCTGGGCATGGAGGTATTAGCTACTGGGGAGGCTGAGGCAAGAGAACCACTTGACCCTGAGAGGGAGAGGCTGCAGTGAGCCAAGATCACACCACTCCACTCCAGCCTGGGTGACAGAGTAATACTCTGTCTCAAAAAAAACCAAAAATATTGTATATCTGCAACCAAGCAGTCTGGATTCAATTTCTGAATATGCCATTTATGAGCTGTGAGCCTTTAAAAAGTTACCTAATCATTGTGTGTTTTAGTCTCCTAGTCTGTAAAATGGGGATAATAACAGGATCTACTTCACAGACATATGCACAACAATCTGAAGAGTGCCTAACAATCATAACCAGTTCACTAAATTTTAGCTTTTGTTTTGTTTTGTTTTTTGAGACAGAGTTTCGCTCTTGTAACCTAGCCTGAAGTACAATGGTGCGATCTTAGCTCACTGCAACCTCCACCTACCGGATTCAAGCAATTCTCCCGCCTCAGCCTCCGGAGGAGCTGGGATTACAGGCATGCACCACCATGCCCAGCTAATTTTTGTATTTTTAGTAGAGATGGGGTTTTGCCATGTTGGTCAGGGTGGTCTTGAACTCCTGACCTCAGGTGATCCACCCGCCTCAGCCTCCCTAAGTGCCCGGATTATAGGCATGAGCCACCGCGCCCAGCCTAGAGTGTTTCTTTTTTTTTTTTTTTAAGACAGAGTCTTGCTGTGTCACCCAGGCTAAAGTACGGTGTCACAATCATGGCTGACTATAGCCTTGAACTCCTCGGCTCACGCAATCCTCCTACCTCAGCTTCCCAAGTACGTCTAGGACCACAGGCATACACTACCATGCCATGCTAATTTTTTTATTATTTATAGAGACAGGGTGTCCCAGTATTACCCAGGCTGGTCTTTAACTACTAGGCTCATGTAATCCTCCCACCTCGGCCTCTCAAAGTGCTAGGATTAGAGGCATGAGCCACTGCACCCAGCTGAATATTAGAATATTTTAAAGCCAGATTCACCATATTACACATGAGCTATATATAAGACTGGGTTATATATTAATATAATGAGTACAACAGCCCGAGCATCACAAAGCAGATAATGGAAGGGTAGGTTTCGAGATGAGATCAAAGAAATAGCTACATAACCAGCCTATCAGCCATTGCCAATTGTGAGGAGTTGTGTTGCTCATCCCAAATTTACAAATTTTCAGTCTACTTATGAATGAATGTACAATGAAGAGATATTTGTAAATCAGATGATACAAATTTAAAGTTATTGAATATTTGTGATAAGAAAATCTATCAGGATGGGCGCAGTGGCTCACGCCTGTAATCCCAGCACTTTGGGAGGCTGAGGCGGGCAGATCACCTGAGGTTGGGAGTTCGAGACCAGCCTGACCAACATGGAGAAACCCCGTCTCTACTAAAAATACAAAATTAGCCGGGTGTGCTGGCGCATGCCTGTAATCCCAGCCACTCGGGAGGTTGAGGCAAGAGAATCACCTGAACCCGGGAGGCAGAGGTTTCGGTGAGCCAAAGTCATGCCACTGCACTCCAGCCTGGGCAACAAGAGCAAAACTCCGTCTCAAAAAAAGAAAGAAAAAAAGAAAATCTGTTAATGAAGATATTAGTCATACACACATATTGAAACTGAATACAGTAAAATATATACCTATGACATATAGCAGCTGACATACAAGGCTTATAGTACTTAATGTTTGCAACACATAATCTATTATTCAATGACCTCAATCACTGTATATAAAAATGAAGCACGCTGCCTCTCACTTCCCCCCAAAAAATGTCCCAAAGGGATACTCACTATTCAAGCCCTATCTATCTCACAAACAAGAGATGAATCATTAACTCTACTCCAAAAAGTCCTGGGTCCTATCCACTCTATTCCAGTGGAATCAGAAGAAACAGAGTTTCCTCCCTGCCACTTTGGGAAGCGTAAGCATCTCATGAATATTATAGTTCACAGACTACAAAGGAACTCAAGAATGCCTCAGTCAGTTTTTCTTCTATGTTCCAAAGAGCACCAAGGAAATTCTGGGCACTTGATAGTGTCCCTGAGAGTAAAACATCAGTATTCACCAAATTACCCTCTTTGCTGCCCAAGAACAATGGGGCTTTGGTAATTTTCTCCTTTTAAAGCCAAAAAGATAAGGCATGACTTCAACATTAGCAAAATGTCAAGACCACTCCAATGTGCACTTGTTCTACATCAGCATGTGGGCTGGTTAGCACAGCTCCATGCCTTGGCCAGGGACTGCCCCAACCCCACTCAGCTGTTTAAAAATGATGGCCACAAATGAGAAAACGTGGCTCTGCCCTATTCCTTCTCAATTTGGAAAAAAACAAAAAGCCCCAAATATCTATGTCTCTTCATCATAATTCAAAGGAATTACCACCCGGTAAATTCACTGAGTTTCTAAGCCAGGTCCCTTGTGTCAATTATCAAGCACTTATTAAGCTCCCTAAGCTAGAATATACTCAGGAAATGTGTTCAACAGTAACTAAATGATCATGTAGACTATGTAATTTCTATGTTCAACAAAGAAGTGTCTTGATAATTATATTTTAATATACTCTGTCAGTCCTTATGGACGATAAAAAACACATCACTAGTTTTTCCATTCCAGGCAATCTGTTAAAAGAAACCAACGTTACTTATAAACAGATTCCAAGCTATCAGGAGAGTAAATTAAAAATACACTTGTGTCTTTTAGATACATTTTAAAAACCATTTGTCAGATTCTTGTTCTGGCAAGAGTCTTAAGACTGGCCACATAACTTCTTTTTTATTTATTTTTATTTATTTATTTACTTTTTTTTTTTTTTTTTTTTTTTTTTGGAGACAAGAGTCTCACTTGTTGCTCAGGCTGGAGTACAGTAGTGCGATCTTGGCTCACCGCAACCTTCACCTCCCAGGCTCAAACAATTCTCCTGCCTCAGCCTCCAGAGTAGCTGGGATTACAGGCATGTGCCTCCATGCTCAGCTAATTTTTATATTTTTAGTAGAGATGAGGTTTTGCCATGTTGGCTAGGCTGGTCTCAGACTCCTGACCTAAAGTGATCCGCCTGCCTTGGCTTCCAAAGTGCTGGGATTACAGGCGTGAGCCACCACGCCCAGCCCCACATAACTTCTTAAACTTAAAATTAATCTTTATATTCTAGTGTCTTCCAATTAAATAAATGGAGGCCATGCTCGTGACTCACACCTGTAATCCCAGCATTTTGGGAGGCTGAGGTGGGCAGATCACTTTAGGTCAAGAGTTCGAGACCAGTCTGGCCACCACGGCAAGACATCACCTCTACAAAAAATATAAAAAATTAGCCAGGCATGGTAGCACATGCCTGTAGTCCCAGCTACTCGGGAGGCTGAGGTGGGAAGATCACTTGAGCCCAGGAGTTCAAGGCTACAGTGAGCTATGATCATGCCACTACACTCTAGCCTAGGCAACAAAGCAGGTCCTGCACAATCAGTCAATCAATAAAAAGCGCATATGGCTCTTTAGCATCATTAGTTACATACAACCTTAAGAAAATCTCAAAATATGTTTTTATGTTCCATCTCTTTGAACAAAAATTATTCACCTACTATTTTCATTTCTTGAAAAAGCATTATTGGTCGATAAAAAGACTACTCCCATTATTACCTGGCCTAACTGTCTTTTCCAGCAAATGACTTAAGTCATACAGAATATACTAACCCTACCAAATCCAACCATAGTGCCCCCTAACAAAAATCCTAAATAGCAGGCCATAGCAGAATGCACTTGTAGTCCCAGCCATTCAGGAGACTGAGGCAAGAGGATTGCTGGAGCTCATGACCAGCCTGGGCAACATAGCCAGCTCTATATCTCTCTATCTATCTACTATTTATCTGTCTCACCTATTTATTATTTATTTCACATAGGGTCTCACTCTGTCCCCCAGGCTAGGGTGCGGTGGTATAACTGTGGCTCACAGCAGCCTCAAACTCCTGGGCTTAAGCAATCCTCCCACCTCAGCCTCCCAATTAGCTGGGACCACATGCACATACCACCATACTTGGCTAATTTTTATATTTTTGGTAGAGACAAGGTCTTGCTCTATTGACCAGGCTGGGCTCAAACTCCCAGCATCATGCAATCCCCCTCCCACCTAGGCCTCCCAAAGACTGCATCTCAATGTAGAAAACAAAAACAAACAAAACCAAATAAAAACAATGATATGAGGTTTTCTATGGGGGTGAGGGAGTGGCTCCTGTTATTTCTGAAAAGATCTGGAGAAAAATAAATTCTATATCTTTATCACACACTTCCTGCCATAGAAGATCTCTGGGTTCATTTCTATAAAAAAGGAGTTGTGCACAAAGGTACCAGGAATTGGTGTGTGTGGGTGTGTGTACTGTGTATGTATGTGTAAGTACCAGAGCTTTAGAAAGTCTACAAACCTCAGCTGAGCACGGTGGCTCACGCCTGTAATCCCAGCACTTTGGAAGGCCTAGGTGGGTGGATAACGAGGTCAGGAGATTGAGACCAGCCTGAATAACATGGTGAAACCCTGTCTCTACTAAAAAAAAATACAAAAAATTAGCTGGGCATGGTGGCATGCGCCTGTAATCCCAGCTATTTGGGAGGCTGAGGCAGGAGAACTGCTTGAACCCAGAAGGTGGAGGTTGCAGTGAGTCAAGATTGCGCCACTGCACTCCAGCCTGGTGATGGAACAAGCCTCCGCCTCAAAAAAAAAAAAGAAAAAAAAAAAGTCTACAAACCTGTCTGAACCCAAAAAGACAGACTCAGATTCAATCACAATATTGGGGGATAAAGAGGAAAAGGAATTATTGAAATAATGCATTTTGGCCGGGCGCAGTGGCTCACACCTGTAATCCCAGCACTTTGGGGGGCTGAGGTGGACAGGTCACAAGGTCAGGAGATTGAGACCAACCGGGCAAACATGGTGAAACCCTGTCTCTACTAAAAATACAAAAAAAAAAAAAAATTAGCCGGGCATGGTGGCAGGCGCCTGTACTCCCAGCTACTCAGGAGGCTGAGGCAGAAGAATGGCGTGAACCCAGGAGGCGGAGGTTGCAGTGAGCTGAGATCATATCACTGCACTCCAGCCTGGGCGGGACAGTGAGACTCGTCTCAAAAAAAAAAAAAAAAAAAAAAGAAATAATGCATTTTATTTCTATGTATATAGTTTTTTTAGGACCACTATGATCAGCAGAGCTGGATAAAAGAAATAGAAATACAGATTATAAACAAAAGTTGAAGGCATTTCTTTTTTTTTTTTTTTTTTTTTTTGAGACGGAGTCTCACTCTGTCACCCAGGCTGGAGTGCAGTGGCCAGATCTCAGCTCACTGCAAGCTCCGCCTCCCGGGTTCACGCCATTCTCCTGCCTCAGCCTCCCCAGTAGCTGGGACTACAGGCGCCGCCACCTCGCCCGGCTAGTTTTTTGTATTTTTAGTAGAGACGGGGTTTCACCGTGTTACCCAGGATGGTCTCGATCTCCTGACCTCGTGATCCGCCCGTCTCGGCCTCCCAAAGTGCTGGGATTACAGGCTTGAGCCACCGCGCCCGGCCGAAGGCATTTCTTTAACCTAAGAGAGTGAAACACCGCACTTGCTCACACATCCTCACCCTGGTCACATGCTACTGCTTTCATACACCCTATGCTCACCTGTGCCCTCTATTTGTGCCTCACACCCTCTGGAAGGCTGAGTAAGTAGCAATTCCTCCTGAAGCTTTCCTGATCGAGGGTCAGAATCTTTTGAGCTCAAACATTTTGTAATACCTCTAAAATGCACTGATTATAGATAACAATATCTTAAATTTAATCACCACCAGTAGATCATAGAAAACCACCATTTTTCCTCAACAGTTGCCAAAACAACAAACAAGGGGCTGGGTTTTTTCACTTTTTGTTTTTTCTGCAGTAGAAGAAGAATTTAATTAACGGAAGGGTGGTCCATGTTAGAGAACCAGAGATATTGCCCAGATCAGTCACCTATTTTCTTCACATTTGTATGCTATCAATGCATATATCAGGTGTTATTAAGGAATAATAAAGAATATAAAGTTTTCGGCCGGGTGCGGTGGCTCAAGCCTGTAATCCCAGCACTTGGGGAGGCCAAGACGGGCGGATCACGAGGTCAGGAGATCGAGACCATCCTGGCAAACACGGTGAAACCCCGTCTCAACTAAAAAATACAAAAAACTAGCCGAGTGAGGTGGCGGGCGCCTGTAGTCCCAGCCACTCGGGAGGCTGAGGCAGGAGATTGGCGTGAACCCGGGAGGCGGAGCTTGCAGTGAGCTGAGATCCGGGCACTGCACTCCAGCCTGGGCGACAGAGCGAGACTCCGTCTCAGAAAAAAAAAAAGAATATAAAGTTTTCATCCCAGTGCTCCTCAAAAGAAAACGAAAAGCCATACATCCTATAATGTCAAGAGTCAACTGCCTGGGAAGCAGACTTTAGGTTCTAACCTTTGGCTTCCAATGGCTATATAATTTTCTTAGAACCTGGCAGACCAGCATTTCCCTAAAATGATGTCTGCTGGACACTCTTCTGTACCGTTCTGAAAATATATTCAAATCAATCGGGAAAGGCCTTTTTTTGTTGTTGTTGTTTGTTTTTAAAGACAGAGCGTCACTCTGTCGTCCAGGCTGGAGTGCAGTGGCACAATGTCAGCACACAGCAACCTCTGCTTCCTAGATTCAAGCAATTCTCCTGCTTCAGCCTCCTGAGTAGCTGGGATTACAGGCGCGCACCACCACACCCCGCTAATTTTTTGTATTTTTAGTAGAGATGGGGTTTCACCGTGTTGGCCAGGCTGGTCTGGAATTCCTAACCTCAAATGATATACACCCGCCTCGGCCTCCCAAAGTGCTGGGATTACAGGCGTGAGCCACTGCGCCTGGCCAGGAAAGTCTGTATTAAAACAAAGTTAAAATGGTTACTTTACTGGAGAACTTTTGTGGGGCTTTAATATGCTAATACACATTACAAATTTCCAACCTAAAATTCCATTATGAAGCCTTTAGCAAAGTAGTTTCAGCAAGATCCTGAGAAGAGGCCGGAAAACACTTCAAATAAGTCTTTTGTTTTTTGGTCACTATAGTACTGAGTACTTTAGTTCCTAAAAAGTTCTTACCTGATATGTGTTGCGGGCAGAGATTCATACTGGCGTGACAAAAAGAGTTCCCTATGTTTCAACTGATGTTTCTGCTTATCAGTCAAATCAGCCTCAACTGTTGTTTCAGATTCTTCCTCAATTTCTTCTACACAAATAAAATTCAAAGAATTTATTAGTACAAAGCACATTATCTGTTTGGATATTGAAGCAGATCAAATCAACATTTCATTCAGTATTTTCTTCAAACTAATCAATTTTAAATTTAAACATTTGCTGGGTGCAGTGGCTCACGCTTGCAATCCTAAGCAGTTTGGGAAGCTGAGACGGGGTGGATCACCTGAGGTCAGGAGTTTGAGACCAGCCTGGCCAACAAGGCAAAACCCCATCTCTACTAAAAATACAAAAATTAGCCGGGCATGGTGGCGGGTGCCTGTAATCCCAGCTGCTCGGGAAGCTGAAGCAGGAGAATTGCTTGAACCCAGGGGGTGGAGGTTGCAGCCAAGATCGTACCACTACACACAAGCCTGGGTGAAAGAGCAAGATTCCGTCTCAAAAAAAAAAAATAATTAAACATTTATCTTGTCAGTTCAGCTATAACCATAAAATTATCAGGGCCTCAAAGGAACAAAAACTCCAACTTAAAAATGGCAGATGATATCCCAAAAATATACACAAGTATTACATATCAATTTAAAAATTAATTCACTTTTTTTTGGAGACAGAGTTTGCTCTGTCGCCCAGGCTGGAGGGCAGTGGTGTAATCTCAGCTCACTGCAACCTCCACCACTCAGGTTCAAGCAATTCTCATGCCTTAGCCTCAAGAGTAGCTGCGATTACAGGCGTACATCACCACACCTGGCTAATTTTATGTATTTTTAGTAGAGATGGGATTACACCATGTTGGTCTCGAACTTCTGGGCTCAAGTGATCTGCCCCCTTTGGCCTCTCAAAGTGCCAGGATTACAGGCATGAGCCACCACACCCAGCCTCACAGAAGGGATTTTATCAAATATAATGCCCTTGCTGAAGCAGTTCTCTATGAATAGCATGAGGGTAATGAATGGAGTATCAATCTCTTTTCTACTTTCAAACTTTTAAAACTGAATTGAAAATGAACCTTAAACAGTAACTTAGAAAAAGACTCACCTAGCTCAAAGCAAGAATAAAGCAATTTAAAATTCTTTGGATGTCCTTTTTAATGAACTACTCAAAGAGAAATATAGCACTAAAAGGGCCATTTACTTGCAGGTCTAATAACATTTCACCAGTGAAGATCAATAAAGTTACTGCTGCATTGGCACTATTAGCACTAGAAAATATCACATACAAAATTATACTCTTTACCTAATTAGGATTTGACAAATTGTTGTTGTATAAGACACAGCTAACTGAATTCTAATGCATACCCTACAGAGCTAAAACAGCAACCAGCTCTGCAACAGTAACAGTAAATCTTACATTCTTATATGATCCCTTGGTTCACCGTAAAAAGGACCAAAATCACTGAAATCCAACCTAACCAAAGACAAAAATCACCGCAATGGCATCTCTCATGTAGATCACTAATGAAAACCACTTTTTAAAATGTACCAGTTAAATTTCAAATTTCATTTATGTATTTGTATAATTATTTTTTAGACGGAGTCTCGCTCTGTCACCCAGGCTGGAGTGCAGTGGCACAATCTCAGCTCACTGCAACCTCCATCTCCTGGGTTCAAGTGATTCTCCTGCCTCAGCCTCCTGAGTAGCTGGGATTACAGGCATATGCCAACACACCTGGCTAATTTTTGTATTTTTAGTAGAGACAGGGTTTCACCATGTTGCCCAGGCTGATCTCGAACTCCTGAGCTCAAGCAATCTGTAAACCTCAGTGTAAGATAAATCGACTATTAGTGTGGATGAAGAGTAAAGAGAATTCAGAAGATAAATTTAAAGTTGGACAGGCCAGGTATGATGGCTCATGCCGGCAATCCCAGCACTTTGGGAGGCTGAGGCAAGCAGATCGCTTGAGCACAGGAGTTCAAGACCAACCTGGGCAACATCTCTACAAAAAATACAAAAAGTAGCCAAGCCCGTGGTCCCAGCTACTTAGAGACTGATGTAAGAGGATCACTTGAGCCCAGGAGGCGGAGGGTGCTGAGCCGAGATCGCACCATTGCACTCCAGCCTGGGCAATACAGCAAGACCCTATCTCGAAATAAATAAATAAATAAGGTTGAACAATGCCTCTGAGCCAGAGTCTAATCCATGAGACTCTCGCTTATCTCCGGGGGAGACTCCTCTTTGCTACAAAGCAGCACCCATATACGCTTAAGGTACTTCACAATAGGCCTTGCTCTACTCTACAGTTATCTGATTTCACTGCATCCCTTGAGAACAAAGACAGGTCACTTATCTTTGTATCCACCCTATTTTACTTGTGGGGTAAAAGTGAACCTCAAGAAACATTCAGAGCAGACCAAGAATTATCAAACAACACTAACTTCAGCAGCTGCAAGGATACACTCAAAAAGTTACAGCATAAAACACAGAACAACATAAACAAGTTACTGTAAAAGGGGCTTTATTTTTCACATTTCATTCTAGTGCTTTTCAAAATGCTTCTTAACACAAAGTGGAAAAGAGACTAAACTTAAGAGTTACACTTGAGGCCGGGCGCGGTGGCTCATGCCTGTAATCCCAGCACTTTGGGAGGCCGAGACGGGCAGATCACCTGAGGTCAGGAGTTTGAGACCAGCCTGGCCAACATGGTGAAACCCCGTCTCTACTAAAAGTACAAAATATTAGCTGGGCATAGTGGCGGGTGCCTGTAATTTCAGCTACTCTGGGGGCTGAGGCAGGAGAATTCCTTGAACCCAGGAGACAGAGGCTGCAGTAAGCCAAGATCACGCCATTGCACACCAGCCTGGGCGACAAGAGTGAAACTCTGTTTCAAACAAAAAATAAAAAAAGAAAATTGTGCTGACCTCAAAGACGCCCTGGAAAGGATTTTAGGAACTGCTGAGGTAAATGCAAAAGAAATCTTACCTAAAAGTATATATTAAATGAAAACCAAAAACTGGCTAAGTAAGAGTTTTTTACTTTATTGACTTTAAGAAATTTATCACAGAAATTTTATTTTCACAGTGTTGAGATACAAGGACTCATAAGTTATTCGACAGCAAATCAGGATCCCATCAGAAATTTAAGCTATTTCTGCTTTACATTTATTCAAAGAACACTGCATCTGGCAAAAGCTGCCCAATACTATAATAAATTCCAAGTCCATCTGGAATTTTATATGGTCTCAACATGCCACTGTACTATTTTTCACTTGCTATTAATTTTAAAAGAAAGAATCAGAACCAAGTTATCTAGCAGCAGCAGAGCACCATCCATCCTCTAATTCATTAACACCTCAGCAAGCAGCTTCCTAAAACACAATTTATATTTCTCCAGTTTTGATAAAAAGGCCTCAATAACTTCCAACCAACCACCATTAGGGTAAAAACTAAACATTCATGGCTTATACATCTAACAATCTGCCTTGCCACATGTTTCAACCAGGATCTGTGTCCTCCCACCCTACCTCCAGCAAAAAAAAAAAAAAAAAAAGGAAATTTATTGATGTGCCAACCAACGTGTTCTGGGGCTATCTATAAGGAAGACATAATAGTCCTACCCTGAATTACAGTCCACCCCGGATTCCAGGCAAGAGTATATACCTTTAGATGTAGTGAGTACCATAAAATTATGTGGCGTACTCTGGAAGCATGACGGAGGAAATTCATGTAGCTTGATGAGCCAGCAGAGGCTTCTCTGAAGAAATCAGTTTGCACGGACACCAGAAGGGAAAGGGAGTGGATGGCCGGGCCCCTGTCTTTGGTAATTAGAGAACACACCTCTGGATAAGGATAGCCTAGGTATCTGTACTTGGGCTTGGTTTGACTGTGGGAAGTTACTGCTTTTCCCTTCACATCCTGCTAACTCACCTAAAAACCTCATTAGGGAGTGTCTCCCGGTTTTAAAGCTCAAAGTCCCTCGTTTAGAGAACCCCTCAGTCCCCAGCAAATGAGGACAGTTGATCACCCTAGCCTTCATATTACCCAAATGAAGCATTAAACTTAAGGTACCATAATAGCTAAAATTTAAAAGACTGAAAGAACACAGACCAACTGGAGTTCTCGTACATTAACAGAGGAAGTGAAAAATCGGTCCAACCACTTTGGGAATCTGTTCGGCAAAATCTACTCAAGTAAAATTTCTGTGACAAGTTTCTTTCACCACATGAACCAACGATGTTTCTTCTAGGTAATTACCCAAGAGAAATGAGAGCTTAAGTACACCAAAAGACCTATACATGAATGTTCATAGCAGCTTTATTTGCAGCAGCCAAAAACTGGAAATAAACCAAATGTTCAGTAATAGGAGAACAACAACTAAGGCTGGGTACAGTGGCTCACTCCTGTAATCCCAACACTTTGGGAGGCCGAGGCAGGCGGACAGCTTGAGCCCAGGAGATCCAGACCAGCCTAGGCAACAGGACAAAACCCCATCTCTACAAAAAAATACAAAACTTAAGACTGGGCACAGTGGCTCACACCTGTAATCCCAGCACTTTTGGGGGGGCGAGGTGGGTGGATCACCTGAGGTCAGGAGTTCGAGACCAGCCTGGCCAACATGGCAAGACCCCATCTCTACTAAAAATATAAAAATTAGCTGGGCAAGGTGGCAGGTGGCTGTAATCCCAGCTACTCAGGAGGCTGAGGTGGGAGAATTGCTTGAACCCGGGAGGCGGAGGTTGCAGTGAGCCAAATTCGTGCCACTGCACTCCAGCCTGGGCAACAGAGCAAGACTCCATGGGGTCGGACAAAAATAGCTGGCAGTGGTGGTGCACACCTGAAATCCTAGCTACTCCAGAGGCTGATGCAGGAGAATTACTTGAACCTGAGAGGTGGAAGTTGCAGTGAGCCGAGATTGCAACACTGCACTCCAGCCTGCGCAACACTGCGAGACTCTGTCTCAAAAAAAAAAATTAGGTGGGCTTGGTGGCATGCACTTGTAGTCCCAGCTACTCAGGAGGCCAAGGTGGGAGAATCCCTCGAACCTGGAAGTTCGAGACTGACCCGAGAAATATAGTTAACACCTCGTCTCTACAAAACAAAACTTAGAAAGTTAGTCGTGTGGTGGCACACACCAGCGAGAGGATCAATTGATAGAGACCCTGCCTTAAAACAACAACAACAACAAAACAGACAAGACAGTGCTCAGTGTTTACACAGTGTTGTGAGCAGTATTAACTTACAAACAGTCACGCTGGAAAAACTTACAGTTCATGGTGTATTGGGTAGACTACACAGAAAGATCTTGCCTCTGTAAGAGTGAATAATTAAGCCCCAGGCTGAGTACTGCTCCACACTCAACAAATCATAGATGCGACAACCAAACATCAGGCTGTTTCCAAGTAACTTAAATGCATCCCAGAACAAAGTTCAAGTTGATTTATAAGAATAAAAAATGGGTCGGGCACAATGACTCACACCTTAATCCCAGCACTTTGGGAGGCCAAGGCAGGTGGGTCGTGAGGTCAAGAGATGGAGACCATCCTGGACAACATAGTGAAACCCCATCTCCACTAAAAATACAAAAATTAGCCGGGTGTGGTGGCATGCGCCTATAATCCCAGCTACTCGGGAAGCTGAGGCAGAAGAAACACCTGAAGCCAGGAGGCGGAGGTTTCAGTGAGCCAAGATTGTGCTACTAACCTCAAGCCTAAGCGACAGAGCATGACTCAATCTCAAAAAAAAAAAAAAAAAAAAAATCCAGAGACAAACCCTACTCATTAAATAAAAGTTGTAAAAGAAATGAATCAGGGCCGGGCGCGGTGGCTCAAGCCTGTAATCCCAGCACTTTGGGAGGCCGAGACGGGCGGATCACGAGGTCAGGAGATCGAGACCATCCTGGCTAACACGGTGAAACCCCGTCTCTACTAAAAACTACAAAAAACTAGCCGGGCGACGTGGCGGCGCCTGTAGTCCCAGCTACTCCGGAGGCTGAGGCAGGAGAATGGCGTGAACCCGGGAGGCGGAGCTTGCAGTGAGCTGAGATCCGGCCACAGCACTCCAGCCTGGGTGACAGAGCGAGACTCCGTCTCAAAAAAAAAAAAAAAAAAAAAAAAAAAAAAAGAAATGAATCATTGAGCTGATCACAGTGGCTCACGTCTGTAATCCCAGCACTTTGGGAGGCTGAGGCAAATGGATCACTTGAGGTCAGGAGTGAGACCAGCCTGGTCAACATGGCACAACCCCATCTCTATCAAAAATACAAAAATTGGCCGGGCGCGGTGGCTCAAGCCTGTAATCCCAGCACTTTGGGAGGCCGAGACGGACGGATCACGAGGTCAGGAGATCGAGACCATCCTGGCTAACACGGTGAAACCCCATCTCTACTAAAAACTACAAAAAACTAGCCGGGCGAGGTGGCGGGCGCCTGTAGTCCCAGCTACTCCGGAGGCTGAGGCAGGAGAATGGTGTAAACCCGGGAGGCGGAGCTTGCAGTGAGCTGAGATCCGGCCACTGCACTCCAGTCTGGGCCGCAGAGCGAGACTCCGTCTCAAAAAAAAAAAAAAAAAAAAAAAAAAAATACAAAAATTAGCCAGGCATGGTGGCACGTCCCTGTAATCCCAGCTATTAGGAGACTGAGGCAGGAGAATGACTTGAACCCAGGAGGCAGACGTTGCAGTGAGCCAAGATCACACCATTGCACTCCTGCCTGGGCAACAGAGCAAGATTGTTTCAAAAAAAAAGAGAGAGAAATGAAATGAATCACTGAGTTATACACTGAATGAACCATTAACAGATACACTGTGTTCGTAGACTGGAATACGTTATATTGTTAAGATATAAATTCTCTCCGATTTCATTGATGTATTCAACAAAGTTTTGGCCAGGCACAGTGGCTCACGCTGTAATCCTAGCACTTTGGGAGGCCGAGGCAGGCAGATCACCTGAGGTCAGGAGTTCGAGACCACCCCGGCCAACATGGTAAAACCCAATCTCTACTAAAAATACAAAAATTAGCCAGGAATGGTGGCGCATGCCTGTAGCCCCGGCTACTCGGGAGGCTGAGACAGGAGAATTACTTGAACCCAGGAGACAGAGGTTGTAGTGAGCCAAGATCACACCACTGCACTCCAGCCTGGGTGACACAGCAAGACTCGGTCTCAAAACAAAACAAACATGGGTCTGAATGGGAAAGAGAATGCAAAAAAAAAAAAAATTAGTTAATGAAAAGAAACATGGGCCATATATACTATAGGATGTAACCTTTTTCAAACTTTTAACCAGTTTGGAAACCAAAAGTCAGAAAATTTATAGTCTACCATGGACAAAATGGAAACAAGAATCAGTTGGAGGGTAAAGGATTATAACTTCACTTCCTGCAACCATCTGCTATAGTACATTTCATTCTGGGAGCCCTTCACTAACAAATTTCTTATAATCCTGTTGCCCTTTCCCATTTACAGTTGTTTATATGAAAAGACAGACAACCATAAACAAGTTTTTAAAAAAGTCTTGAAATGGGCCGGGCGCGGTGGCTCAAGCCTGTAATCCCAGCACTTTGGGAGGCCGAGACGGGCGGATCACGGGGTCAGGAGATCGAGACCATCCTGGCTAACACGGTGAAACCCCCGTCTCTACTAAAAAATACAAAAAACTAGCCGGGCGAGGTGGCAGCGCCTGTAGTCCCAGCTACTCGGGAGGCTGAGGCAGGAGAATGGCGTGAACCTGGGAGGCGGAGCTTGCAGTGAGCAGAGATCCGGCCACAGCACTCCAGCCTGGGTGACAGAGCGAGACTCCGTCTCAAAAAAAAAAAAAAAGTCTTGAAATGGAAAACATTTCCGTAACTGTACAGACAACACAGTAGTCTGAAAACCACCTAAACAAAAGAAGAAATGAAACTCCTTAAGCTACAAAAACTCACCAAATGAGTCAACCATATTACACCTTAATGACAAAAAGAATTAAGCAAAAACAGAAAATAAAATCTTTTATTGTGTTATCTTTAGGGATACCTTTACAACATCTTAACCTTGAATAATTTTCTACCACGGTGAAATTAACTCCTATCAGGAGCTGCAGTTTCACCCACATGAATTACTGCTACTCTTAAATGTAAAGCAAGTTTGGCTAGTCAACTATTTTTATAATGTTGCTAGAAAGACTCACAAATCTCCATAATATGAAAATATGTGTGCGGCTTTAAAGACTCACAGAAGTCTTACAAACATGGACACGATGCAACACTGGCTCAGGAAAAACTTGCCGAAAGGAACTGGCATGAGGTGCACTGAAAGGATACGGGACATCAGCCACTGTCCTGAGCCCTGAGTTGTCACCACTAGCAAACGAAGTTGAAAAGGAGAGCAGCCACGACCAGTCTCCACATTCCTAGGTATCAAGAAAGGGGCAGAATGAACTGAGGCTTCAGATGACCATTTTCCAACTTCCTGGCTGGAAGGGACAACTGAAAATGCGTGCCACTAGCACAACTCTAGAGAAGCCTCCAGTGGTACCCACTTCCCTTGTATGTCAAGGCTTCTGTGTCAATGTGAAAGTCCTCCGGGGGCCCAGTCAAAGCTACTGTTTTCTGCATATCTTATGATCTGTAGGGGCTGTTACTCATTTAATCACTACAAAAACCCTCAACACAGGAAGGGTAAAGGTAGAAAGTATTAAATGAGTCCCTTGTAAAGATGAAGGCTCAACAAGGTTAATTTATCTGCCCCATAACGCCAAATTATACAAACATATAACAAAATGTAGTATAATATTTATCTTATCCAAAATAAATGTTAAGTAGATAAATAAAACTTACAAAACAATCATTTAGACGACAGGATACTAATCCAGTTAGGTGACCTTAGACCTAACCAAGGACTCAACCAAAAAATACAGAGGGTTTAAACAAATTACATATAAGGTCCTCACAGGTCTAAAATTCTGCGATTTGGAATGCTAAATGAAAAATACTTCGGACTACCTAAATATAAAGGCAATATATTAAGGTAAAAGCACTAGTTAAAAATAGAAGTAGTGGAGGCCGGGCATGGTGGCTCACGCCTGTAATCCCAGCACTTTGGGAGGCCAAGGCAGGTGGATCACGAGGTCAGGAGATGGAGACCATTCTGACTAACACAATGAAACCCTGTCTCTAATAAAAATACAAAAAATTAGCCAGATGTGGTGGCAATAGTCGCAGCTACTCAGGAGGCTGAGGCAGGACAATCGCTTGAACCTGGAGGAAGGTGGAGGTTGCAGTGAGCCAAGATCACGCCACTGCACTCCAGCCTGAGTAACAGAGCAAGATCCCATCTCAAAAAAAAAAAAAAAAAAAAGGTAACAGCCGGGTGAGGTGGCTCACACCTGTAATCCCAGCACTTTGGGAGGCTGAGGTGGGCGGAGACCAGCCTGGCCAATATGGTGAAACCCATGTCTACTAAAAATACAAAAATTAGCTAGGCGTGGTAGTGCACGCCTGTAATCCCAGTAACTCAGGAGGCTGAGGCAGGAGAATCGCTTGAACCCAAGAGGCAGGGATTGCAGTGAGCCAAGATCACGCCACTGTACTCCAGCCTGGCCAACAGAGTAAGACTCTGTCTCAAAAAAAAAAAAAAAAGATAACTTGTCAGCCAGGTGCAGTGGCTCACGCCTGTAATCCCAACACCTTGGGAGGCTTAGGCAGCAGGATCACGTGAAACCAGTACTTTGAGACTAGCCTGGGCAACACGGTGAGACCCCATTTCTATAAAAAATAATAATAATAATTTTTTAAAAAGATGGCTGGGTGCGGTGGCTGACGCCTATAATCCCAAATCTTTGGGAGGCCAAGGCAGGCGGATTGCCTGAGCTCAGGAGTTCTAAACCAGCCTGGGCAACAAGGTAAAACCCTGTTTCTACTAAAATACAAAAAAAAAATTCGCCAGGTAATGCAGCGTGCGCCTGTTGTCCCAGCTACTCAGGAGGCTGAGGCAGGAGAATTGCTTGAACCCAGGAGGCAGAGGTTACAGTGAGCCAAGATCACACCACCGCACTCCAGCCTGGGCGACAAAGCAAGACTCTGTCTCCAAAAAAAAAAAGGTAACTTGTGGAAAATTTTAGATTAGCTACTTCAACTATAAAAATGATTTTCATTCTGTAAGTCCACAGACAGCAAAAAAAAAAAAAAAAATTAGGATTTTCAATCAACTAGTCACACGAAAATATACAACGTGAGCCTGTATTCTTCCAGACCACAAATTAAGCCACACAATTACAGAAGTAAAGCAAACACAAAGGCTTTCTAAAAAGCTTAAGAACATCTAATTGCTGGATTGATCAATAAGCAATGTGACATCAATTTTAAAGTAGTAATATAGTACTTGCTTTGTTTACAAAAAATATAAACCATTAACATTCAGAAGACCAGATCAATAAGAAAATGTATATCACAAAACATAATTAACTTGTCAAATAATAAACCTTTGTAATATTTACAGTTGATAATAATCTGGTTAATGCGACACAAACTTGCCATAATTGCCAATTACAAAATGTCACTTACAAAAATAAAAACTATAAAATAGCAAGAGAAAAACATCCTTTTAAATGAAAGTTGATTATTTTAATGCTGTGATAAAAAATAGATTTTATGCCAACTCCAATCAAGGGGTAACAGCTGGCCAGAAAGGACCAAGTGTGCCCAAGGGCAGAGTAAGGACTCAGTATCTTGGTTGCGCCCCAGCTGCAAAAGGAGAGTAGCAGGCTGACGAAGGTCTATGTGCCTACACACTTCACAGACTAAGAAACAAATGTGTTCTCAAAATGTGAAATGTTATAAAAAAGTACAACACACATCTTAAAAATCAACTATGTTTAGCTTTATTCCTAATAAAATTTGGACTGAAGTACAAAATTAGAAACAAGAAAAAGTTTTTCAAATGCCAGGATGACCTTTTATTGTTCTGTTCTTTTCCCTCCTCTTTAGTATTTCTCTTGGAAGTATTAAGATTTCAAAAAATGGGCAGAATGAATCACAGACAGATGCTTTCAGAAACTTGGATGAAGACATATGTAATGTAAGATGGACTTCACTTACATGTAGAGTAAAATGGACTTACATGTAAAAGCATTTAGAGTAAGTGTCTGGTATTATGTGTTAGTTCCTACTATTATTGTTAAATCATTATTATAACTTTTTACTAAGTTATAAGTTACTAAGTAAAACGTTACAATAATAATTTTTAAAGTTTCTTCCAGTCCTATGTGATCTGAAAAAATATATATATACCCCAATACCATTTACTTCAACATGGGAAGGTAGAGGACAAGGAAAGAAGAAAATCTAAGTGAAATGTATTTCCTTGTTCTAATAGGAGAAGTAGCCACAGAAAAATGTAAGGTTAAACACGTCAGTTTACAATTAGGAATATCTGCTTTACTTCCTTTATTGGAGTAACTAAAGGTTTCTTTTATTTTTTTCCCCTGCAAATTAATTTAGCAAAAGTTAAACTCAAACTAGGCAAAGAATATAAACAGTTCACAGAAAAGGACATACATACGGCCTTTTAAAAATATAAAAAGATGTTCCACTTCACTCATAAGAAATTTAAGATACAATCCCACCAAGGAACCATTTTTAATCTGTAAGGATTAGTAAAGATTTAAAAACTTAATCTTAGACCTCATGTGGTGGCTCATGCCTGTAATCCCGGCACTTTGGGAGTCTGAGTTGGGTGGATCACCTGAGGTCAGGAGTTCGAGAACAGCCTGGCCAACATGGTGAAACCCTATCTCTACTAAAAACACAAAAAATTAGCCAGGCATGGTGGTGCACACCTGTAATTCCAGCTACTCAGGAGGCTGAGGAAGAATCGCTTGAGCCCGGGAGGCAGAGGTTGCTATGAGCTGAGATCATGTCATCGCACTCCAGCCTGGGGACTCTGTCTTTAAAAAAAAAAAAAAAAAAAAAGGCTGGGGTGGGCCTGGCACTGTGGCTCCCTCCTAGCACTTTGGGAGGCTGAGGCAGGTGGATTATCTGAAGTCAGGAGTTCAAGACCAGCCTGGCCAACATGGTGAAACCCCATCTCTACTAAAAATACAAAAATTAGCCAGGCGTGGTAGTGTGCACCTGTAATCCCAGCTACTTGGGAGGCTGAGGCAGGAGAATCGCTTGAACCTGGGAGGCAGAAGTTGCAGTGAGCCAAGATCACGCCACTGCACTCCAGCCTGGACAACAAAGGGAGACTCCATCTCAAAAAAAAAAAAAAAACTTAATCCTATATTGGTAAGAGTGAAAGGAGGGAATGGGCACTCATTCATTGCTGCTAGGTGTAAACTGGAACAATATCTGAGGCAATTAATTTGATAATATCTGTCAAAATCACAATGCTTAAAACCATTTATTTTTTATAGAGAAAAATAAATGGGGTCTTGCTATGTTGCCCAGGCTGCTGAAATGTAGTGGCTATTCACAGGTTCCACTGTAGTGTACAGAGCAAAACTCCATCTCAATAAATAAATAAATAAAGACTCCATCTCAATAAATAAATAAAGATAGATGCCATAGTCCTCTGAGTACTAAATGACATATATACTCACCCACCACATAACATTTAAGTCAACAGCAAACCACAAATATGAACAACAGTCCCATAAGGTTATAATGAAGCTGAAAAACTCCAACTGCCCAGTGACGCTATAGTGGTAACGTCATGGCACAAAGCATTACTCACGTGTCTGTGATGATACTGGTATAAACAAACCTACTGTACTGCCCATCAAATAAATGTACAGCACATAGAATTATGTACAGTACTAACACTTGACATAGATAATGACTATGTTACTGATTTATGTATTTATTATACTATACTTTTTTTTTTTTTTTGACACAGCGTCTCGCTCTGTCACCCAGGCTGGAGTCCAGTAGCACGATGTTGGTCAGGCTGGTCTCAACCTCCTGACCTCAAGTGATCCACCTGCCTCGGCCTCCCACAGTGCTGAGATTACAGGTATGAGCCACTGCATCTGGCCAATATACTTTTTATTGTTGTTTTAATTTAATTTTATTTTATTTTGAGACAGAGTCTCACTCTGTTGCCACGGCTGGAGTGCAGTGACATGATCTCGGCTCACTGCAACCACCACCTCCTGGGTTCAAGCAATTCTCCTGCCTCAGTCTCCAAAGTAGCTAGGATTACAGGTCCATGCCACCACACCCAGCTAACTTTTGTATTTTTTAGTAGAGACAGGGTTTCACCATGTTGGCCAGGCTGGTCTTGAACTCCTGACCTCAACTGATCCCTCCACCTCAGCCTCCCAAAGTGGTAGGATTACAGACGTGAGCCACCACACCTGGCCTATTGTTGTCTTAGAGTGTATTCTTTCTACTTATTAAGGAAAAAAGGTTAACTGTAAAACAGCCCCAGACAGGTCCTTCAGAAGGTATTCCAAAAGAAGGAATTGTTATCAAAGATGACAGCTCCATGTGTGTTAGTGTTCCTGAAGACCTTCCAGGGGGACAAGATGTGGACTGAGAAGACAGTGATACTGATGATCCTGACCCTGTGTAAGACCTAAGCTAACATGTTTATGTTTGCACTGTTAATAAAAAAGTTTAAAAAGTGAAAATGATTTTTTTTTGACACAGGGTCACTATCTGTACACCAGGCTTGAGTGCACTGGTGCAAACACAGCTCACTGCAGCCTCAACCTCCCAGGCTGAAGCAATATTCCTGCCTAAACCTCCCGAGCAGCTGGGACCACAGGTGCATGCCACCACACCTAGCTAATTTTTAAATATTTTGTAGAGACGGAGTCTTGTTATGTTGCTCAAGCTGGTCTTAAACTCCTGAGCTCAAGTGATCCTCCCATCTCAACCCCCCGATTACAGGTATGAGCTACTATGCCCAGCCATAAATGAATTGTTTTTTGTTTGTTTGTTTTTTGAGATAGAGTCTCACTCTGTCTCCCAGGCTAGAGTGCAGAGGCATGATCTCAGCTCACTGCAACCTCTGCCTCCTGGGCTCAACCAATCCTCCTGCCTCAGTCTCCCTAGTAGGAGGGACTACAGGTGTATACCACCAAACCTGGCTAATTTTTATATTTTTAGTAGAAACAGGGTTTCACAATGTTGCCCAGGCTGGTCTCCAACTCCTGGGCTCAAGCAATCTGCCCGCCTCAGCCTCCCAAAGTGCTGGGATTACAGGCGTGAGCCACTGCACCTGGCCAAATGAATTTTTCTTAATAGGAAAAAAGCTTAAGGCCGGGCGCGATGGCTCATGCCTGTAATCCCAGCACTTTGGGAGGCCAAGGTGGGCGGATCACAAGGTCAGGAGATAGAGACCATCCCTGGCCAACATGGTGAAACCCTATCTCTACTAAAAATACAAAAACTAGCTGGGCATGGTGGTGTGCGCCTGTAATCCCAGCTGCATGGGAAGCTGAGGCAGGAGAACTGCTTGAACCTGGAAGGCGGAGATTGCAGTGAGTCGAGATTGTGCCACTGCCCTCCAGCCTGGGCTACTGAGCGAGACTCCGTTTAAAAAAATAAAAATAAAAAAAATAAAATAATAAAAATAAATAAAATAAAATAAAATAAAAATAAAAAATAGATAAAAGAAAAGAAAAAGAAAAAAGCTTATAGAATAAGGATATAATGAAAGAAAATATTTTTGTACAACCCTTCAATGTGTTTGTAAGTTGTTATTATAAGAGTCAAAAAGCTAAACAAAATTAAAAGGTTTATGAAGTTAAAAACTTACAATAAATTGGGTTAATTTATTATTGAAGGAAGACGTTTCCATAAATTTAGTATTGCCTAAGTGTACAGTGTTTACAAAGCCTACGGTGGTGTACAGTATGTACTAGGCCTTCACATCCTACCACCACTCAGTCACTGACTCACTTCAAGGCCTGGAATCTCCATTCATGCTAAGTGTCCTACACAGGTGTATCACTTTTTATCCTTTCTACTGTATTTTTACTGTACTCGTTCTATGTTTAAATATGTTTAGATACACAAATACCCAAAATTGGGTAACAACTGCATATAGTATTCAATACAGTAATAAATGTACAGATGTGCACCCTAAGAACAATAGGTTACACCACATAGCCTAGGTGTGTAATAGGCTATACCATCTAGGTTTGTGTAAGTACATTCTATGATGTCCACACATAGATAAAATCGCCTAACGACGCATCTCTCAGAACATATCCTTGTCACAAGGCAATCATGGCCATGCTCTGCAGACTGCTCGATAGCAAACGATGAAAAATACCCTAATCCTCTACCAGTACACTGTGGTCAAATTATAGTACATCAAAGTGTGGAATAACACGCAGTCATGAAAACTGTAACACAATTTTAAAAAAGAGCAAA
Organism: Rhinopithecus roxellana; assembly: GCF_007565055.1. Classification (NCBI taxonomy): domain Eukaryota; kingdom Metazoa; phylum Chordata; class Mammalia; order Primates; family Cercopithecidae; genus Rhinopithecus; species Rhinopithecus roxellana. The sequence continues at coordinate 105,326,351 of NC_044565.1, forward strand.
CATGCGGGCAGATCGCTTGAGGTCAGGAGTTCGAGATCCGTCTGGCCAATGTGGTGAAACCCCGTCTCTATTAAAAATACAAAAATTAGCCAGGCATAGTGGTGCACACCTGTAGTCCCAGCTACTCAGGAGGCTGAGGTGGGAGAAGTGCTTCAACTGGGGAGGCGAAGGTTACAGTGAGCCAAGATTACGCCATTGCACTCCAGCCTGGGCGACAGAGCTAGGGAGACTCCGTCTCAAAAAAAAAAAGCAAACATGAAAAAAAGTAAGCCCCGTTTCTTAGTCCATTTTGTGTTGCTGAAAAGGAATACTTGAAGCTGGGTAATCTACAAGGCAAAAAGGTTTATTTGCCTCACAATTCTCATGGCTGTAAAGTTCATGACTGCGCATCTGCATCTGATGAGGGGCAATCAGGCTGCTTTCAGTCATGGTAGAAGGTGAAGGGGAACCAGTATGTGGTGATCACATGGCAAGAAAGGAAGCAAGGTTGGAGGTGTGCTGGTTCTTTTTAAAAACCAGCTCTCTAGGGAACTAACAAAGTGAAAAGTCACGTCTACTCCAGGGAGGGCATTAATTTAATCCATTCAAGAGGAATCTACTCCCATGACCCAACCATCTCCCATTAGGCCCCACCTCCAACACTGGGGATCACATCTCAACATGAGTTTGGAGGGTACAACATCCAAACCACAGCACGCAGGAAAAGGGCTATAGTGTACCGAAAGTCTTCAAAAGATGAACCTGTCTCTTGGGTGTATAAGAAGACATTCTAAGGGGTACACAGAAACATAGGTTTAAGATCAACACCCACATGCTCCTACTGATCTGCCTGAGAACTAGCACAAGGTCAAGGCATTAGACTGATCTCTTGTCATCTCCACTTCTCACAACTGCTATTCTCTTATATACAGGCATCTCCTCTCAACCACCCTAAATCTTACTGCAGAACTTGCGTGAAACATGGGGAGTAAAAACCTCCAAGATACCAAACAAAGGGACCATTGGTGACAAAAGAGAAATACAATACAGGTCTCTGAGAGGCCTCTAATCCAGATATCAAAAAGTTCCACAGTAGGGTTTTGTGTCCTATACATGTTTCAGCCTGGGCAACATGGTGAAACTTGTCTCTACTAAAAATACAAAATTTAGCCAGGCATGGTGGCACACACCTATAATCCTAACTACTCCAGAAGCTGAAGCAGGAGAAGCGCTTGAACCTGGGAGGCAGAGGTTGCAGTGAGCCTAGATGGCACCACTGCACTCCAGCCTGGGTGAAAGAGCAAGACTCCTTCTCGCAAAAACAAAAATCCAAAAAGAGCTGGTTACCTTACAGGTGTATACTACCCATTTATTAAAATTGGAAAAAAGGAGTCAGACTTTCTGGCAGAAAGTCAGTGTTATTTATTTAGCTGCCTGGTTTGTCAGTGAAGACTGGCTTTGCCATTAAGGTTACTGGTGTTAATTTTCCACAACTGAACAAATTAAATCCACAGTTCCAACAATTAGATGAAAATGTATTTAAATAGTTTATATTAAAATTTGCATCATGTATTTAAATACATATTTAAGTATGTACATGATCTAAGAGTTAACCATTTACCAGACACAAATTTAAAATACAAAGGTATATTTAAATGAACATTACTTCATTACTTCAACTTTCCCAAACCTTTGAGTATACTGGTTGAAATAAGGTGCCTATGATAGTTTTATGTGTCAAACTATCTAAACTATAGTACCTAGTTATTCAATCAAAATCTAACTTAGATATTGTTATGAAAATATTTTGTAGATATGAGTAACATCAGCTGATTTGAAGTTAAGAAGATTGGCCTCCATAATCAGGGTGGGCCTCATCCAATCAGTAAAAGGCCCTAAGGGCAAAACTAAGGCTTCCCTGAAGAAGAAACATCCACCTGACAGACAGCCCCACTGTGGATATCAGACTTGCCTGGCCAGCCCCAGCAATTATGTAAGCCAGTTCCTCGCAAAAAAAAAAATATCTTTATATGTACATAAACCTGTTGAAAATTTTATATAGTGTATATATATTTATAATACATATAATACATACAATATTCATCTGTATACATGCATACATATGTGTCTGTATATTTATACACATACATAAACTCCATCTGGTTCTCTTTCTCTGGTGAAACCCTAATTGATTGAGAGTCCCTATAGGTGAATGGTAAGAAGTACAATTAATAACCTTTTGTTAGGTCTCAGTAAAACCTTTTTACTTTGCTTCTCAGAAAATGAGAATGCAAAGGGCCCTAATGACTTATTAAAAAACCTAAATCTCTTCCATGTCTGCTGGTTTCAAATTATCTGCTTCTAGCAAAACTAAAAGAGGAGGGCCTAACTGAATTGACACCTGCTAAATCATTAAAAATCCTTTATTGTCAATGACTGCTATATGCTTTTTCAAACACAGTTGAGAAGAACAAAGAACTGAGACCCTTATAAGCTCTAAGGGCAGAGATTTCGGTAGTGTTGTTCACCACTCATCACCAGTACTTAGTAGAATGTCCAGTACACAGCAGGAACTCAAAATACATTTGGTAAATGAATACATAAGCAAAACTCCACCATTCTGATCTACCTACTTACATGTAAAAATTGTGTTAGAATCTACATGAATATAAATCAAACATGATTGGAACAGAATGAAAGCTAAACCTGTCTCATTCTAGCAATGATGTATATTATTTCAAGGATTCATTAAGCTAAGTGGAAAGGAAGTCCCACTAAGCTTAAGATTTCCTATGAAAATGTCACACTTTTAGTTTTACTAATTATCAAAAATTTTACAATGTATACTGTAATTATAAAAATCCAAAGAAAAATGTTAAGACTCTTGAGTCTTATGAACTCAGAAAATGTAAATAGTTTTTACATTTTAATTTACATATGCATTTCCGTTGCAGTGATTCACAAGATGATTAATACAATTTGCAAGCATAAAAAACATTAGGTTAGTACACCAGGCACACCTGTAACCCCAGCACCTTAGGAGGCCGAGGTGGGCAGATCACTTGAGGCCAGGAATTCAAGACCAATCTATCCAACATGGCAAAAACCCGTCTCTACAAAAAATGCAAAAATTAGCTGGGTGCGGTGGCGCACACCTGTGATCCCAGCTACTCAGGGTGGCTAAAGCAGGAGAATAACTTGAATCCCTACGTCGAGAGGCAAAGGTTACAGTGAGCTGAGATTGTGCCACTGCACTTCACCCTGGGTGACAGCCAAACTCTGTCTCAAAACAAACAAACAAACAAATAAATGAATAAATAAAGGAAGGGAAGTCAAGAGAAAAAAAGAGAAAACATTCTAATCCGCTATCATTTTTGAAAAAACCTGGGCCGGGCATGGTGACTCATGCCTGTAATCCCAGCACTTTGGGAGGCCGAGGTGGGTGGATCACGAGGTCAGGAGATCGAGATCATCCTGGTTAACATGGTGAAACCCCGTCTCTACTAAAATACAAAAAATTAGCTGGGCGTGGTGGTGCACACCTGTAGTCTCACCTATTTGGGAGGCTGAGGCAGGGGAATTGCTTGAACCTGGGAGGTGGAGGTTGCAGTGAGCCGTTATCACACTACTGCACTCCAGCCTGGAGACAAAGTGAGACTCCGTCTTAAAAAAAAAAAAAAAGTTGGCCGGGCGCGGTGGCTCACGCCTGTAATCCCAGCACTTTGGGAGGCCGAGACGGGCGGATCACGAGGTCAGGAGATCGAGACCATCCTGGCTAACATGCTGAAACCCCGTCTCTACTAAAAAAAAAACAGAAAACTAGCCGGGCGCAGTGGCGGGTGCCTATAGTCCCAGCTACTCGGGAGGCTGAGGCAGGAGAATGGTGTGAACCCGGGAGGCGGAGCTTGCAGTGAGCTGAGATCCGGCCACTGCACTCCAGCCTGGGCGACAGAGTGAGACTCCGTCTCAGAAAAAAAAAAAAAAAAAAAAAAAAGTTTAAGAAAAAACCTGCTGCAGGCCGGGCGCGGCGGCTCAAGCCTGTAATCCCAGCACTTTGGGAGGCCAAGACGGGCGGATCACGAGGTCAGGAGATCGAGACCATCCTGGCGAACACGGTGAAACCCCGTCTCTACTAAAAAATACAAAAAACTAGCCGGGCGAGGTGGCGGGCACCTGTAGTCCCAGCTACTTGGGAGGCTGAGGCAGGAGAATGGCGTAAACCCGGGAGGCGGAGCTGGCAGTGAGCTGAGATCTGGCCACTGCACTCCAAGCACTCTAGCCTGGGCGACAGAGCGAGACTCCGTCTCAAAAAAAAAAAAAAAAAAAAAAAAAAAAAAAAAAAAAAACCTGCTGCAGAGGAAAGAACATGTATATACACTTTTGTATGTATTTTCTTTCATACACAAGAATTCTCACTGGAAAAGACACCAGAAGCTAGTAATAATAATGACTTGTCGGGGGAGAACTGGGTTTTGGGGGGGTCCTGATATAGGGAGCTTTTGCACTGAATACATTTTTGTATCTTTTAAATGTTTACTCATTCAAACGTTAACTTATATTTTGGGAGGCAGGGTCTTGTTCTGTCACTCAGGCTGGAGTGAGTGGCACAATCATAGCTTACTGCAGCCTCAGCCTCCAGAGATCTGTATTAATGTTTTATTTTTTATTTTACTTTAATTTTTTTTTTTTTTTTTTTTCTGAGACTGAGTCTTGCTCTGTCACCCAGGCTGGAGTGCAGTGGTGAGATCTTGGCTCACTGCAAGCTTTGCCTCCCAGGTTCAGGCCATTCTCCTGCCTCAGCCTCCAGAGTAGCTGGGACTACAGGCGCCGGCCACGACGCCTGGCTAATTTTTTTTGTATTTTTAGTAGAGTCGGGGTTTCCCCGTGTTAGCCAGGAAGCTCTCGATCTCCTGACCTTGTGATCCGCCCACCTTGGCCTCCCAAAGTGCTGGGATTACAGGCGTGAGCCACCGCACCCGGCCTATTTTAATTTTTTTGAGATAGAAAAAATTGACACAAATCTCACTGTGTCAACCAGGCTGGAGTGCAGTGACACGATCTTGGCTCACTGCAACCTCTGCCTCCCGGGTTCAAGGCATTGTCCTGCCTCAGCCTCCTGAGTAGCTAGGATTACAGGCGCCTGCCACCACACCCGACTAATTTTTGCATTTTACTTTTTTTTTTGAGATGGAGTCTCGCTTCGTCGCCAGGCTGGAGTACAGTGGCACAATCTCAGCTCACTGCAATCTCTGCCTCCCGGGTTCAAGTGATTCTCTTGCCTCAGTCTCCCAAGTAGCTGGGACTATAGGCACATGCCACCATACCCAGCTAATTTTTGTATTTTTAGCAGACACAGGGTTTCACTATGTTGGCCAGGATGGTCTCGAACTTCTTACCTCGTGATCCGCCTGCCTCAGTCTCCCAAAGTGCCGGGATAACAGGTGTGAGCCACCGTGCCCAGCCAATTTTTGTATTTTTCCTAGAGATGGGTTTTTGCCATGTTGGTCCTGGCCTCAAGTGATCTACCTGCCTCGGCCCCCCAAAGTGCTGGGAGCCACCATGCCCAACCAATGATCTGTGTGTGTGTGTGTGTGTGTTTGCCTTCCTTGTACCAGTTTTTTGAAATTTCCTTTTTTTTTCTCGCTTTTAGATATGAGGTCTTCCTGTGTTGCCCAGGCTACTCTCCAACTCCTGGACTCAAGTGGTCTTCCTGCCTTGGCCTCCAAAAGTGCTTGGATCACAGGTGTGAGCCACTGTCCCCGGCCTAAATTTTCTTTCTTTTCTTTTCTTTTTTTTTTTTTGAGACGGAGTTTTGCTCCTGTTGCCCAGGCTGGAGTGCAACGGTACGATCTCAGCTCACTACAACCTCCACCTCCTGGGTTCAAGCAATTCTGCCTCAGCCTCCCAAGCAGCTGGGATTACAGGTGTGTGCCACCATGCCCAGCTAATTTTGTATTCTTAATAAAGACAGGGTTTCACCATGTTGGTCAGGCTGGTCTTGAACTCCTGACCTCAAGTGATCCACCCACCTCGGCTCCCAAAGTGCCAGGATTAGAGGTGTGAGCCACTGCGCCTAGCCCTAAATTTTCTTTTTTTTTTTTTTTTTTTTGTTGTTGTTGTTGTTGAGACGGAGTCTCGCTCTGTCACCCAGGCTGGAGTGCAGTGGCCGGATCTCAGCTCACTGCAAGCTCCGCCTCCCGGGTTCACGCCATTCTCATGCCTCAGCCTCCGAAGTAGCTGGGACTACAGGCGCCCGCCACCTCGCCCGGCTAGTTTTTTGCTTTTTTTTTTAGTAGAGACGGGGTTTCACTGTGTTAGCCAGGATGGTCTCGATCTCCTGACCTCGTGATCCGCCCGTCTCGGCCTCCCAAAGTGCTGGGATTACAGGCTTGAGCCACCGCGCCCGGCCTAAATTTTCTTTTTATTTGTCAGGAAGTTATTCATCGTTTGTATTTTTTTTTTTTTTTTTTTAAGAGACATAGGTGTCACTCTATTGCCCAGGCTGGAATGCAATTGCTCAGTCATAGTTCATTCCAACCTTGAAATACCGGACTCAAGTGATTCTCCTATCTCACCCTCCTCTGTAGGTAGAACTATAATTATATATAACTAAATAAATAAAATAAAATACAAGATGGGGCCATGCAAAGTGGCTCATGCCTCTAATCCGAGCATTTTGGGAGGCCAAGGCAGGTGGATCACTTGAGGTGAGAAGTTCGAGACCATGCTGGCCAACATGGCGAAACCCAGTCTCTACAAAAATACAAAAATTAGCCAGGAGTGGTGGCGTGCACCTGTAGTTCCAGCTACTCAGAAGGCTGAGGCAGGCGAATCACTCGAACCCACGAGGCAGAGGTTGCAGGGAGCCGAGATTGCACCACTGCACTCCAGCCTGGGTGACAGAGTGAAACTCTGTCTCAAAAAGAAAGAAAAAAAGAATCTTCATTTGGTCTTTCATATTGTTACTAAACTCAACTTACAATGTTTTTATTTTTAATAATCTCCCCTTTTCTCATTTTTTCGTTTCTTATTTTTGGCTCTGAACTGACATCATTTATTTTTATATCTTAACTCTTATGAGGCTGGGCATGGTGGCTCACACCTGTAATCCCAGCACTTTGGGAAGCCAAGGAGAGCGGATCACCTGAGGTCGAGACCAGCCTGGCCAACATGGTGAAACCCAATCTCTACTAAAAATACAAAAATTAGCCAGGCATGGTGGTGCACACCTATAATCCCAGCTACTCGGGAGGCTAAGACAGGAGAATTGCTTAAACCCAGGAGGTGGAGATTGCAGTGAGCCGAGATTGTGCCACCACACTCAAGTCTGGGTGACAGCAAGACTCCGTCTCAAAAAAAAAAAAAACAAAACAAAACAAAAAAACTTATGGCTTCTGGACTTATTTTCTAGGTCTCTTAATCCATTTTTCCCCCCCAAGAGAAAGGGTCTCCCTTTGTCACCCAGGGTGGAGTGCAGTGGTATGAACACAGCTCACTGCAGCCTCAATCTCCTGTGCTCAAGCAATCCTCCTGCCTCAGTCTCCTGAGTAGCTGGGACCAGAGCTGTGTGCTATCACACCCAACTAATCTTTTCTTTTTGTTGTTGTTGAAATGGGATCTTCCTGTGCTGTCCAGGCTGGTATCTAATTCCTGGGTTCATGTAATCATCCTGCCTCAGCCTCCCAAAGTGTTAGGTTTATGTAATTTTTTATTCAACTATGGGCAACAGAGCTAGACTCCATCTCAAAAAAAAAAAAAAAATACACTGAAGTCTCCAACTTACTCTTAAATGGTTCAGAAAATAATATATGTATGTTTGCATTATATATAGCATGATAAAGCCAATAGGGCAAAATGTTAACAACTGTTGAATCTGAGTAAATGGCATGAGAGTTCCTTACACACTTGGACACTTTAAGACTGAAAGACGTTATGACCTTTTAGAAGTAAGTACTGAAATATTTACAGATAAAAAGGTAAGGCTTCTTTGACGTGCTTCAAACTAATGGGCTAGCGAGTAGGGGTCTAGATGAATCAAAATTGATCATGTATGGATCACTGTTAATACACAGTGATGGAAACACCAGGCATATTGTATTCTCTGCTTGTACATGATGAAAGTTTTCTGTAATAATAAGTTTGCTTTTTTTTTTAAGAGTCTGTAAGCCGGGCGCAGTGGCTCACACCTGTAATCCAGCACTTTGGGAGGCAGAGGTGGGCAGATCACCTGAGGTCGGGAGTTCGAGATCAGCCTGACCAATATGGAGAAACCCTGTCTCTACTAAAACTACAAAATTAGTCAGGTGTGGTGGCACATGCCTGTACTTCCAGCTCCTCAGGAGGCTCAGGCAGGAGAATTGCTTGAATGGCGTAAACCCAGGAGGCGGAGCTTGCAGTGAGCTGAGATCCGGCCACTGCACTCCAGCCTGGGTGACAGAGCGAGACTCCGTCTCAATAAAAAAAAAAAAGAAAAAGAGTCCATAATGGCCAGGCGCAGTGGCTCTCACAGCACTTTGGGAGCACAAGGCAGGAGGATCACTTGAGAGCCCAGGAGTTGGAGACCAGCCTGGCCAACATGGTGAAACCCCATCTCTACTAAAAATACAAAAATTAGCCAGGCGTGGTGGCATGCGCCTATACTCTCAGCTACTTCGGAGGCTGAGGCATCAGAATTGTTTGAACCAGGAAGGCTACAGTGAGACAAGATTGTGCCACTGCACTCCAGCCTGGGCAACAGAACGAGACTCTATCTCAAAAAATAAAAAAAGAGGCCGGGCGCGGTGGCTCAAGCCTGTAATCCCAGCACTTTGGGAGGCCGAGACGGGCGGATCGTGAGGTCAGAAGATCGAGACCATCCTGGCTAACACGGTGAAACCCCGTCTCTACCAAAAAATACAAAAAAAGCTAGCCGGGCGAGGTGGCGGGCGCCTGTAATCCCAGCTACTCGGGAGGCTGAGGCAGGAGAATGGCGTAAACCCGGGAGGCAGAGCTTGCAGTGAGCTGAGATCCAGCCATTGCACTCCAGCCTGGGCAACAGAGCGAGACTTCGTCTCAAATAAATAAATAAATAAATAAATAAATAAATAAATAAGAGTCCATAATCAGAAGAGTTTTTTAAATGGAAAAACTAAAGTTCAGGAAAATTAAGTGGCATCCACACTCAGGACTCCAGTTTTGAACTCATTCTAACAACACTTTCTCCATTAACCCTCCCTAAAAAACTCCTCATAAAACATGAACTTTTCAGACAACTTTATGTGCTCTCTGCACCTGATGTTTTAGTCAATACGACAGAAATACAGTAAGATACATCTAACTCCACCATTCCTAGATATATAGTTGCCTTTGAAAGTAAATCCCAGCTACTCAGGAGGCTGAGGCAGGAGAATTGCTTGAACATGAAAGGTGGAAGTTGCAGTGAGCCGAGATCATGCCATTGCATTCCAGCCTGGGCAACAAGAGTGAAACTCTGTCTCTAAATAAATAAATAGATAATAAAATAAAATATTTTTTAAAATCTCATTTATATTCATATACTTTGGATTTAATCATGCTCATAATCTAGCTTCTAAGGTTGTTGCTAGTTGGGTGTGGTGCCTCACACCTGTAATCTCAACATTTTGGGAGGCCGAGATGGGAGGATTGCTTGAGGCCAAGAGTTTGAGACCTACCCTGGCAACATAACAAGACCCCATTTCTACCAAAAAAATGTTTTTTAATTAGCTAGGCATGGTGGGATGCACCTGTACTCCCAGCTACTCTAAAGGCTGAGGCAGGAAGATCCTTTGTGCCAAGGCTTGATTCAAGGCTGCTATGAGCTATGATCCTGCCACTGCACTCCAGACTAGGCAACAGAGCCAGACCCTGTCTCCAAAAAAAAAAAAAAGCATAAAGGGGGAAAAAAAAAAGCAATTTGGGACCAGCCATGGTGACTCACACCTGTAATCCCAGCACTTTGTGAGGATCCCTTGAGGCTAGGAGCCTGGTGCTTTTAAAGCAATATTTTGTTCTCATTATCAGTAGCAAATGTGAAGCCCTTGATATGCTGAATATATAATTTGTAAACATGACAGAACTCATATAATAATGAACACTTTTTTCTTTTACATGTCAGCAATTAATTGAAATAATGAACACTTTCTATACAGAAACAGAAAAACACTATGAACTACAGGAGAAAATACAGTAAGAATTTAACTTACGAGACAACTAACTTGCCTGGCTAAATCTACAACACAGTGGGGCAACGACTCTCAAGCAAACTCAGAACAAACCTTTGCAAACAGCATTCTTCCTTATACCCATACCAGAACATTTTAAAAGCTTCAGGATCCTCAAGACCATAGTGATTATAAATCAAAGTATCAAACTGGCCAGGCACGGTGGCTCACACCTGTAATCCCAGCATTCCCAAGGTGGGTGGATCACTTGAGGTCAGGAGTTCAACACCAGCCTGGCCAACATGGTGAAACCCTGTCTCCACTAAAAATACAAAAATTAGCGGGACTTGGTGGTGCATTCCTGTAATACCAGCTACTTGGGAGGCTGAGGCAGGAGAATCACTTAAAGCTGGGAAGCAGAGGTTACAATGAGCAGAGATCATGTCATTGCACTCCAGCCTGGGTGACAGAGCCAGACTCCATCTCAAAAAAAAAAAAAAAAAAAATAGAAAAAGAAACAAAGTATCAAACTGCAAAATCCACCTACATAAGTTCCTAGAGTCTCACTACATTTTTGTAGAGAAAAAAAATAGCTTTCAACATAATGTACTTTCTGTCTTGAAATTTAAATCACTTCAGTGTGTTTATTGTTCTTTTGAAAATTCAAACTGGCTAAAATTTTCTTTAAATTTAAGGTCAGGCGTGGTGGCTCATGCCTGTAATCCCAGCACTTTGGGAGGCCAAGGCGGGCAGATCACCTGAGGTCGGGAATTCAAGACTAGCCTGACCAACATGGAGAAACCCCACCTCATTAAAAATACAAAATTAGCCAGGCATGGTGGCACATGCCTGTAATCCCAGCTACTAGGGAGGCTAAGGCAGGAGAATCGCCTGAACCCAGGAGGTGGAGGTTGTGGTGAGCCTAGTTCACGCCATTGCACTCCAGCCTGGGCCACAAGAGTGAAACTCCGTCTCAAAAAATAATAATAATAATCAAAATAATAGGCCGGGAGTAGCGGCTCATGCCTATAATCCCAGCACTTTGGGAGGCCAAGGCAGGTAGATCACCTGAGATCAGGAGTTCGAGACCAGCCTGGCCAACGTGGTGAAACCCTGTCTCTACTAAAAATACATAAATTAGCCAGTACTCCCAGCTACTTGGGAGGCTGAGGCAGGAAAATCACTTGAACCTGGGAGACAGAGGTTGCAGTAAGCCGAGACAGTGCCACTGCACTCCAGCCTGGGTGACAGAGCGAGACTGCATCTCAAAATACATAATAAATAAAATTAACTAAATAAATAATGAAACCTGCACATCCTGCACATGTACCCCTGAACTTAAAAGATGGGGGAAAAAAATATCTGGCTGGGCATGGTAGCTCACACCAATAATCCCAGCACTTTGGAAAACCAAGGCAGGAGGATCACTTGAGCCCAAGAGTTCCAGACCAGCCTGAGAAACATAGGGAGACTATCTCTGTAACACGTGTTTTTTTTTTTTATTGGCCTGGTGTTGTGGTACACACCTGTGGACCCAGCTACTCTGGAGGCTGAGGTGGGGGTATTGCTTGAGCCTGGGAGGTCGACCTGCAGTGAGCCATGATTGTGCCACTGCACTTTCCAGCCTGGGCAACAGAGCAAGACCTAGTCCCCTCGCCAAAAAAAACTAAGTATTATTCAGCTATTTTAGCAGAGAGAAAACATCCTCCAAAACAGTGAAGTATAAATTTCCTCCTATCTGTATCCTTACAAAACCATCAGTGGGCCAGGCCCAGCAGTTCATGCATGTAATCCCAGCACTTTGAGAGGCCAAGGTGAGAGATTACTTGAGGCCTAGAGTTCAAGACCAGCCTGGGCAACATAGCAAGTCTCCATCTCTATTTAAAAGAAAAATCCACCACTGAAAACAGGAGATGGCAAGACACTGCCCAGATCATTTGCTAAAGCCTATTTACAAAGGTTTCTATGTCAACATTTTCACCAATTAATAAATGTGATGCAACCTAAAAAACTATATACTAGGCCAGGCCTGATAGCTCACACCTGTAATCCCAGCACTTTGCAAGGATGAGGCAGGAGGCTCACTTGAGCCCGTGATTTTGAGGCTGCAGTGAGCCATGATCACACCACTGCGCTCCAGCCTGGGTGGCAGAGCAAACTTTGTCTCAAAAAAAAAAAAAAAAAGTTATATACATACATACACACACACACATATAATGACATACACACATATATACACTAAAACCAAACACCAGTGTTTGTTTTCAGTTAGTATCACTTATTTTACTCCCATCAAAACTACAATGAAGATAAATGGACAAGCAAAAGGCTTCAGGTAAGAAAAAGCATCTCTGCACCTCATTATGAAAAACACAAGACAAACATTTTTTAATCAGAGAAAAACAACTTACTAGCATGCTTATCTGCGAGCATTATAAGTGTGTTGGAAATATCACGTCGTCTATAAAAGCATACTACTTTTGCTTCCACGTTGCCACTTGCAGTCTAAGAGATAAGAAAAATAAAAGTCATTTGTACTGAATATTAGAGTCAAATAATTTATAAAACAAAACTAGATACAGCACAATTATATGATCGTGCTCATTAATACTGGTGCCAACCACAACTGCAGGATAACCACAGAGCTAAAAAATTCAAATAAGGATGAGCAACATTTGTTCTGCTTCCAAGCACAACTGGAATGTCAAACATATAATAATACTGGCATTAAGTAAACTAAACTGATTAGACCCTTTAATGATTAAAGCCAGACACAGTTAACACTGATTAGCTTTAAGAAACTAATCCTCCCTACTGCTTCAATTAACTAGCCTTTAAAAAAAAAAAAAAAGGAAAAGAAACTAATCCCCCCAGTTTTTAAAGCCACAACTGACGGAAATAATTTATTTCAGTCATGTAAACATACCTTGTCCAAACCCATTCCCAGAAAGCACAAGCTAAGTGTAAAATCACCAAGCCCTCCCCTAAGTATCCCATGTTCCATGGACAGTGAAGCTCTGCAGGTGGGAAGCAGCCATCATACCGAATAGACCAGGTGACCTGGAAAGGCATTCTCTAGCCCAAGGAAGTCTACGAATCTCTTAAGAGTCAATATTCTGGCCGGGCACGGTGGCTCAAGCCTGTAATCCCAGCACTTTGGGAGGCCGAGACGGGTGGATCACGAGGTCAGGAGATCGAGACCATCCTGGCTAACACCGTGAAACCCCGTCTCTACCAAAAAATACAAAAAACTAGCCGGGCGAGGTGGCAGGCGCCTGTAGTCCCAGCTACTCGGGAGGCTGAGGCAGGAGAATGGCGTAAACCCGGGAGGCGGAGCTTGCAGTGAGCTGAGATCTGGCCACTGCACTCCAGCCTGGGCGATAGAGCGAGACTCCGTCTCAAAAAAAAAAAATAAAAAAGAGTCAATATTCTAAAGCAGTACTTAGTTTACCTCCACAACTAAACATATTAAAAACCTTGAGTTATGAACACTGAAACTCCCATTTCTTTTTGGCTAGTCTACAATGCAATCAATATTCAGTTAGGTTCTTCCAAAGTATGATGGCTTCAAAAAAAATTCAGTTATGCTGTCATTTACTCCAGCTGGGGCCCAGGCTCCTGCTCTCCTATTCTCCAGAATTTTGAGAGCTCTCAAGAAGGTCAATCATTCATCACAAAGTTCCCTGTAAAAACACACAGATTATAATAAAATGCTATTGTGATTTCCATTTTCAAATAAATGTGAGAACAAATTTTCAGAAATTTATCCGGTCTTACAGATATACTCAAATACAAAGAAGAATATATAAGTTCTGCAGTAAATGTGTCAATTTTATGAAGTTCAGCAGCAGTATTTTAGATTAAAAAATAGTCCTGTGGAAACAGTGCCCCTTAAAATTGAAATCATATTAAATTTCTAACCAAAGTGCTTCTATATTTCATAATACTGTGATCAAATACATTCTCCAGAAGTAATGATCCAGCAGTCTGCTAACTGAACAGGCCAGGATTTCCATGTAAATAAAAAAAAATCTATCAGTGACTTCAAATATAAGCTCTTAGTCATTTCTGTCTTCTTGAGATTTTGTCTTTTTGAGATATGCCTTGAAACTGTTGCTTTGGATTTTCAATGTGATTTTTGTCTCTTCTTGAGACATTAAAAATCCAGGCTGGGCGTGGTGGCTTATGCCTATAATCCCAACACTTTGGGAGGCCAAGGCAGGGGGATCACAAGGTCAGGAGTTCTAGACCAGCCTGGCCAAAATAGTAAAACCCTGTCTCTACTAAAAATTCAAAAATTAGCCAGGTGTGGTGGCACACACCTGTAGTCCCAGCTACTCAGGAGGCTGAGGCAGAATTGCTTGAACCTGGGAGGTGGAGGTTGGAGTGAGCCAAGACCACATCATTGCACTCCAGCATGGGTGACAGAGTGACACTCCGTCTCAAAAAAATAAAATAAAAAATCCAAATCAATAGTTTCAAGGCATATTTTTTTCTGCCTCACTAGTGAGTTCCTCCAATAGGGATGCTATACAAAGCTAATTAAATTATTATTTAAACTTGCTTAGGGGGGCGGGGAGCCTGGTTCAAAATAAATAGTCTCTTCTCTTTTTTTTGAGACGGAGTCTTGCTCTGTCACCCAGGCTGGAGTGCAGTGGTGCGATCTCGGCTCACTGCCAGCTCCGCCTCCCGGGTTCACGCCATTCTCCTGCCTCAGCCTCCTGAGTAGCTGCAAGTATAGGCGCCAGCCACCATGCCCGGCTAATTTTTTGTATTTTTAGTAGAGACGAGGGTTCACCATGTTAGCCAGGATGGTCTCGATCTCCTGACCTCGTGATCCACTCGCCTCGGCCTCCTAAAGTGCTGGGATTACAGGCGTGAGCCACCGCCCCAGCCATAAATAGTCTCTTCTTGACCATGCACTCACTTGGCTACTAGGTAGCTTACGGCTACCATATTCCTCTTCCCCTCTACAAACACACCCTCTCCAGCATCCTTCTGAAGCATGGTTACTCATGGGTCTACAGCCCAGTGCCAGTCTGCAACTGTTAATGGCATTTAATGAAATAAGTACAAGGTTTGAGACTAAGTGCATTACAGCAATTAAGAGTTCATTTTTATATATACATATACATATATATATATACACATATATATATACACACACACACACACACACATATATATATATATATTTTAGATGGAGTCTCGTTCTGTTGCCAGGCTGGAGTGCAGTGGCGTGATCTCAGCTCACTGCAACCTCCAACTCCCTGGTTCAAGCGATCCTCCTGCCTCAGCCTTCCAAATAGCCTTTTTTTCCTAGCTTATCAATCAGAACAGAGTAAGTATTTTCAGTTCAGAGGTGGTTTTGTTTTGGTTTTTTTGTTTGTTGAGAGGGAGTTTCGCTCTGTTGCCCAGGCCGCAGTGCAATGGCGCGATCTCAGCTCATTGCAACTTCCGCCATCTTGGGTTCAAGCGATTCTCTTGCCTCAGCCTCCCAAGTAGCTGGGATTACAGGCATGCGCCACCACGCCCGGCTAATTTTGTATTTTTAGTAGAGACAGGGTTTCACCACACTGGCCAGGCTGGTCTCAAACTCCTCTCAGGTGATCCACCCACCTCAGCCTCCAAAAGTCCTGGGATTACAGGCGTGAGCCACCGCATCCCGCCTTGCTTTGGTTTTTTTAAGAGACGGGGGGTCTTGTTACGTTGCACAAGCTGGTCTCAAACCCCCAGGCTCAAGCAATCCTCCTGCCTCACCCTCTTGAGCAGCTGGGACTACAGGCCTGAGCCAAGAGGCCTGCCTTCAAGTATTTTTAAATCATTATTTGGATTTTCCCATCATGTTAACTTTCCGTACCTAGCCAATTTCACCTCTGATCTTCCCAGGGCCTTTATCTAGAATACTCCTTTGGCTTCTCTTCCCATGGTTCCCTCTCCCTCATCCTTTAGGCCTCAACTTTAATGTCCTCTCCCACCCTACCTAAAGGAAATGACCTGTCATTCTCTATGTCAAGCCTGTTGCCTTCTTAGAAGTTAACACAATGCATTACTATTACTGTTTTCTTTATGCCCGTCAACTTGTCTTTCCGGGTGTCTCCCTCATGAGAATGTAGACCATGTATGGGTAGAGACCGTGTCCATCTTGTTCACAGTTCTATCTCTGAGCCTAGCATAGTGGCCGGTACATAACAGGTACTCAATAGTATTTGCTTAATGAATTACCTAAAATAACGTATCTTTTTCATATCCCTTCAGAAATAAAGACCCTATGTAAATATTTTAATTAGCCATTCAAACTACCATTTTGTGAAATTACAAAGAATCCCATCTCTCACAACACAGTCATCCCCAGAGACTCGCTATTACATGGATGACTCTGTGCTGACAATAGGTAGGGGGAGGGAGGAGGTGAGGATGGAGGACGGAGGCATTTTGGAAGTAAATGGCAATGAAATGATAAAGGAGTGTGAAATAATCCATGTTCACCTAGATGTGCAACCCAATCATTTAGCTACTGTGTGCCTCAAGACAACAACGCATGATTTAGCTACCTTAAGGTGTAAGGTTATGTGAGGCTCAGAAGGGTAACAAATGTGAATCCCAGGTTAGGTTTCCAGAGCACCATGCTGTGACATTTCTAAACTTAGCACAGCTGCAATTTTACTTTTACTTGTGGAACTGTATGGCTGATGTCTGTCTGCACTAGACCTGTTTATCATCCTTGCATTCTCACTGTCTAAAAGTACCCTCAAAATTATTTGTAAAATGAATGAATTGAAGCAGTTTGTATATAGTAAAGCAATGTATGTATAAGCATTAACATCAGACATTTCAGAAATTAATTAATTCAACAAGTATTTAGTGAATGCCTTTAACTATGTGCCAACAACTATTCTAAGGCATTCAGAATGCATAACTGGACAAAACAAAGATCACTACAGCTGATGCTCTAGGAAGACAGGTAATGGAAACAAACACAGTAAGTGTATTTGAAGGTGATAAATGATATGGAAAAAAGAGCAAGGGGTAAGGGGTAGGATGGATACAAATAAACGGTCCTCCTAAGGTGGCTGCAGGGAGAAACAACCAAGAGCCCACTGTGCTTTGTGCCAAGTAAGCAAGGCAGAGCTCCCACCTGCTTTCAGCAAAAGTGGAGGTCAGAGAGGGGCAGCGACAGCCAAAGAATACAGGGTCTCATAGGTCAAGATTTCTATTTCAATCTAATTAACTTTCTAATTAAACTGATACAGTAAATAGTTTGAGGCCGGGCGCAGTGGCTCAAGCCTGTAATCCCAGCACTTTGGGAGGCCGAGACGGGCGGATCACGAGGTCAGGAGATCGAGACCATCCTGGCTAATACGGTGAAACCCCGTCTCTACTAAAAAATACAAAAAACCAGCCGGGCGACGAGGCGGGCGCCTGTAGTCCCAGCTACTCGGGAGGCTGAGACAGGAGAATGGCGTCAACCCGGGAGGCGGAGCTTGCAGTGAGCTGAGAGCCGGCCACTGCACTCCAGCCTGGGCAGCAGAGCAAGACTCCGTCTCAAAAAAAAAAAAAAAAAAAAAAAAATAGTTTGGAGTTGCCTCAATTCTTATACCTTACATCAAGAACATAAAAGATCAGAATCACATGCCAACAGTTCCCACCCACAGACTGATCTAAACTTGAGGCCATTCTCTTCATTTGGTGGTCTCAAAGACTAAAATTTTTTTTTTTTTTTTTTTTTTTGAGACGGAGTCTTGCTCTGTTGCCCGGGCTAGAGTGCAGTGGCCGGATCTCAGCTCACTGCAAGCTCCGCCTCCCAGGTTTACGCCATTCTCCTGCCTCAGCCTCCCGAGTAGCTGGGACTACAGGCGCCCGCCACCTCGCCCGGCTAGTTTTTTTGTATTTTTAGTAGAGACGGGGTTTCACCGTGTTAGCCAGGATGGTCTCGATCTCCTGACCTCGTGATCCGCCCGTCTCGGCCTCCCAAAGTGCTGGGATTACAGGCTTGAGCCACCGCGCCCGCCCTTAAATTTTTTTTTTTTAATGCAAAATCTCTCAGTGCTTTCAGAGACCAAGATGGGGGTATGCTTGAGGACAGGAGTTCTAGATCAACCTGGGCAACATAGTGAGACTCCATCTTTACAAAAAATTTAAAAATTAGGCCGGGCGTGGTGGTTCACACCTGTAATCCCAGCACTTTGGGAGGCCAAGGTGGGTGGATCACTTGACGTCAGGAGTTTGAGACCAGCTTGGCCAACATGGTGAAACCCTGTCCTCACTAAAAACATAAAAACACAAAAAAATTAGCTGGGCCTGGTGGCGGGCGCCTGTAATCCCAGCTACTCGGGAGGCTGAGGGAGGAGATCACTTGAACCCAGGAGGAGGAGGTTGCAGTAAGCCGGGATCTATGCTACTGCACTCCAGCCTGGGTGACAACTAACATAGGCAAATGCAGTAGCACAGTTATTTTGAGAAAAGGAGGCCAGGCACAGTGGCTCATGCCTGTAATCCCAGCACTTCGGGAGGCCAAGGCAGTGGATCACCTGAGGTCGGGAGTTAGAGACCAGCCTGACCAACATGGAGAAATCCCATCTCTGCTAAAAATGAGCCGGACATGGTGGAGCATGCTTGTAAACCCAGCTACTTGGGAGGCTGAGGCAGGAAAATTGCTTCAACCCAGGAGGCGGAGGTTGTGGTGAGCCGAGATTACACCATTGCAGTGCTGCACTCCAGCCTGGGCAACAAGAGCGAAACTCCATCTAAAAAAAAAAAAAAGAGAGAGAGAGCCGGGCCCAGTGGCTCACACCTGTAATCCTAGCACTTTGGGAGGCCGAGGCAGGCGGATCATGAGGTCAGGAGATCGAGACCATCCTGGCTAACACGGTGAAACCCCGTCTCGCCGGGCGCGGTGGCTCAAGCCTGTAATCCCAGCACTTTGGGAGGCCGAGACGGGCGGATCACGAGGTCAGGAGATCGAGACCATCCTGGCTAACATGGTGAAACCCCGTCTCTACTAAAAAATACAAAAAATTAGCCGGGCGAGGTGGCGGGCGCCTGCAGTCCCAGCTACTCGGGAGGCTGAGGCAGGAGAATGGCGTGAACCCGGGAGGCGGAGCTTGCAGGGAGCCGAGATCCGGCCACTGCACTCCAGCCTGGGTGACAAAGCGAGACTCCGTCTCAAAAAAAAAAAAAAGATGAAACCCCTGTCTCTACTAAAAAAAAAAATACAAAAAAAAAAGAAAAATTAGCCAGGGTGTGGTGGTGGGTACCTGTAGTCCCAACTACTTGGGAGGCTGAGGCAGAAGAATGGCGTGAACCCGAGAGGCAGAGCTTGTAGTGAGCTGAGATCGCGCCACTGCACTCTAGCCTGGGCGACAGAGCAAGACTCTGTCTCAAAATGAAAAAGAAAGAAAGAAAAGACCGGGCGTGGTGGCTCACGCCTGTAATCTCAGCACTTTGGGAGGCCAAGGTGGGTGGATCACCTGAGATCAGGAGTTTGAGACCAGCCTGGCCAACATGGTGAAACCCGTCTCTACTAAAAACACAAAAATTAGCCAGGCACGGTGGTGGGCACCTGTAATCTCAGCTACTCAGGAGGCTGAGGCAGAAGAATTGCTTGAACCCAGGAGACAGAAGTTGCAGTGACCGGAGATCATGCCATTGTACTCCAGCCTGAGCAACAGAGCAAGAATCTGTAGCAACAACAAAAAAAAAATTAGCCAGGTATGGTGGTACATGCTTGTAGTCTCAGCTACTTGGGAGGCTGAGGCAGGAGGATTGCTTTAAGTCCAGGAGTTCAAGGTTACAGCGAGCTATAATCATACCACTGAACTCCAACCTGGATGACAGAGTCAGACCCTGTCTCCCTGTCTCTGGAATAAAATAAAAATAATGCAAATTCCCTGGGATATTCCCAAAACAAACCAAGGTCTCAAGGCTCTTTAAAGTAGGAACATCCTAGGTCAGGCTTGCCTTCCCAGGACAAAACTGAACAAGTAACCAGATGGCATTTTGATGGAAAGGTATTAGCTAGACAGACTCAAAGATTTTAACACTATGAAGTCTCATAAACCACACAACCCTCAAAGCAGTCTGAAGGAAAACAAAGCATTATTAGAAAATCTATGGTCCATGTAGCTTATGACTGCTTTCCGGTGCCTCCATTATAAACACTGGTCCGGTGCAGTGGCTCACACCTGTAATCCCAGCACTTTGGGAGGCTAGGGCGGGTGGAATACCTGAGGTAAGGAGTTCAAGGCAAGCCCAACCAACATAGTAAAACCCTGTCTCTAATAAATACACACACAAAAAATAGCCAGGCGTGCTGGTGCATGCCTGTAACCCCAGCTACTTGGGAAGCTGAGACAGGAGAATCGCTTGAACCTGGGAGGAAGAGGTTGCAGTGAGCTAAGATTGCACCATTGCACTCCAATCTGGGCTAAAAGAGTGAAAACTCCATCTCAAAAAACAAAACAAAACAAAAGTTCTTCTCCTGCAATCATAAGGCTTCTGTTTTCCTAATAACCTACGATCACGGACAAACCTTAATGCAAAAATTTTAATTGGGCCAAAGGTACAAAGCTACTTTATATTTATTTATTTATTTATTTTTTTTTTTTTTTTTTTTTGAGACGGAGTCTCGCTCTGTCCCCCTGGCTGGAGTGCAGTGGCGCGATCTCAGCTCACTGCAAGCTCCACCTCCCGGGATCATGCCATTCTCCTGCCTCAGCCTCCTGAGTAGCTGGGACTACAGGCGCCCGCCACCGCGCCCGGCTAATTTTTTTGTATTTTCAGTAGAGACGGGGTTTCACTGTGTTAGCCAGGATGGTCTCGATCTCCTGACCTTGTGATCCGCCCACCTCGGCCTCCCAAAGTGCTGGGATTACAGGCGTGAGCCACCGCACCCGGCCTACTTTATATTTATAATACCAAAACCATATTCTTTTTTTTGAAACAGAGTCTCTGTTACCCAGGCTGGAATGCAGTGAATCACAGCTCACTGCAGCCTTGACCTCCTGGGCCCAAGCAATCTTCCTCAGTCTTCCAAGTAACTGGGACTACAGGCATGTGCCACCATGCCCGGCTATTTTTTTTGGTAGAGATAGGGTTTGTCTGTGTTATCCAGGCTACTCTTGAACTCCTGGACTCAAAGGATGCTGAGGCCTCAGCTTTCCAAAATGTTGGGATTACAGGTGTGAGCTACCACAGACAATTTAGCCTAGTCCAGAATTTTACAAATTCCCTTCACACTTTTTTTTTTTTTTTTTTTGAGACAGAGTCTCGCTCTGTCGCCCAGGCTGGAGTGCAGTGGCCAGATCTCAGCTCACTGCAAGCTCCGCCTCCCAGGTTCCTGCCCTTCTCCTGCCTCAGCCTCCCGAGTAGCTGGGACTACAGGCGCCCGCCACCACGCCCGGCTAGTTTTTTTTGTATTTTTAGTAGAGACGGGGTTTCACCGTATTAGCCAGGATGGTCTCGATCTCCTGACCTCGTGATCCGCCCGTCTCGGCCTCCCAAAGTGCTGGGATTACAGGCTTGAGCCACTGCGCCCGGCCTTTTTTTTTTTTTTTTTTTTTTTAAAGGAGTTTCACTCTTGTTGCCCAGGCTGGAGTGCAATGGCGTGATCTTGGCTTACCGCAACCTACACCTCCCAGGTTCAAGCAATTCTCCTACCTCAGCCTCCTGAGTAGCTGGGATTACAGGCATGCACCAACACACTAGGCTAATTTTGTATTTTTAGTAGAGATGGGGCTTCTCCATGTTGGCCAGGCTGGTCTCGAACTCCCGACCTAGGTGATCCACCCGCCTCTGCCTCTCAAAGTGGCTGGGATTACAGGCGTGAGCCACTGCACCCGCCCAGCCAATTCCTTTCAATATTATGTTCCCTAGCTTCCTCCTAAACCTGGAAGAGGAAAATATTAATTCACTAAAAAGCGAAAAATATACATTATGACTCTAAACATAAAAAGGGTCTGAGTTACATAAGTGAACTGCTCTTTCAGACTCTAAGCAATTTGAAAATATCTGCAGACTTCTAAATATTCAGTAACTAAAAAGTAAAAGAATATTCGGAATTCAGAATCCTGCATAACTCTCTAAAATCTCAACTTTCTTTTTTTTTTTTTTTTTTTTTGGGAGATAGTGTTTCGCTCTGTCACCCAGGCTGGAGTGCAATGGGGTGATCTCAGCTCACTGCAACCTCTGCCTCCCAGGTCCAAGCGATTCTCCTGCCTCAGCCTCCTGAGTAGCTGGGATTACAGGAGCATGCCACCATGCCTGGCTAATTTTTTTGTACTTTTTTGGTAGAAACGGGGTTTCACCATGTTGGCCAGGCTGGTCTTGAACTCCTGACCTCAAGTGATCCACCTGCCTTGGCCTCCCAAATTGCTGGGATTACAGGTGTTAGCCACCATGCCCAGCCTAAAATCTCAACTTTCAAAGAGTCTGGGACTGAAAGTAAAATCATCTCTTATGCCCTTTACCCCGTTCATTTTTATTTATTATTATTTATTTTTTTTGAGATGTAATTTCACTCGTTGCCCGGGCTCGAGTGCAATGGTGCGATCTTGGCTTACCACAACCTCCGCCTCCTGGGTTCAAGCGATTCTCCTGCCTCAGCCTCCCATGTGCCACCATGCCTGGCTAATTTTTTTGTATTTTTAGTAGAGACGGGGTTTCTCCATGTTGGTCAGGCTGCTCTCGAACTCCCGACCTCCGGTGATCCTCCCACCTCGGCCTCCCAAAGTGCTGAGATTACAGGCATGAGCCACCGTGCCCGGCCCTATTTTTATTTTTTATATTAATTTTTAAAAAAATAGAGATGGGGTCTCACTATGTTGCACAGGCTGGTCTCAAACTCCTGGGCTCAAGCTATCCACTCACCAGGCCTCTCAATTTACTGGGATTGCAGTCATGAGCCTCCGCACCAGGCCACCCTTTACCCAATTACCCGTCAAGGGAAAATAAATATTTTTTAAATTAAAATTAAGAACACTCAGTGTATATACCTTGTTGAGTTCTTCTATCCTTCTTATTAGGTATGGGTTGCTGGAGGAATTCTCAAAGTAGACATAATCTGTAATTAAAGGAAGTACAGAACTTAATATTTTCAACAGAAAGTTCAGATTTGTCAATCCATGACTTTTTATGTTAGGCAATTCACGTTTGAAATTAAGCTCATAATTCAGTCACTGGTAAAAGCAAACATAATAATCCAGCCTTAATATATTCTCTCACGTGCCTACTATTGACGGACCTTTATTTTCTTGGCATTTTCATTTCAATTAATGCTTCATCAGTTTCTCCTAGACTTCTGTCCCAATGTCATTTCTTTAATAATAAAAAAGACACCTCTTATCACTGGGTAGTCAGGGCACACTAAACATGTGTCCTCTGTACTATAACTACTTCCACATCTTTTTCCTCCAATACAATTTGCCCTGGAGGCTGCTTCTCACATAAAACTATTGACCTAAGACACATTCAGAGCATGGAGAAAGGCTTCACAGTCCAACCTACATTTCAATCGCTACTTAAAAAAAAAAAAAAAAAAAAAAATCAGATGAGCAGAACAGGTTAAGAGGAAGAACGCTAACAAACTTTTCCACAGCTCTACCTGGGAAGATGAGGACAAAAGGGGGTCAGGGGGATCAATTATAAGAGGCAAAGTGCCCTGGGGGTGATATCACCATCTTTTTTACCCTTTTACCATATTTAATCCAGATCCATTTAATGTCTTGTGATTAAGAAATTGCTGCAGGCTTTCAACTAAAAAGATAACATTTTTCAAGTGCTTTTCCTCTCATCTAATAGGCTCGCTGGAAACTTCCCACTGTGTGTTTATCTGAAAGGCAGCTGCATTGTTATTGTCTATCTTAGTGGCTCTTTCGCCGCTCTCTTCTGCAAAGTGGCCTCATTTAGCCAGGCCATTCCCACCACCATCCATCAGAAGCTCAGCTAATGAGTGGAGAAGGAAGAGCAAGTCTCTCATACAAACACGCCACTTATCTGAATTATTATTTTACCAGGAAAGAGGGAGGAGGGCGTCGTGAGTAGGGAGAAAGTTTGTTTGACCTTATTTCTCTCTTCCGCAGACTGGGAAGGAGGCAGGCAGCAGAGCAAACGTCCAGGCAGAGCTCAACTCCCCACCTCCGGCTGAGGTTCCCAGGTCCCACGAAGCCCCATTCGTGGGGGGCTGGACCAGAAACGAAAGAAGGGGGGCCGAGGAAGGCGAGGTGCAGGGCCCCGGCCCGCAAATAGGCCTGTCCAGCTGGGCCCCTAGCTGGGCCCCCACCGCCCCCACCCCCACCCCAGGCTCCCACTGAGTGGGGAAGAAGCAGGGGAGGGGATGTCCCCTCATCCTCTCCAGCGCCTAGAAGCCACGCGAGAAGGCCACCTTCTCAGGGGGCTCGACGGGCCCCACCACCATGAGGGTTTCGTGGAGGGAGGTGTCTGGTAATTCGTACCCCCAAGTAGAGGCCTGGCCCTAAACACCTGGCGGGGTGCGAGGGTGAAGGTGGCCCCGGCCCCTCGCGAGCCCCCGTGGGGGAGGGGAGGGGTGGGGTGGGGGTGGGGAGTCCTGGCCCCTCTGCGGGCCCCGGCGCCCCCGCCCCCTGCGACCTCAGCCCCGGCGCCAGTGGCTCCCGGCAGTTGGCGTGCGCTCGCCCCGGCCCCCCGGTCCCGGAGCCCGCTCCCACACGGGCCGGGTCGGGCTGAGCCTGCCTACCTCCGACCCGGTACATGTTGGCCGCCATGTCCGCCCGCCCGCCCGCGGAGCCCGAGCCGAGCCCCGCCCGCCGCCGCCGCCGCCTCCTCAGCCTCAGCCTCGACCGCCGCTGCCGCCGCCGCCTCCGCTGCTGCCTCGCCACGGAGGGGGAAGGGAGGGAAGGGAGGGGACAGGGGGAGGGGGAACTGAAGGGGAGGGGAAGCCAAGAGGTGGGGGCTGGTGCCCGCCCCCAGCGCCAGGCTAGCGAAGCCTAGTGGGCCGGGCCGGGGGAGGCCCAGGGAGGCCCGAGCGCTGCGGGACCAGCGGGAATTGGGGGGGAGGGGGAGGGGAAGAGAGTGGGAGGGAGGGTGGGGGGTGTTGCTGGAAGTGGAGGGCCCTGGGGCCAGGGTCCTGGCCGAGGCAGAGGCCTGCGCTCAAATGCAGACCAGGGGTAGTTAGAGAATTAGAGTGGGGGCTGAGGCTCAGCCTCTCCCCAGCACCTCTTGCCCCACCCAGTGTACCCCCTCACCTGTCCACACCGAGACAGGTCTTCCTTCCCTACCTCTGTCCCTGGGGAACCCCCCTGTGGCTGACCTAGTAGGCAAGCGCCAATCTCAATGCAAACTCTTGGATGCAAATAAGTACAGGCAGCAGGGTGCCTTCCTCGTGGTGAGATCCAAGGGGCCGGCCTGGAGCCTGCAGGCTCTAGGGCCAGGAAGACCCCTGGTGCTTCCCGCCTCGCCAGAGACCCAGCTGGGGACAGAGGTTGAAAAACTCCCTTCCTAGGCCACCCTAACTGCGTCATCGTTCACCCCAAAACTGGGCTGAGCAGAACCAACTCTCCAACACCCAGATGGAGGCCCTGGCTCTAGACAGGCCCTATATATGCAGGGCCTGTTCTGCTGGGACCTTTAGGAGTGGGGGGCTTCCTTTGTCCATAGGGGAACAGGGCCCTACAGTTCACAATCACCGCCCCCAAAAAGAGGAGATTCTGTTCAATCAGCTTGATGTGGATGGACACTTAGCTGGTTATGTGCCTAAAGCTTCTAAATGATTATTGTCTCAAGCCAATTCTCTAAACAACCTCTGTTTTCACGGCCTTCCTACTCTCACAGAAACAAAAAAAAAAAAAAAAAAAAAAAAAAACAACGTTGAATCTTAGCTGGCTATCCCCCAAACGAACACAAATAACTTTCTTTAGAGAAGCCAGTCCATTCCAAAGTACTCCCAGACATTGCTGCATAATAAACACGAAGAGGATTTCTTGGTGTGGTGGCTTGTTTGGAATGTCTGATGATACACAGCTGTGTGCTGTCAACTCTGGGTTTGAGGTCTGTGCAGGGCTAAGAGGTGCCCCCAGAAAAGAAGGTTGTGTTTCGGTTGTTTGGTGATGACATTTGTGATGGTCCCTTATCACAAAGTATTGAGATGAAAAAACAGTTGTGCGTAGCTGAGGCAAAATATAAAAATAAAAAAAGAAAGCACCATTGAATTACATTGACTCTATGACCTGTTTCCTCATCTATAAAATGGGAACGCGAATTCCCCCTTCACAGGTGTGGTAAGGATCAGTTGTGATGATATCTGAAAGTGCTTTTTAAACCAGGGAACACAGAGCACCATGCAAATAACAGGTGTCTCTTGCTTTCTTTTTAACCCCAGAAAACCACAGATTCCCAAGGGTTCTCTGCTGTGTGTCAAATTCTGAGCCATGTGTCAAATTCTGACCCAGAGAAGAAAGCAAAAGTGTTCTGTTCTGCACATTGCATAGCTGTCATTCAACATTTACCAGAGATCCCACCAAAAACATTCTGACAAAACTGACATCACTCCATTTCTGAGCTGACACATAAATAGGTTGAATAATTCACCTGGAATCACACAGTAAACTGGCAGCAATATTGAGATTATAAATCAGCCCTTTTCTCTGGCCTAGAATGTTCTGAACCACAGTCTTTCTCCAAGTCAAAGACCATCTAGAAACCATAAAGTGCAAAGAAGTGGATCACAAGCTTTAGGGTGTTTTCCCATTAATTTTTCATAAGCAATTTCTCCTCCTTCGAAATCTTGCCCTGTTTTTGTTAATTCATTGTGTGCCTGTCTCATTTCCCCAGCTTAGTGCTCTTGCCAGGTGTTTCTGATGACTGTGCTAACCACAATAAATGGTGAAAGATGCCAAGAAAACTCCCTATGTCCCCTTAGGTACAGCCTTATCCAGCAGCACCCCGTGAAAGACCTCAAAGACTTGAAGGGGACTAGCAGGAGGTAATGATGGTGGCAGTACTTGGAACCGTTTTTTTACTCTAGATTCTATATATTAGTCTCTTCCATCTCCAGCTCCTAGGCCAATGTCCTCTACATTTCTGAGCTGACATAGTAGATGCTCAGTATCTGAAGAATAAATACCAATGAATCATGGACTCGGAGAATCAGAAGAGCTGAATACAGGACTTTGCCTATGAAACTTTTCTATGTCCTAATTCTAGAGAGGTTCACACATAAAGGAGCTCAGCAAATGTTTGTAGATTGAAAGAAACGTTTCAAGCAAAGAAGGGTGGAAAGCCTGCACCTTTAAAAAAGCAAAGGCATGTCTCCCTTCTTAGCTACATGGTTTAGACCACAAACTTGTCATCAACCAGCCCTAACATCACTCCTAGTTTGGGAGTTTAACTATAAAGACCTTGAGCAAGTTACTTAACCCCTCTGAGCCTCAAGAGGGATTACAAAATATTACTACTGGTTGATACCTACCTCAAAGGCTTATGGTAAAAAAATTTTTGAGACGGAATTTCGCTCTCATTGCCCAGGCTGGAGTGCAATGGCACAGTTCAGCTCACTGCAAGCTCCACCTCCGAGGCTCAAGCAATTCTCCTGCCTCAGCCTCCCAAGCAGCTGGGACTACAGGTGCCCGTCACCATGTCTGGCTAGTTTTTGTATTTTTAGTAGAGTCAGGGTTTCACCATGTTGGCTAGACTGGTCTGGAACTCTGGACCTCAGGTGAACTGCCTGCTCGGCCACCCAAAGTGCTGGGATTACGGGCATGAACCACCATGCCCAGCCTGGTAAAATTTAAATATAGAAGGTGTTGGCATTTGTTGAGAGCTTCATATGTGTTAAGTCCCTTCTCTCTATTCCAGTTATTCTCATCACTAAGGAAGAAGTGTCTCTCAGGCCATGCCAGAAATCCCAAGGCAAATCCAGCCCTTACACGGATGAAATTTCCTTGCACAGTTGTTGCAATTAAAGAACCACATATAAGATAGTTCTTCACCATTTAGTTGAAGAGAAGTGGATGCAGCAAGAAAGCTATAGGTGGCTAGGCATGGTGGCTCATGCCTGTAATCCCAGCACTTTGAGAGGCCAAGGCAGGAGGATCATTTGAGCCTGGACAACATGGCAAGACCCCACCTCTACCAAAAAAAAAAAAAAAAAGTTAGCCAGTTCACGCGCACCTATGGTCCTGGCTACTCTGGAAAAGGCTGAGGCAGGAAAATCACTTGAGCCCAGGAGGTCGAGGCTGTGAGCCATGTTTGTGCCACTACACTCTAGCATGGGCAATAGAGCAAGACTCTGTCTCAAAAAAATAAAGAAAAGAAAAAAAAGGGCCGGGCGCGGTGGCTCAAGCCTGTAATCCCAGCACTTTGGGAGGCCGAGACGGGCGGATCACAAGGTCAGGAGATCGAGACCATCCTGGCTAACACGGTGAAACCCCGTCTCTACTAAAAAATACAAAAAACTAGCCGGGCGAGGTGGCGGGCGCCTGTAGTCCCAGCTACTGGGGAGGCTGAGGCAGGAGAATGGCGTGAACCCAGGAGGCGGAGCTTGCAGTGAGCTGAGATCCAGCCACTGCATTCCAGCCTGGGCGACAGAACGAGACTCCGTCTCAAAAAAAAAAAAAAAAAAAAAAGAAAGCTTTAGGTGAAGAGGTGAAATGGAGAGTTGGTTTTTGTCTGAACATAGGGATGGAGTTTTTATGTGTGCGAAAAAAATAAAAAGAGATTGGTGCTGGTTAGCTGGGCTTGGTGGTTCACGCCTGTAATCCCAGCACTTTGGGAGGCCGAGGCAGGCAGATCATAAGGTCAGGAGTTC
Source organism: Rhinopithecus roxellana (assembly GCF_007565055.1). Lineage (NCBI taxonomy): Eukaryota > Metazoa > Chordata > Mammalia > Primates > Cercopithecidae > Rhinopithecus > Rhinopithecus roxellana. The sequence continues at coordinate 105,355,268 of NC_044565.1, forward strand.
AAGACCAGTCTGGTCAACACAGTGAAACCCCGTCTCTACTGAAAATGCAAAATCTTAGCCGGGCATGGTGGCACGCGCCTGTAGTCCCAGATACTCAGGAGGCTGAGGCAGAAGAATCGCTTGAACCTGGGAGGCGGAGTTTGCAGTGAGCCAAGATCAAGCTACTGCACTCCAGTCTGGGCAACAGAGCAAGACTTTGTCTCAAAAAAATAAATAAATAGACCAGGCACGGTGGCTCACATCTGTAATCCCGGCACTTTGGGAGGCCAAGGCAGACGGATCACCTGAGGCTGGGAGTTCGAGACCAGCCTGACCAACATGGAGAAACCTCGGCTCTACTAAAAATACAAAATTAGCTGGGCGCAGTGACACATGCCTGTAATCCCAGCTATTAGGGAGGCTGAGGCAGGAGAATCGCTTGAACCTGGGAGGTGGAGGTTGTGGTGAGCTGAGATCGTGCCATTGCTCTCCAGCCTGGGCAACAAGAGCAAAACTCCGTCTCAAAAAACATTAAAAAATAAAATTAAATAAATACATAAATAAAAAGAGATTGATGCTGGCCACAGTCTGGGAGTTCTGTGATACTGAACCCAGGAAAGGAGCCTGGAGGTCTAAAATGTAATTAATCTGAAACCAGAAGCCAGGCTTCAGAAAACGGACTTTGTCTTGTTGGTTTGTGTTTTCCATGATTTATTTCTGTCTTCTTTTTCCTTTCATTAACTTCTTCTCTTATTTAGTAAAATTCTTTTGGAAAAGGCCAGCCTGTCTTATATTCTAAGGAGGGCCTGGGTTTTAAAGGCAGAGGAACATATCCCAAGAGAAATGTAGGCATGTGATGGCAAGAATCAAAGCAGAAGAACCCCGTAGAGAAAGGAAACCAGAATTGGGAGTTCTGTAGCTTCTCTAGTCATAGAGCTGGTGCTTCCATAGATCCTCTGTGCTAAAAACATGAAATCCAGGACCAATCCCAAAAGGTGTTGGTTTCGGGCAGTATGTGTTTTCAGATCACACAGTTCCCTCATGCCCTCACAGGGGAGCTAGCTCAGCCATTTGGCTGGTTCCACAAGAAGGTTCCTTCTCTAGTAACATTATCTGTAGGTAATAGAAAGGAGACTAAGTAATAATGGGGACAGAAATGAGCCCCTGGGTGGTTAAGTTAATTGACCCTACTGTTTCTCTTTTTTAACTACTGTAGATTTGAATAAGAAATGGTTGATCTGTGCGGTGGCTCACGCTCAACACTTTGGGATGCCGAGGCAGGCAAATCATCTGAGGTCAGTAGTTTGAGACCAGCCTGGCCAGCATGGCAAAATCCCATCTCTACTAAAAATACAAAAATTAGCCGGGCATGGTGATGCGTACCTGTAATCCCAGCTACTTGGGAGGCTGAGGCAGGAGAATCGCTTAAACCTGGGAGGCGGAGGTTGTAGGGTCAAGAAAAAGAATGCTAAGGGGCAATGGGAAGTGTTGAAGAATGTGACAGGGAGTGAGGTGTTTATATAGATGATTCAGACTGCAGTACAGACAGTGGATTAGAAAGGGTGGAGAGTCCAGACCAGATCAGTTGGGAGGTTGGTGAGAAGGGGTGATGGTCTGGCCTAGGGTAGAAGCAGTAGGTTATGATAAGTAGATAGTTTTAGAGAGATGGAGGAGGCAAGAGGTGTCAGATCTGGTGACTCTAGGGAGGCATGAAGTGAAAGGGTGGTGACAAGGCTTATGGGGAACTGGTGGAGAGAGGTAAGTAGAGATCAGTGAGCAAAGCATACAGGAGGAAAGGCAAGTTGGGGAAGAGGATAGTGGACAGGTTCTGTGCTGGAAGGGTTGTGTTCGAGGTGCCTTTGGAAATATCCAGGTAGATGTCTTCTCTTTGGGAAATAGTTGGATGAAAAGGCCTAGTGTTTAGGAGAGAGATCTGAGCTGGAAATAACCATTTCTGGTGTTATCATCAGCCCAGAGCCCAGCCAATCTAAGGAATAAGCCAAACCCTGGCCCCAGGGAAGGAAGCAGGTTCCCTGAGTCCTTCAGGTTGGGTGGAAACAGGTTTGGCAGGTCAGGTTCAGGAGATCAGAGTCCAGGTGCAAATGTGCAAATAGGCAGAGCGTGGGCAGAGCCACATAAGCCACTGCCCAAGGCAGACCAGGAAGCCAAGGGGGAATGGCCCGGGCTGACCATCTCACTAGGACTAGCTAGCAAAATTGTCAGTCAGCATCCACATAAGGTTCTGCCTCAACCCTCACTCCTTCTTACTAGCCCTGAAAAGCAGCTGGGGTGGGGACGGGGAGGGAAGATGGAAAGAACAGAAGGACTGAAAAAGCAAATCTGACTCATTCCTACCTCACCCTCTTGCCTCTAAGATGATGTAGTGGGTTGAATGGTGGCCCCCCAAAAGACATGCCCACCCAGAACCAGTGAATATGACCTTATTTGGAAAAAGGGTGTTTGCAGATATAATTAAGCTAAAGATCTCAAGATGAGATTATCCTGAGATTAGGATGGACCCTAAGTCTAATGCCATGCGTCCTTATAAGAGACAGAAGAAGAAAGACGCAGAGAAAAGGGGGCAGCCCTGTGAAGGGAGAGGCAGAGATGGGACTTACGCAGCTACAAACCAAGCAGTGCCAGGGGTTGCCAGCAACCACTGGCATGGAATGGATTTTCCCCCAGAGCCTCCAGAAGGACTAACCCTACTGACACCTTGCTTTCAAGCTTCTGGCCTGTAGAACTGTGAGAGAATGAATTGTTTGAAGCTACCCAGTTGGTAGTAATTTGTTACAGGAGCCTTAGCAAACTCCTACAGATGGTATCCACCCCTCAATTTTAAGTAAACATAGATTCAGCCAGAAAACACTTAGAGCAGTATACAGTATACACAGATTAAGGGACACAGAAACAGAATAAGATAATAAAGAGAAATACACAGAGAAAGAAGGGGACCCCTCACCACTTTATCTAAGTCCTACTCAATCCCTTGAAACACCTCAATGTGTTTAACTCACCTTGGTTTGTCTCTCCTCCTAGCTGACACGGTTGGCTTAGTGCTAACAGAAAAGGACACCTGGGGCCGGGTGCAGTGGCTCACGCCTGTAATCCCAGCACTTTGAGAGGCCGAGGTGGGTGAATCACAAGGTCAGGAGTTTGAGACCAACCTGGCCAACATGGTGAAACCCCGTCTCTACTAAAAATACAAAAATTAGTCAGGCGTGGTGGCGGGTGCCTGTAATGCCAGCTACTCAGAAGGCTGAGGCAGGAGAATCGCTTGAACCCGGGAGGCGGAGGTTGCAGTGAGCCAAGATCATGCCACTGTACTCCAGCCTGGGCGACAGAGCAAGACTCCACCTCAAAAAAAAGAAATACATAAACAGATATGCTAGTATAGAATGATAAATGTTATAGGGAGAGTAAATCGAGATCAGAGAACACAAAAAGTGATGATGGTGGTAAGGGAAGGCCTTTTGTATATGCTAAGAACTGAAAAGAAACTAAAATAGGCCGGGCGCGGTGGCTCAAGCCTGTAATCCCAGCACTTTGGGAGGCCGAGACGGGCGGATCACGAGGTCAGGAGATCGAGACCATCCTGGCTAACACGGTGAAACCCCGTCTCTACTAAAAAATACAAAAAACTAGCCGGGCGAGGTGGCAGGCGCCTGTATCCCCAGCTACTCAGAGGCTGAGGCAGGAGAATGGCGTAAACCCGGGAGGTGGAGCTTGCAGTGAGCTGAGAACTAGCCACTGCACTCCAGTCCGGGCGACAGAGCGAGACTCCGTCTCAAAAAAAAAAAAGAAACCAAAATAATGAAATAGAGTGAACACTTGGGACATCTGGAGAGCAACATTCCAGACAGAGGGAAAAAGTGCAAATTCCCCACATCAGGAAGCAGCCTGACTTGATCATGACGTGGAAAGGCCAGTGTGGAGAGCAGATGGGGTCAGGGAGGTGAATAGGGTCAGGATCCCATAGGGACCAGTGGGCCATGGTAAAGAGTTTGAATTTTATTCTAAATATAGTGGGAAGCCTTTAGAAGGTTTTAAACATGGAGTAATGGAGACTTAATTTGGTTTTTGTTTTGTTTTTGAGATGGAGTCTCCGTCACCCAGGCTGAAATACAGTGGCCCGATCTTGGCTCACTGCAACCTCCACCTCCCAGGTTCAGATGATTCTCCTCCCTCAGCCTCCTGAGTAGTTGGTATCACAGGCATGTGCCACCACACCCCGCTAATTTCTTTTTTTTTTTTTTTTAGTAGAGATGGGGATTTACCATGTTGGCCAGACTGGTCTCAAACTCCTGACCTCAGCGGATCCACCCACCTCAGCCTTCCAAAGTGCTGGGATTACAGGTGTGAGCCACCGCGCCCAGCCCTGGGTGTGTGTGTGTGTGTGTGTGTTTTGTTTTGTTTTGTTTTTGAGACGGAGTCTCACTCTGTTGCCCAGGCTGGAGTGCAGTGGCACCATCTCACCTCACTGCAACCTCCACCTCCCAGGTTCAAGCATTTCTCCCTCCTCAGCCTCTCTAGTAGCTGGGATTACAGGCATCCACCACCACGCCCAGCTAATTTTTGAATTTTTAGTAGAGACGGGGTTTCACTTTGTTGGCCAGGCTGGTCTTGAACTCCTGACCTCAAGTGATCCTCTCGCCTTGACCTCCCAGAGTGCTGAGATTATAGGCGTCCACCACCAACCACAGCTTCATTTGTTTTTAAAAGCTCACTTGCTTGCCAGTGATGCAGTTCAAAAAAAAATCAGCCAGGCACAGTGGCTCACACCTGTAATCCCAGCACCTTGGGCGGCTGACGCAGGCAGATCACTTGAGGCCAGGAGTTCAAGACTAGCCTGGCCAAAATGGTGAAACCCCATCTCTACTAAAAATACAAAATTAGTGGGGCATGGTGGCGTGTGCCTGTAATCCCAGCTGCTCAGAAGTCTGAGGTGGGAGAATCGCTTGCACCCGGGAGGCGGAGGTTACAGAGCAAAACTCCATCTCAAAAAATAAAAATAAAAACTAAAAATTAAAAAAAAATCACTTGGGCTGCTGTGCAGAGTTCAAACCCTGAGAAAGACAAACAGGAAGACTTTTTTTTTTTTTTTTTTTTTTGAGACGGAGTCTTGCTCTGTAGCCCAGGCTGGAGTGCAGTGGCCAGATCCCAGCTCACTGCAAGCTCCGCCTCCCGGGTTTACGCCATTCTCCTGCCTCAGCCTCCCCAGTAGCTGGGACTACAGGCACCCGCCACCTCACCTGGATAGTTTTTTGTATTTTTTAGTAGAGACGGGGTTTCACCGTGTTCGCCAGGATGGTCTCGATCTCCTGACCTCGTGATCCGCCCATCTCGGCCTCCCAAAGTGCTGGGATTACAGGCTTGAGCCACCGCGCCCGGCAAACAGGAAGACTTGATAGGAGACTGACATATTTCAAGGAAGAGAGAAGTAACAAAGACTTGGAGTAGGATGGTAGCTGTCATGGCCAATGGAGGTTTTTTTTTTTTTTTTTTTTTTGAGACGGAGTTTTGCTCTTGTTGCCCAGGCTGGAGTGCAGTGGCTCGATCTTGGCTTACCGCAACCTCCACCACACCCCCCCTGCCCCCCACCCATCCCGGGTTCAAGCGATTCTTCTGCGTCAGCCTCCCGAGTAGCTGGGATTACAGGCATGCACTACCACGCCCGATTAATTTTGTATTTAGTAGAGATGGGGGCGGGGGGCGGTTTCCCCATGTTGGTCAGGCTGGTCTCGAACTCCCGACCTCAGGTGATCTGCCTGCCTTAGCCTCCCAAAGTGTTGGGGATTACAGGCATGAGCCACTGCGCCTGGCCAGAGATATATTTTTTAAGGCAGAGCCAATAGCTCTTACTGAAGGATTGAATATAAGAGATGAAATGGGAAAACAAACTTTTTTTTTTTTTTTTTTGAGACAAGGTCTCGCTCTGTTGCCTAGGCTGGAGTGCAGTGGCATGATCTCGGTTTACTGCAGCCTCCACCTCCCAGGTTCAAGCAATTCTCCCATCTCAGCCTCCAGAGTAGCTGGTATTACAGGCACACACCACCACGCCGGGCTAATTTTTGTATTTTTAGTAGAGACAAGGTTTCACCATGTTGGCCAGGCTGGTCTCCAACTCCTGACCTCAGGTGATCCATCTTCCTCGACCTCCCAAAGTGCTGGGATTACCTGCGTGAGCCACTGCACTCGGCCCAAAGCAAACTTGTTAGGACTCCCAGGTGCTTATAGACATCTGTTTGGAAGTATGAGATAGACAACTGGATCTGGGCTCTGGAACTTAGCAAAGAGGCCTAGACTAGAGATGCAAATCTGGATGTCGCCACCACATACACAGTGGAGGAAGCTAGAAACTGGTGAGATTACCTGCCAGGAGAGGGAGTGTGGGTGGAGAGGAGGGCAGAGGCCTGAACCCTGGGGCAAGCCAACATTGAGAGCAAAGGTTGGTTCTCTAGCTGCTCCAGGGGAACTACGGAGACAAGGCTGAGCTCCACCCCCAAAAATCCTGATTTAATTAGTTTGGAGTAGGCCATAGGTTTTAGTTTTAAAAAAAAGGCCGGGCATGGTGGCTTACGCCTGTAATCCTAGCATTTTGGGAGGCTGAAGCAGGTGGATTGCATGAGCTCAGGAGTTTGAGACCAGCCTGGGCAATATGATGAAACCCTGTCTCTACTAAAATACGGAATAAAAAAAAAAAAAAAATAGTCGGTGTAGTAGGATGTGCCTGTAGTCCCAGCTACTTGGGAGGAAGGAGAATTGCTTGAACCCGGGAGGCGGAGGTTGCAGTGAGCTGAGATGATGCCACTGCATTCCAGCCTGGTGACAGAGTGAGACTCTGTCTCAAAAAAAAAAATTTTTTTTTAAAGGCTGGGCACGGTGACTCATGCCTGTAATCCCAGCATTTTGGGAGGCCGAGGCAGGCAGATGGCCTGAGGTCAGGACTTCAAGACCAGCCTGACCAACATGGAAAAACCCCGTCTCTAATGAAAATACAAAATTAGCCGGGCATCGTGGCACATGCCTTTAGTCCCAGCTAGTTCTAGCTACTGAGGGGGCTGAGGCAGGAGAATAGCTTGAACCCAGGAGCCAAAGGTTGCAGTGAGCCGAGATCTCGCCATTGCACTCCAGCCTGGGTAACGAGCAAAACTGTGTCTCAAAAAAAAAAAAAAGTCCTCAGGTGATTCCACTGTGTAGCCAAGATTAAGAACTATGAAGGTAGTGATGAAGAGGAGAGCTGTAAAGAGAGACTAGGGAATATTGAGGGAGGTATGAAAAATGTCGGAGAAATACCAGTCCCAAAAGCCAAGTGAAAAAGGGAGTGGTCCAACCCACAAACTGGAGCAAGAGCAATAAATCAACACTGGATTTGGCAAAGTAGTGGCCAAAAAATACCAACTCCCCTGCCATCTTTCCTTGGTGGCTCTTGATTCTTCAGGTGCTAGGCAGCTCAAAATAAATTGGTAGGGTTAGCCTGAGATACCCAATGGTGTAAATGACTCCAAGGACAGGGAAAGGGGACTCATGAATCCCCCACAACCCCTGCCAGACTGAGGAATGGAGACTAGAATTTGCTCTTTTTATCAGCTCCTTTTATCTTTACCTGTATGTTTGTAGCTACTGCCCTTTCTATAAGAGACAGAGGGAAGTTTATTAGCACTCTTGATTTCGAAAAGGACCGAAAATGTTGGGGAGCTCAAAGCTAAACTTCGAACTCCTGGATAAATAAATCATTGTTTATGTCTCCTTTCATCTCTGTAAAGTTTCGGAGGAAAAACGCATGAGTATTACAGAGCCGCTTCAAGGAGCTGCTTTTACAGAGCCAGGTCAGGACTATATTATTAGTGGCAACTAATGCAATGTTTCACGTTTAATTGCACAGATCAGAGCACTGAGCAGGGCACCTGGAGGCAGTTTGACCTTTTCGAGGCTTTGGTAAAGGACACTCAGAACCCATCCAGCCAAATCCTGTCATTGGTTCCTTTCTGTAAGAGGAGACAAAGTGTCCATCTTCTGGAAGCCCTGACTCCTCCACCCCACCCCACCCACTCCAGGCTTCTAGAATAATGAAGTAAAATGGGGACTGTGTTTTTTTTTCTCAATTTTTAAATTTTTATTTATTTATGTTGAGACAAAGTCTCTCTCTGTCGCCCAGGCTGGAGTGCAGTGGCACGATCTCGGCTCCGCCCAGGCTGAAGTGCAGTGGTGTGATACCTGCTCACTGCAATCTCCACCTCCTGGGTTCAAGCAATTCTCCTGCCTCAACCTCCCGAGTAGCTGGGATTACAGGAGTAAGCCACTGCACCCGGCCTTTTCTTTTAAATTTTGTGGGTACAAAGTAGGTATATATATTTTGGACTGTGTTCTTGAAATGAAGGGTGGAGTACATGTTAGAAGCTAGAATTCTGGAGGCAGAAGGAGGAGAGAAGTTTCCAGCATTTCACAGGGCCTCCTTCCTCTGCCCTTGATCTTGGCTGTCTCCTGAAATCTGGAAATCGGGTGCCCTTGTCCTCTGCTCCATACTCACATAGAGCCTAAATCGGACCTTTTGTAAGGGGCCCTGAAGTCTCCCCATGAGGTCAGAGCAATGCTGAAGGCAGAGTTGGAACACTCTGCGGCCTTGGTGCTCCTACCTCTTCCCATTCCCCCCACCAATATAGCCCCTCGAAGGCCCCTCAGATCTGGACTGGCGTGTGGACCACTTGCTTGTCACACTGACTCCCTCCGGGAGTGGCTTTCTGGCTGAAGGTTGCAGGGCTTAAGACTGACTTCTCCATCTTGGCCTAGCTTCACACAAAGTGTCTGCAGCAGCAGGCAGGCTGGGAGACTTGAGGGATGGAGTGACTCCTGGCCAGTGGCATGTTGCTGGGATTGGATGCATTATTTATGATGCTGGTGTCAGCATGGCTCCCAGGCACCAGGGGAAATGGAAAAGGCACTTGGGCCAGTGCTGATTGAACTAAATATTTAAACAGGACTGAGGAATTGAAGCAAAATCCATTTTTCTTCGGTAAGGCAGAGAGTGCCACAATGACTTCAAGGATGGGTACTTGGTAAACGCTGTCGGGAGCATAAGGGAAAGCTGGGGGTCCCAGTCTAGGGCTCTCCTCCAGAATCAGCTCCCAGCTTCCTCTCTGGAGCAGATCTATAGGCTCTCGGGAAACTCTGGAGTAGGAGTACAGGAGGGGAGATAGAGAAGCAGAAGAATGAGACTAGGAGACACCCAAACAGTCAAACTGGCTGCATGCCTCAGGCTGCTTTTTGTTTCCCCAGGGAGCTCCATCTCCTTTTCTCTCTTTTTTTTTCTTTCTTTCTTTCTTTTTTTTTTGAGATGGAATCTCGCGCTGTCTCCCAGGCTGGAATGCAGTGGCACTGTTTCAGCTCACTGCAACCTCCATCTCCTGGGTTCTAGCAATTCTCGTGCCTCAGCCTCCTGAGTAGCTGGGATTACAAGGAGCCCACCACCACGTCGGGCTAGTTTTTATATTTTTAGTAGAGATGGGGTTTCATTATGTTGGCCAGGCTGGTCTCGAACTCCTGACCTCAGGTGATCCACCCATCTTGGCCTCCCAAAGTGCTGGGATTACAGGCGTGAGCCACCGCACCTGCCTGCCTGCCTGCCTGCCTGCCTGCCTGCCTTGCTTCCTTCCTTCCTTCCTTTCTTTCAAGACAGAGTCTCGCTCTATTGCCCAGGCTGGAATGCAGTGGCACCGTGTCGGCTCACTGCAAGCTCTGCCTCCCGGGTTCATGCAATTCTCCTGCCTCAGCCTCCCAAGTAGCTGGGACTACAGGCACCCATCACCATGCCTGGCTAATTTTTTGGGTTTTTTTTTTTTTTTTTTTTTGTATTTTTTAATAGAGATGGGGTTTCACCGTGTTAGCCAGGATGGTCTCGATCTCCTGACTTTGTGATCTGCCTGCCTCAGCCTCCCAAAGTGCTAGGATTACAGGTGTGAGCCACCATGCCTGGCTCTTTTTTTTTTTTTTTTTTTTGAGATGGAGTTTTGCTCTTGTTGCCCAGGCTGGAGTGCAATGGTGCAATCATGGCTCACCACAACCTCCGCCTCCTGGGTTCAAGCAATTCTCCTGCCTCAGCCTCTCTAGTAGCTGGGATTACAGGTACGCACCACCATGCCCGGCTAATTTTTAGCAGAGACGGGGTTTCTCCATGTTGGTCAGACTGTTCTCGAACTCCCGACCTCAGGTGATCTACCACCTCGGCCTCCCAAAGTGCTGGGAATACAGGTGTGAGCCACCATGCCCAGCCTCCCTTTCTCAAAATAACAGTGCTACTGCATTTGCCTATGTTAGTTGTCACCCAGGCTGGAGTGCAGTAGCATAGATCCTGGTTCACTGCAACCTCCTCCTCCTGGGTTCAAGTGATCGCCTCCCTCAGCCTCCTGAGTAGCTGGGATTACAGGCACCCGCTACCAGGCCCAGCTAATTTTTTTGTATTTTTAGTGAAGATGGGATTTCACCATGTTGGCCAAGCTGGTCTCGAACTCCTGACATCAAGTGATCCACAAGCCTCGGCCTCCCAAACCATTATCCTTTTAATCAGCTTGAAGAAGGGTAGTAGGGTGTCAAGCAGCCATGAATCCACCCTCTTATAGTGATTCTTCCCATCCCACCTGATACAGGTCCCAATCAGGAAGCTGACCTCCACCTGCTGCACACAAACACAGGGGACCACCACACTCCAGATTCGAGGAAAGAGGAGATCAAAAAAGGAGTTTTTCAGGTGGAAGGAAACAGCTGTCCTTCGGACTGGCTTTCCCTGTTGTTTTTCTCCCTCCCTGTGGGGGTCCCTCACTTGCATCTCAACAGCAGTCACTATCCCTGGCCCCCAGGGATGTGATTTTCTGTCTCTGCATGAATAAGTGCCCTTTTCCTTCTTTCCTCTAAGAACAGCTGAGACAGGCTGACATTTTCCAAATTAACTTTTATCAGAATTTAGGAAAGAAAAGGAAATAGCTGCAGAAAATACAAATGCATCAGTTCAATTCAGTTCAACACTTATTATGATTCCTACATCGAGCGCCATAGTCTAGGTTACCTTGATAAATGAAACAGAGTTCTGGGACTCAAGGAGTTCACCATCTAATGGAAGAAGCAGGCATGAATAGATAACTAGTTTGTTGTTGTTGTTGTTTGTTTTTTTTGAGATACGGTCTTGCTCTCTCGCCCAGGCTGGAGTGCAATGGTGCGATCTCAGCTCACTGCAACCTCTGTCTCCTGTGTTCAAGTGATTCTCCTGCCTCAGCCTCCCGAGTAGCTGAGATTACAGGTATGCGCCACCACATCTGGCTAATTTTCGTATTTTTGGTAGAGACGGGGTTTCTCCATGTTGGTCAGGCTGGTCTCAAACTCCTGACCTCATGATCCACCCACATTAGCCTCCCAAAGTGCTGGGATTACAGGCGTGAGTCACTGCACCCGGCCAATAAAAGGACCTTTTCTTACATTCCAGATAGAAGGAACAGCACATAGGAAGTACATGCATGACATATGAAAACCAATTGGACAAATGGGTCAAGACCAGATATAAAGGCTTGAATGGCAATGTGGTAAATAAGAAATATATATATTTATATTTGTATTTGGTCTTTGTCCTAGGTTCCTGGCACAGAGTTCCTAAAGCTTTTGGAATTTTCTGAGTGATAGGTATGTTTTTTGTTATTCATCAAGAACCCCTTTCATACCTTGGTTTATGCTAATGAGGTGCTAAGGCCCCTGGTACTCTCAGGATGGGGCTGCTCACCAGAAGGACCGAGAGTTAAGAGACTTGAAATACTCAGCCTCGCCGGGCGCGGTGGCTCAAGCCTGTAATCCCAGCACTTTGGGAGGCCGAGACGGGCGGATCACGAGGTCAGAAGATCGAGGCCATCCTGGCTAACACGGTGAAACCCCGTCTCTACTAAAAAATACAAAAAAACTAGCCGGGCGAGGTGGCGGGCGCCTGCAGTCCCAGCTACTCGAGAGGCTGAGGCAGGAGAATGGCGTGAACCTGGGAGGCGGAGCTTGCAGTGAGCCGAGATTCAGCCACTGCACTCCAGCCTGGGCGACAGCGCGAGACTCCGTCTCAAAAAAAAAAAAACAAAAACAAAAACAAATACTCAGCTCATTCACCAATCTCTGAGAAGGCCAGGGGGGGTGAGGCTGGAGGTTAAGCTATATAAAAACTATATATATATATGTGTGTGTATGTGTGTGTGTATATGTGTGTATATATATATATATATTTTTTTTTTTTTTTTTGAGACAGGGTCTCCCTCTATCGCCCAGAGTCTCCCACTATCACCCACTGGAGCACAGTGGCAAGATCACAGCTTACCGTAGCCTCTACCTTCAAGGCTCTAGCCATCCTTCCACCTCAGCCTCTCGAGTAGCTGAGACTACAGGAGTGCACCACACACCCGACTAATTTTTAAATTTTCTATAGAGATAGCATTTCTCTTTATTTTATTTTTTTTTTTTATTTTTTTTTTTATTTTTTAGTAGAGACGGGGTTTCACCGGGTTAGCCAGGGATGGTCTCGATCTCCTGACCTCGTGATCCGCCCGTCTCAGCCTCCCAAAGTGCTGGGATTACAGGCTTGAGCCACCGCGCCCGGCGAGATAGCATTTCTCTATGTTGCCCAAGCTGGTCTCTAATACCTGGACTCAATTGATCCTCCCACTTCCGCCTCCCAAAGTGCTGGGATTACAGGCCTAAGCCAATGCACCTGGCCTGAAGCCACAAAATTTCATGAACTCCCAGACTCCTGAAGACGTGGGGGTGCTGAGAGGAAGGTGTGCCTTGGAGAGGATGTGGAAGTTCCACACCCGTTCCCCCATACCTTGCGATGTACATTACTTCATCTGGCTGTTTACCTGTGTCTCTTATTATATCCTTTATAATAAACTGCTAAACATTTCCCTGGATTCTGTGAGCCATCTTAGCAAATTATCGAACCCAAGGAGGGGGTTATGAGAACCTCGGTTTATAGCTAGTCAATCAGAAGGATAAGTCACAGACTAGGTGCAGTGGCTCACACCTATAATCCCAGCACTTTGGGAGGCTAATGTGGGTGGATGGCTTGAGCCCAGAAGTTCAAGACCAACCTGGGCAACATATCAAAATCTTTTCTCTACAAAAAATACAAAACTTAGCTGAGCATGGTAGCACACACCTGTGGTCTCAGCTACTCAGGAGGTTAAGTTGGGAGGATCACCTGAGCCAGGAGGTTGAGGCTGTAGTGAGTCATGATGGTGCCACTGCACTCCAGTCTGGGCAACAGAGTGAGATGTTATCTCAAAAGAAAAATATAAGAAGTATGGGCGTGGTGGCTCACGCCGAGGTGGGCAGATCACGAGGTCAGGAGTTCAAGACCAGCTGGGCCAACATGGTGAAACCCTGCCTCTACTAAAAATACAAAAATTAGCTGGGCATGGTGGTGCACGCCTGTGATCTCAGCTACTTGGGAGGCTGAGGCAGGAGAATCACTTGAGCCTGGGAGGCAGAGGTTGCAGTGAGATGAGATCATGCCACTGCACTCTAGCCTGGGGAACAGAGCAAGACTCCATCTAAAAAAAATAAGAACAGAAAAGAAAAAGATTTCTCTTCAGATTCACCAAAGAGAAGCATTCAAGAAGACAAGGGGTAAATTAGGGCTCATTGCTTAAGTTCCACTTTCCTTTATCTTGGGAAAGGCAGAAATGACACAAATATTGGTACAGACAGGAGACAGTGAAATACTGGGTTGAAGACGGCAGTTCCCCAGCAAAGTCCCCACCCTCAAGCCTAGATACTCGTGGCCCTAAGTGAGAATGAGCATTCCTGTTTTTGTGCCCAAAAAGTTGCCTTTTGGTGCACCATGCCTCCTATCCTGTACCCATATAAACCCTAAACCCCAGGCTCCAGAAGCAGCAGACAAGGAAACAAGCAGATGAACAGCAGAATGGCATGGCAGAGAGAGAAGAGAAGGAGTGTCTGAATGCCGAGAAGAGTTCAGCTGGGGGTGGTCAAAGAGGAGTTCAACCACTGGATGGCCAAACTCCAGGGGAAGATCATTTTCCCACTCCATCCTCCTTCCAGCTCCCCATCTATCCCACTGAGATCCCCTTCCACCACTCAATAAAACCCCGCATTCACCCTTCAAGTCTGTGTGTGACCTGATTCTTCGGGAACGCTGGACAAGAGCTGGGGATACAGAAAGCTGTCACACTGGCCCTCTGCCCTTGCAAAAAGGTAGAGGGTCCACTGAGCTGGCTAACACTTAAGCCCTCTGTGGATGGCAAAGCTGGAAGAGTGCACTGTAACACACTCGGCATTGGGAGTCACAGACACCCACCCCTAGATACTACTGGTGGGGGCGGGGGGTGGGCCAGAGCCCAAAGGGCTTGCTCTAGGCTCCTGCACGTGTCTTTCTCCATGCTCCCCTCCCATAAGCAGTTTGAGCAGTGGCAGCGACTGAACAGAGGATCCATATCCCTGTCACATGTTCTGCAAGAGGGGCGTCAGGGTACTCTCCTGTCTCACTATGAGGAAGGGCAGTTTTTTTGTTGTTTTTGTTTTTTTTTTGAGACAGAGTCTTGCTCTGTTGTCCAGGCTGGAGTGCAGTGGTGCAATCTCCGCTCACTGCAAGCTCCACCTCCTAAGTTCACGCCATTCTCCTGCCTCAGCCTCTGGAGTAGCTGGGAGTACAGGTGCCCACCACTATGCCTGGCTAATTTTTTGTATTTTTAGTAGAGACAGGGTTTCACTGTGTTAGCCAGGATGGTCTCGATCTCCTGACCCCATGGTCTACCTGCCTTAGTCTCCCAGAGTGCTAGGATTACAGGCATGAGCCACTGCACCTGGCCGTATTATTGCCTCAGGCCCTGATATGGTTTGGCTGTGTCCCCACCCAAATCTCATCTTGAATTCCCACATGTGAGAGGGATCCAGTGGGAGGTAATTGAATCATGGGGGCATGTCTTTCCTGTGCTGTTCTTGTGCTAATGAATAAGTCTCATGAGATGATGATTTTAAATAGAGAAGTTTTCTTATAAAAATTAGCCAGGCGTGGTGGTACATGCCTGTAGTCCCAGCTACTCGGGGAGGCTGAGGCATGAGAACTGCTTAAACCCAGGAGGCAGAGGTTGCAGTGAGCTGAGATTGTGCTCCTGCACTCCAGCCTGGGTGACAGAGCAAGCCTCTGTCTCACCAAAAAAAAAAATAAATAAAAGGCCGGACACGGTGGCTCAAGCCTGTAATCCCAGCACTTTGGGAGGCCGAGGTGGGCGGATCACGAGGTCAGGAGATCGAGACCATCCTGGCTAACACAGTGAAACCCCGTCTCTACTAAAAAATACAAAAAACAAGACGGGAGAGGTGGAGGGCGCCTGTAGTCCCAGCTACTCGGGAGGCTAAGGCAGGAGAATGGCCTAAACCCGGGAGGTGGAGCTTGCAGTGAGCTGAGAACCGGCCACTGCACTCCAGCCCAGGCGACAGAGCGAGACTCCGTCTCAAAAAAAAAAAAGAGGAGTTCCCCTGCACAAGCTCTCTCTCTCTCTCTGCTGCCATCCATGTAAGATGTGACTTGCTCCTCCTTGCCTTCCACCATAATTGTGAGGCTTCCCCAGCCACGTTGTACTGTAAGTCGAATTAAACGTCTTTCTTTTGTAAATCGCCTAGCCTTGGGTACATCTTTATCAGCAGCATGAAAACGGACTAATTCAGGCCCCCTCCTGTGTCTTGGCCATGTGCAGAGGATATGGTACTTCAGAAATGCCAATTGTCTTAGCCAGGCATAGTGGCATGCCCCTGTACTCATAGCCACTCCAGAGGCTGAGGTGGGAGAATTGCTTGAGTTCAGGAGATTGAGGCTGCAGTGAAGTATGATCATGCCACTGCACCCCAGCCTGGGCAACAGAGTGAGACACTATCTCTAAATAAATATATAAATAAATAAAAGAAATCCCAGCTGTCTGAAGCCTCTCAGGCTCTGGAGGATGCAGTCTCCTAGATTCCAGATAATTCTTGCCAGGAAGAAACATATGAACATTTTGGGGCTCCTAAAAGAGACTCCATCTTAAAAAAGAGGGGCAATTACTTAGGCTTAATTAACAACTTGAGAGAGGTATTTATTCAGGCCTGTGAGACATTCATATTATGCAAAGTTAGAAATTTTTAGGGAATGAAACTGAGATCAACCAAACTTGAGAAATTTGAGGGCTGAAATTCCCTGAGCCTTTGAAAAACTAACCAAAGAGACACAGATGTCAAACCATAACAATTTTTTTAAATGAATAAAAATCAATTAATACACAAATATTAAGTAACGAGAAGACATGCTGGATGAGCATAGGTCAAAATTGCTAATAGTCCCAAGGATATTGCCCTGTGTCCCTTCTGTCAGCTCTTTCTGGGCTCTAAAAATGGATTAGTTTGCAACTTCAAATAGAGGAACCCTGCTCCTCTCTCCTGAATCAAGTATAGAAGCACTTATTTAAAAAATTTATTTGTTCAAAGTGACGAAGTTGGACATTTCCAAAAGTATTTAAGTTTCTGGCCATGTGTGGTGGCTCACGCCTGTAATCCCAGTACTTTGGGAGGTTGAGGCTGGAGGTTGGCTTGATATCCGGAGTTCCAGACCAGGTTGGACAACATAGTTAGACCCTATCTCCACAAAACATTTAAAATTAGCTGGGTGTGGTGGCACATGTCTGTGGTTCTAGCTAGTTGCAGGCTGAGGCAGGAAAATCACTTGACCCAAGGAGTTCTTTTTTTTTTTTTTTGAGACAGAATCTCGCTCTGTCGCCCCGGCTGGAGTGCAGTGGTGGGATCTCAGCTCACTGCAAGCTCCGCCTCCCGAGTTTACGCCATTCTCCTGCCTCAGCCTCCCGAGTAGCTGGGACTATAAGCGCCCGCCACCTCGCCTGGCTAGTTTTTTGTATTTTTTAGTAGAGACGGGGTTTCACCATGTTAGCCAGGATGGTCTCGATCTCCTGACCTCGTGATCCGCCCGTCTCGGCCTCCCAAAGTGCTGGGATTACAGGCTTGAGCCTCTGCGCCCAGCCTCCTCAAGGAGTTCAAGGCTCCAATGAACTCTGATCACACTGCTACACTCCAGCCAGGGCAACCGAGCCAGATTCTGTTTCTAAAAATAAATCTCTCTCTCTCTCCCCCCTCTTTTTTTTTTTTAACATGTACCTGTTTATTATAAAGACTATTACAAAGGGCCAGGAATGGTGGCCCTCTGTAATCCCAGCACTTCGGGAGGCCAAGGTGGGAGGATCCCTTGAGCTCAGGAATTCAAGACCAGCCTAGGCAGCATAGTGAGACCTTGTCTCTTAGGGAAAAAAAAGAATATTACAAAGTATACAGATGAAGAGAATTTCCATCCATGCCCTTCCTGGGTGCACCACCCTCCAAGAACCTCTACATGTTCAGCTATCCAGAAGCTCCCAAAAGAAGCTAAATTTCTTTCTTTCTTTTTTTTTTTTTTTTTTGAGACGGAGTCTTGCTCTGTCTGCCAGGCTGGAGTGCAGTGACCGGATCTCAGCTCACTGCAAGCTCCGCCTCCCGGGTTTAGGCCATTCTCCTGCCTCAGCCTCCCGAGTAGCTGGGACTACAGGCGCCCTCCACCTCTCCCGTCTTGTTTTTTGTATTTTTTAGTAGAGACGGGGTTTCACCGTGTTAGCCAGGATGGTCTCGATCTCCTGACCTCGTGATCTGCCCACCTCGGCCTCCCAAAGTGCTGGGATTACAGGCTTGAGCCACCGCGCCTGGCCCAAGAAGCTAATTTCTATAAAAATTTAGGAAAACACTAACCAAATGAATAGCTGCAATATATATTATGATTATTATTATTTTTTGAGACGGAGTCTCACTCTGTCACCCAGGCTGGAATGCAGTGGCACAATCTCGGCTCACTGCAAGCTGTGCTTCCAGGGTTCACGCCATTCTTCTGCCTCAGCCTCCTGAGTAGCTGGGACTACAGGCGCCCGCCACTACTTCCGGCTAATTTTTTGTATTTTTAGTAGAGACGGGGTTTCACTGTGTTAGGCAAGATGGTCTCGATCGCCTGACCTCGTGATCCGCCCGCCTCAGCCTCCCAAAGTGCTGGGATTACAGGCGTGAGCCACCACACCTGGCCAAGATATATTATTATGTAATCAAAAAAAAGCAAGCTGGCTGGCTTTGGGACGCTGAGGCAGGCGGATCACATGAGGCCAGGAGTTTGAGACCAGCCTGGCCAACATGGTGAAACCCTGTCTCTACTAAAAATACAAAAATTAGCTAAGAGTGGTGGCAGGCGCCTGTAATCCTAGCTACTCTGGAGGCTGAGGCAGAAGAATGACTTGAACCCAGGAGGCAGAGGTTGCAGTGAGCCAGATCATGTCACTGCACCCTAGCCTGGGTGACAGAGCAAGACTCTGTCTCAAAAAAAAAAAAAAAGCCGGGCACGGTGGCTCATGTCTGTAATCCTAGCACTTTGGGAGGCCAAGGCATGTAGATCACAATGTCAAGAGACCGAGACCATCCTGGCTAACATGGTGATCCCCATGTCTACTAAAACTACAAAACTTAGCTGGGCATGGTGGCGCGCGCCTATAGTCCCAGCTATTCTGGAGGCTGAGGCAGGAGAATCGCTTGAACCCAGAAGACAGAGGTTGCAGTGAGCTGAGATCATGCCACTGCACTCCAGCCTGGCAACAGAGAGAGACTCCGTCAAAAAAAAAAAAAAAAAAAAAAAAAAGCAAGCTGGATTAAAATACTTATGGTACAGTTGCATTTAGGAAAAAACAAAACTTAAGATATTTGTTGTGTAAGTATACAGATGTATAAATAGATGCCTGGAAGATTGGCTAGGAATCGCTGCACCCATAGTTAACCTCTGGGGGAGGGAGGGAGTGGTCAGTGAAAAATAACTCAATTTTCTTCTGTGTGCTTCCACATTGTTTGAAGTTGTTAGTAATAAAAATGTATTACATTTCATTAAATCGAAGACATAGACACAGAATTACAGAGTAGAAATTTTATTTATTTATTTATTACTTATTTTTTTTGAGAGAGTTTCACTCTTGTTGCCCAGGTTGGAGTGCAATGGCACAATCTCAGCTCACTGCAACCTCTGCCTCCCGGGTTCAAGTGATTCTCCTGCCTCAACCTACTGAGTAGCTGGGATTACAGGCACCTGCCACCATGCCCGGCTAATTTTTGCATTTTCGGTATAGACTGGGTTTCACCATGTTGGCCAGGCTGGTCTCCCAAAGTGCTGGAATTACAGGCATGAGCCATTGTACACGGTCCAGAACTTTTATTATTATTATTATTATTTATTATTTATTTTTTATTTTTTGAGACAGGGTTTCACTCTGTTGCCCAGGCTGGAGTGCAGTGGCTCAATCATAGCTCACTCCAACCTTGACCTCCTGGGCTCAAGTGATCCTCTCAACTCAGCCTTCCTAGTAGATGAAACTACAGGTATAGGCCACCACTCCTAGTTATTCTAAAAAAAAACTTTTTTTTTCTTTAGAGTCTCGCTCTGTTACCCAGGCTAAAGTGCAGTGGGCACGATCACAGCTCACTGCAACCTCTGCCTCCCGAGTTCAAGAGATTCTCCTGCCTCAGCCTCCCAAGTAGCTGGTATTACAAGTACCCAACACCATGGCCAGCTAATTTTTGTATTTGTTGTAGAGAAGGGGTTTCACCATGTTGGCCAGGCTGGTCTTGAACTCCTGACCTTAAGTGATCTACCTGCCTCAGCCTCCCAAAGTGCTGGAATCACAAGTGTGAGCCATTGCGCCTAGCCAAATTTTATTTTATTTTATTATTTATTTATTTATTTATTTTTATTTTATTTTATTTTTTTTTGAGACGGAGTTTCGCTCTGTTGCCCAGGCTGGAGTGCAGTGGCCGGATCTCAGCTCACTGCAAGCTCCGCCTCCCGGGTTTACGCCATTCTCCTGCCTCAGCCTCCCGAGTAGCTGGGACTTCAGGCGCCCGCCACCTCGCCTGGCTAGTTTTTTGTATTTTTTAGTAGAGACGGGGTTTCACCGTGTTAGCTAGGATGGTCTCGATCTCCTGACCTCGTGATCCGCCCGTCTCGGCCTCCTAAAGTGCTGGGATTACAGGCTTGATCCACCGCGCCCAGCCTATTTTATTTTTTATTTTTTTATTTTTTTAGGTGGAGATTCACTGTTGTTGCCCAGGCTGGAGTACAATGGCGCGATCTCGGCTCACTGCAACCTCCGCCTCCCAGGTTCAAGGGATTCTCCTGCCTCAGCCTCCTGAGTAACTGGAATTACAGGCATGCACCACCACGCTCGGCTAATTTTGTACTTTTAGTAGAGACGGGGTTTCTCCATGTTGGCCATGCTGGTCTCGAACTCCTGACCTCAGGTGATACGCCCGCCTCGGCCTCCCAAAGTGCTGGGATTACATGCATGAGCCACTGTGCCTGGCCCAACGCCCAGCCCAATTTAAAAAAATTTTTTTTTGTAGAGACAGGGTCTCCCTATGTTGCCCAGGCTGATCTCAAACTCCTGGCCTCAAGCAATCCTCCTGCCTCGGCCTTCCAAGGCCGGGATTCCAATCCTTGGCTGGGATTACAGGTGTGAGCCATCATACTCAGCCTCAGAGTAGAACTTTTATTTATTATTCTTTTTTTTTTTTTGAGACAGAGTCTTGCTTTGTCGCCCAGGCTGGAGTGCGGTGGCAGGATCTCAGCTCACTGCAGCCTCCACCTCCTGGGTTCAAGCAATTCTCCCGCCTCAGCCTCCCGAGTAGCTGGGACTACAGTCATGAGCTGCCACACCTGGCTAATTTTTGTATTTTTTAGTAGAGACGGGGTTTCACCATGTTGGCTAGGATGTCCTCTATCTCTTTTTTTTTTTTTTTTTTTTTGAGACGGAGTCTCGCTCTGTCGCCCAGGCTGGAGTGCAGTGGCCGGGTCTCAGCTCACTGCAAGCTCCGCCTCCCGGGTTTATGCCATTCTCCTGCCTCAGCCTCCCGAGTAGCTGGGACTGACTACAAGTGCCCGCCACCTCGGCCGGCTAGTTTTTTATATATTTTTAGTAGACACGGGGTTTCACTGGGTTAGCCAGGATGGTCTCGATCTCCTGAGCTTGTGATCCGCCCGTCTCGGCCTCCCAGAGTGCTGGGATTACAGGCTTGAGCCACCGCGCCCGGCCGGATGTCCTCTATCTCTTGACCTCATGATCCGACCACCTCGGCCTCCCAAAGTGCTGGAATTACAGGCATGAGCCACCGCGTCCTGCCCTTTCTTTTTTCTTTTCTTTTTCTTCTTCTTTTTTTTTTTTTTTTTTTTTGACAGAGTGTCTTCCATCGCCCAGGTGGTAGTGTGGTGGTGCCATCAGGGCGCTTATTGCAGCCTCAAACTCCTGAGCCCAAGGGATCCAGTAACCTCACTTCCCAAAGTGTTGGGATTACAGGCTTTAGCCACCACACCCTGCCACTAGAAGTCTAGTTTTAAAAAGCCTTTTCAATAGTTCAAGGGAGAGAAAGTTTTAAGACAATCATCTTTATAGTCTGCTCTAAATTTGCTGATGAACTCAGAATCACTTGTATTATTCATTAATTTATCTAAGACAGGGCAAGAAGGAATAACCAAATCCCATCTGATTCATACCTCTATCCTTGCTTCTCGGCTGTGGCCTTTATCTCTCTTCTACCAGCTCACTGCTGCTCAGCCACCCTGGTCTGATTATTCCCTAGACATGCCAGGCACACACCTGCCTCAGGGCTTTGCAATTCTGTTACACCCCAAACCTCCCTCACCGGCTTGACAGCTCAAATACACTTCCCACTTTGGGAGGCAGAGGTGGGAGGATTGCTTGAGCCCAGGAATTTGAGACCAGTCTGGGCAATATAGGGAGACCTCATCTCTATTAAAAAACAAACAAATGGCCTGGGCATGGTGGCTCACGCTTGTAATCCCAGCACTTTGGGAGGCTGAGGCGTGTGGATCAAGAAGTCAAGAGATCGAGACCATCTTGGCCAACATGGTGAAACCCCGTCTCTACTAAAAACACAAAAAATTAGCCAGGCGTGGTGGCAGGTGCCGGTAATCCCAGCTACTCGGGAGGCTGAGGCAGAGAATTGCTTGAACCCGGGAGGTGGAGTTTGCAGTCAGCCGAGATGGCGCCACTGCACTCCAGCCTCAGCCACAGAGCGAAACTCTGTCTCAAAAAGAAAAAAGAAAAAAAAAAATCACCTCCTCAGTGCAGTCTTTCCTTCCCATCCTATTTAACATTGTAATTTCTGCCCAACTCCCCAGCACTCTGTCACTCTCTCCCGCTTTATTCCTCTCCATAACACAGCTGACATACCGTATATTGTACTTAAAATCTGTTTTTCCCACTAAAATGTAAGCTCTTTGAGAAGAGGAGTGTCTGTTTTATTTACTGCAGTCTCCTCAAGGGCGCACCTGGCAGATAGAAGATTCTTAAGAAATAAGGCCGACATGGTGGCTCGGGCCTGTAATCCCAGCACTGTGGGAGGCCGAGGTGGGTGGATTACCTCAGGTCAGGAGTTCGAGACCAGACTGGCCAACATGGCGAAACCCCATTTCTACTAAAAATATAAAACTTAGCCAGGCATGGTAGTGCGCGCCTGTAATCCCAGCTATTCGGGAGGCTGAAACTGGGGAATTGCTTGAACCCAGAAGACAGAGGTTGCAGTGAGCCAAGATTGCACCAGTGCACTCCAGCCTGGGGGAAAGAGCAAGACTCCTTATCAAAAAAAAAAAAAAAAAAAAAAAATACATACATACATATTCATTGATCAAATGAATGACCTGAGCTCAAAGCTGTTTTGGAGAGAAAGTCTTCGTCATCTACTATTCTATCATAAATTTTATTTTACTTATTTGTTTATGTATTTAGTCAGAGTCTGGTTCTGTTGCCCAGGCTGGAGTGCAGTGGTGCAATCTCTGCTCACTGCAACCTCCCCTCCTGGATTCAAGCTATTCTCCTGTCTCAGCCTCTCAAGTAGTTGGGATAGCTGGGACTACAGGTGCGCACCACCATGCCTGGCTAATTTTTGTATTTTTAGTAGAGACGGGGTTTCGCCATGTTGGCCAGGCTGGTCTTGAACTCCTGACCTCAGTTGATGCATCTACCTTGGCTTCCCAAAGTGCTGGGATGACAGGCGTGAGCCACTGTGCCTGGCCCTCTATCATGAATTTTAAAATCTTCATTGCTTCACCAGTACTTCCACCATCAAGTCCACATTTCTTAGCACAATATTTAAGGATAGCCCTTTACAATCTGTCCCCCAGTTCCCCTTCCCAGTCTCTTGTCCCAGCACCTTTCTCCCCACGTACTCTGCCAAATCTGAGCCACCCTTAGCTCCTTGAGCAGGATGTGAGCTTTCCTTGGCCTCAGCCTTGCACCCACATTTCTACAACCTGGCCTCCTTCCTTCTGCTGCTCCAATTGGGTGAACCCCTCAGCTTATACAAAACCTTCTCCCCAGAGCACTAACACCCCCATTACACTACTATATTGTACAATAATCCCACCTTATCTTCGGAGATGCTTTCCAAGACCCCCAGTGGATGCTGAAACCAGGGATAGTACTGAACTTGATTGCTAGCAATCAGAACACATTTGTGTTAATGCCTTCCACCCACAAATTTAATGCTTTTTCCATCTTAACTAAGCAATTATCACGCACTGTAGCCATAATTTTTGCAGGTTGAGGTGTGACAGCAAAACTAGCATGAATTTATTTTTCCTTCTTAATTTCATAGCTATAAGATTTGTTCTTATGGTAGATCTTAGCAACCTCAGCATGCAGGTTTTTTCTTTCCTTAGTAAGCTGAGAACTTTCACCTTTTCACTTAAATGAAACACTTTATGGCTGCTTTTTGGCATATCTGAATTGCCAGCACCATTATTCTTGTGCTTTGGAGCCAATACTAGGTAAAATAAGGGTTCCTTGAACACAAGTGCTGTGATACAGCAACAATCAGTCTGATCAGCAAGAAGGCTACTAAGTGACTAATGAGCAGGTACAGCCTGCATACACTGGAGGAAAGGAGGATTCATGTGCCAGGTGGGATGGAGTTGGGAGGCACAAAATTTCTTGTTACTCAGAGCTACACACAATTTAAAACTTCTGAATTATTTATTTCTGGAATTTCCCATTATATACATATATAATATATATAATTCACATATAGACATACATTATATATTATATACATATATTTTATATATATATATATTTTTTAAGATGGAGTTTCGCTCTTGTTGCCCAGGCTAGAGTGCAATGGCATGATCTCGGCTCACTGCAACCTCCGCCCCCCAGGTTCAAGCAATTCTCTTGCCTCAGCCTCCAAGTAGCTGGGATTACAGGCATGCACCACCACGTCCTGCTAATTTTGTATTTTTAGTAGAGATGAGGTTTCTCCATGTTGGTCAGGCTGGTCTCGAACTCCCGACCTCAGGTGATCTGCCTGCCTCGGCCTCCCAAAGTTCTGGGATTACAGGTGTGAGCCACTGCGACCGCCAAAAATTTTTTTAAATTTAATTTCTTTTTTTTTTTTTGAGATAGAGTCTCGCTCTATCGCCCAGGCTGGAGTGCAGTGCCACGATGTCGGCTCACTGCAAACTCCGCCTCCCGGGTTCACGCCATTCTCCTGGCTCAATTTTTTGTATTTTTAGTAGAGACGTGGTTTCCTGTGTTAGCCAGGATGGTCTCGACCTCCTGACCTTGTGTTCCGCCTGCCTCGGCCTCCCAAAGTGCTGGGATTACAGGCGTGAGCCACCGCGCCCGGCCTTTTTTAATTATTTGAGACAGGGTCTCACTCTTGTCACCCAGGCTGGAGTGCCATGGGGCAATCATGGCTCACTGCAGCCTCAACCTCCCCAGCTCAGGTGATCCTCCCATCTCAGCCTCCTGGGTAGCTGGAACCCCAGGTGTGTGTCACCACGCCCGGCTTAATTTTTGTGGAGATGCAGTTTTCTGTAGAGATGGGGTTTCGCCATGTTGCCCAGGCTGGTCTGGAACTCCTGGGCTCAAGCAATCCTTTCGCCTCAGCCTTCCAAAGTGCTGGAATTACAGGCGTGAGCCACCATGCCCAGCCCATTTAATGTTTGCATTTTAATTTTATGTATTTATGTATATTTTGAGATGGAGTCTTGCTTTGTTGCCCAGGCTGGAGTGCAGTGGAGCAATTTTGGCTCACTGCAACCTCTGCCTCTCAGACTCAAGCAATTCTTGTGCCTCAGCCTCCTGAGTAGCTGGGATCACAGATGAGTACCGCCACGCCCCGCTACTTTTTGTATTTTTTGTAGAGACAGGGTTTTGCCATGTTTGCCAGGCTGGTCTCGAATTCCTGACCTCAAGCCATCTGGCCATCTCAGCCTCCCAAAGTGCTGGGATTCCAGGCGTGAACCACTGCACCCTGCCCCTTTTAATATTTTTAGACCTCAGGTTAACTGAAACCTCAGAAAACAAAACCACGGATAAGAGGGGATGATTACAATGTCACAGGTTATTTGGGGTTGCCTCTCTACTGTATCGGTGGCCTCCAAACCGGACTGACCATCAGGCCACAGGGCAGTTTATCTTACCTTTCCTAGTAGCGTTAAAGCGAACTACATATGGCCTTAGGACTCCATACTTCTTTATTTGAGTCCTCGTGGACGAACCGCAACCTAGTTTAATAGGTAGACAAGATTGAAAACCTAATTTAGGAGTAGGTGCCTGTAAGAATAGCTAAGTCTTGGCCAATCCCAGAAGCCATGCTTCAACTGCTGAGTGTTCAAATAAGGCAAATGCCGCCGGGCTCGGGGGTTCAAGCCTGTAATCCCAGTACCTTGGGAGGCCTTGGCGGGTGAATCACTTGAGGTCAGGAGTTCAAGACCAGCCTGGCCAACATGGTGAAACCCGGTCTCTACTAAAAATACAAAAATTAGCTGGACGCGGTGGCAGGTGCCTGTAATCCCATCTACCTTGGGAAGATGAGGCACGAGAATTGCTTAAACCCAGGAGGTGGAGGTTGCAGTGAGCTGAGATTACGCTACTAAACTCCAGCCTGGGCAACAGAGCAAGACTCAGTCTTAATAATAATAATAATAATAATAATAATAATAATAATAATAGGTCAGGCATGGTGGCTCACTCCTGTAATCCCAGCACTTTGGGAGGCCGAAGCGGGCGGATCACGAGGTCAGGAGATCGAGACCATCCTGGCTAACAAAGTGAAACCCAGTCTCTACTGAAAATACAAAAATTAGCCGGCCGTGGTGGTGGTCACCTGTAGTCCCAGTTACTCGGGAGGCTGAGGCAGGAGAATGGCGTGAACCAGGGAGGCAGAGCTTGCAGTGAGTCGTGATTGTGCCACTGCACTCCAGCCTGGGCGACAGAGCGAGACTCTGTCTCAAAATAAATAAATAAATAAATAAATAATAATAAGGCCAATGCAGAGCTGTAACCAATCCAGCTGTTCTATACATCACTTCCTATTTCTGTTCATCACTTCCCTTTCTACGGGCTGCCCAATTCGCGAATTGTTCATTGCTCAATTTAACTCCTTTAAATTTAATTCAGCTGAGGTTTTTATCAGTAGAATTCCAAACCCCACCCTAGACCTACAAAAATCTGTCTCTGGGGGAGGGGCCAGGGAATCTGTATTTTATAAAGTTCCTCCATAGACTGTAGTCATCAGAGAGCAGTGGGGGAAACCTCTGCAGTTCAAAGACCACATCCTCCTGAAGCCTGGCAGATTAGCCCCTGCTAGCTTCCTAAGCAGTTTGTTCCCACCTCTGTAAAGCTCTTGCTATAAGATCCTTGTGGCAAGTGTCTCATTCTGCCACATTGTATCGTTATTTGCCTGCATGTCCCACCCTGATCACATTCATCCTCCTGTCTGCCCACATGTCCTATTTCCTACCAAAATGTGAGACATTGAGAATAGAGACCCCTTCTGTTACCACCACAGATTCTATGAACACGGATGCTGGGTGAAGTCTTGCAACATGCATAAGGAATAAAACCAGGAAATGCCTCTAAATAGAGTGCATGTAGGAAACTATAAGTAATTTTTTTCAGTTCTTTTTGGTTTGACTAGGAAAAAGGATGACCAAAGTTGCCAGGTTACGTGGCAGGGGATGGCCACCCCTGGATTCAATTATACACATTTTACTGAAAGAAACAGGTCCAGGGGCCGGGCGCGGTGGCTCAAGTCTGTAATCCCAGCACTTTGGGAGGCCGAGACGGGTGGATCACGAGGTCAGGAGATCGAGACCATCCTGGCTAACACCGTGAAACCCCATCTCTACTAAAAAATACAAAAAACTAGCCAGGCGAGGTGGCGGGCGCCTGTAGTTCCAGATACTCGGGAGGCTGAGGCAGGAGAATGGCATAAAGCCGGGAGGCGGAGCTTGCAGTGAGCTGAGATCCGGCCACTGCACTCCAGCCTGGGCGATAGAGCGAGACTCTGTCTCAAAAAAAATAAAAATAAAAAAAAAAAGAAACAGGTCCAGGGACACTCAGGGTCAGAAAACCAAATACAGCGGACAAGGACATCCTAATTCTGGAACTGAGATTGTCAGCATCCTACACAGGCTTCTTACCCAGTGTAGGGCCAGGCCACACCCTCCACTAATTTCTCCTGGGGCCTTTGTTTGAGTGGAGCCACTTCATTAGCATGTAACAATGGAGAAATCCAAGATGCCCTGTGTTTTCCATTTACATTTTAAGTGCCAGCAGTCACCAGGCGCCTCCATTGTTATTGCTATTAGCTGAAGTTAATGGTTTTTTATTAAAAATCTAAGGTCCTCCCCTCCCTCCTTCCCTTCCCTACCAAGTTATGTAAAGAGTGAATTCCCGGATCAGCCAATTGCCCTTTCAGGAGTGGCTCAGGGAAGCTTCTTTTAAATAGTACCATTATCATTGTGATTAGTGTTACACGGAGCCTGTCTTTCATTTCTTGAAATCTTTCTGGGAAGGCACGTTCCAGATACCCATCTTAAAAGAATTTCAATAACCAGAATTTCCAGTCCGAAGGCCTTCCAACTGCAGCGTGGCACAGTGGGAGGTATGGAGGTCTCAGGTCAGGGCTTAATCAGGAATCTTAACCTGAATCTCAGTCTGAAATCCATGAGCCTCAATGTCCATCCATGTATGTAAGCTATCTGCTTTTATATCCCAAGTTTCTTTAAGGAACATATCATGCTATCTATTGAAAATGATGTGTCAACTTTAAACCCTCTTGAAAACCTGCCATGTGCCAGGCACTAAGCTAGAAGCTTTACACATTTTATCTAATGAGGTAGGCCTTATACCCTTATTTTACACATAAGAAACCAGATTCCTCTGCTGTCCCACCCCCGAAACACTCACACATTTTTAACTCCAACTCATTGATTCTATCTGGGAACCTCCCACTCTCGCTTCCATCCCTCAAACATAGCCTTCTTTGCCCTAGTTCTTACCCAGAGCATTTCTCTCCCAAGTTACTGACAATGCCTTGTGTTTTCTTAGGGTCCTTTTTTTATTTTTTTAATTTTATTTTTGAGACAAGGTCTCTGTTGCCCAGGCTAGAATGCAGTGATATGATCATGGCTCATTGCAGCCTCAGCCTCCCAGGCTGAAGCAATCCTCTCACCCCAGCCTCCCAAGTAGCTGCAAGTACAGGCGTGTGCCACCATACCCGGCTACTTTTTGTACTTTTGGTAGAGACAGGGTCTCACTATGTTGCCCAGGCTGGCCTCAAACTCCTGGGCTCAAGCAGTCCTACTGCCTTGGCCTCCCAAAGTGCTGAGATTACAAGTGTGAGCAACCACGCCTGGTTGGGATTCAAAATCTTAATGGTCTCATGACCAAGCTGTTTTCTGCAGCTCTCATCACCTGGACTTGGAATGCTGGAGCCACTAAACTTTGTGAGTCCTAAACAAACCATTATGTTGTTCAAAGAATGGGCTGTTTAAGGTCAGATATTAGCTGGTTGTCAAAATGCCAGCTGTGAAGTTGTCCTTACAGGGTTAACAAAAATTCTAGACAGAAATATAGTTAAAATTAAGCATTAATCAGGCTGTACTTGACCCACTTCCTTGTAACTGAAAGCCATATAGCACGAGATACTGACCATTTGCATCCTCATTGTTCCTATAGATAGAATTTCTGATGTCAGAATCATAAGGTTTTTGTTCAATAATTGCTTAAATTAGCAAGGAATATCACTGTTTTTTAAAAAATTGCTGGGCAAAGTGGCTCATGATTGTAATCCCAGCACTTTGGGAGGTCGAGGTGGCAATCACCTGAGGTCAGGAGTTCGAGACCAGCCTGGCCAACATGGTGAAACCCCGTCTCTACTAAAAATACAAAAATTAGCCAGGCATGGTGGCACATGCCTGTAGTCCCAGCTATCTGTGAGGCTGAGGCATGAAAATTGCTTGAATCTGAGAGGCGGAGGTTGTGGTGAGCTGAGATTGTACCACTGTGCTCCAGCCTGAGTGACAGAGCGAGACCCTGTCTCAAAAAAAAAAAAAAAGGAAGTTATTTTTGGCATTTGAGTGCCTAAGTACATCAAAGCATGACTTTAACTATGTTTTTTTGTTTGTTTTTGAGATGGAGTCTCGCTCTGTTGCCCAAGCTGGAGTATAGTGGCACAATCTTGGCTCACCACAACCTCTGCCTCCCAGGTTCAAGCAATTCTCCTGCCTCAGCCTCCTGAGTAGCTGGGACTAGAGGCACATGCCACCATGACAGGTTAATTTTTGTATTTTTAGTACAGACGAGGTTTCACTGTGTTGGCCAGGCTGGTCTCGAACTCCTGACCTCGTGATCTGCCTGCCTCGGCCTCCCAAAGTGCTGGGATTACAGGGGTGAGTCACCATGCCAGGCCAGACTATAACTATCTTAGAAGCATATATTGTTATGTGATAGCAGGAGACAGCTGGACATTCTGCTGTCATAGGAGTTTGTCCTTGCAGGCAAACTAAACTGCTTCCTTAGCCATGGGGAGTGACTGGCAAGGAATGTGCTTTGCTAGTTTAAAGATCGTGTCACCTTGAATCTGCTATGTTCCTGTTTCTATAACGGGAGGACCACTTGAGCCCAAGAGTTTGAGACAAGCTTGGGCAATATAGTGAGACCCCGTCTCTAATTAAAAACAAATGAACAAACTATATATCTATATCTATAAAATATATGTTTATATAATTATGTGTATATATGTTAGATACATAATTTTTTAATGTGTTGCTTAAAGGCCAGGCACAGTGGCTCATGCCTGTAATCCCAGCACTATGGGAGGCCAAGGAGGGAGGATTGCTTGAGGCCAGATGTTTGAAACCAGCCTGGGCAACAGAGGAAGACCCTGTCGCTACAAAAAAAAAAAAATCAGTCGGGTGTAGTGGCATGTAGCCTCCGGAGTGACTATAGTCCCAGTCACTTGGGAGGATGAGGTGGGAGGATTGCTTGAGTCCAGGAGTTCCAGGCTGTTGCAATGAGCTATAATTGTCACTGCTCTCAAGTCTGAGTGACACAGTGAGACCCTGTCTCAAACAAACAAACAAACATAAAAGGAATTCTTGGCCAGGCGCCGTGGCTCACACCTGTAATCCCAGCACTTTGGGAGGCTGAAGTAGGTGGATCACAAGGTCAGGAGTTTGAGACCAGCCTGACCAATATAATGAAACCCCATCTCTACTAAAAATACAAAAGTTAGCTGGGTGTGGTGACACGCACCTGCAATCCCAGCTACTCAGGAGGCTGAAACCGGAGCATCACTTGAACCAGGGAGGCAGAGGTTGCAATGAGCTGAGAAGGAGCCACTGCACTCCAGCCTGGGCGACAGAGCGAGACTCAATCTCAAAAAAAAAAAAAAAAAAAAGTTTAAGATGTTTTTCAGATCCTGAATTCCCACAAAACAGTTGATGCCACCCAGTTTGAAGACTCCCACAGAGAAATGGAATCAGCATGAGAATACAGTTTCTTCATCTCCCTATCCTAAGAATTTGTCCTGAGCTCTTGGACCAATCAACAATCTCCACATTTCTGGCCTACTCCAAAACTCTTAAAAACCCCAGCCCCAAGCTCCTTGGGGAGAGGTAATAGTTTGGATGGGGGATTGGTGCATTTCTGGTTGTATGAAGGATAATTGTATCATGTTAGGTGTAAATATGATCTTATTATTGTCTTTATTTGAAGATTATGGGCTGGGTGCAGTGGGTCATGCATGTAATCCCAGCACTTTGGGAGGTTGAGGGGGGCAGGTCACTTAAGGTCAGGTGACCAGCCTGGCTAACATGGTGAAACCCTGTCTCTACTAAAAATACAAAAAAATTAGCTGGGTGAGATGGTGGGCACCTGTAATCCCAACTACTCAGGAGGCTGAGGTGGGAGGATCACTTGAACCCGGGAGGTAGAGGTTGCAGTGAGCTGAGATCATGCCACTACACTCTTACCTGGGCAACAGAGTGAGACTCTGTCTCAAAATAAATAAATAAACAAACAAGCAAACAAAATAAACGATCATGTATGATTTCAGGGGATGTGTATGGGTTTAAGTTGACATGGGGTGGACGTGTGATGGTTAATACTGTCAACTCGATTGAATATCTGTATTCCATTAGTTCTGTCCCTCTAAAGAACCCTGACTAATACATCCTTGGTATTCAGTACCAGTCTTTTCTTCACATATGGGTATCTATAACAAGAAGTTCTCCATACGATTCCAACATAACAGAAAGCCCACGACTTGCATTGTCTGATAACTCACCCACATTCCCATCCCCTTTGCAGAGATGGGCTCAGGGCCATGTTTATTATTTGGGACCCTGCTCCCTTGTCCCTAGCTGACTGGAGTAGGGAAAGACCCTTGACTCATATGGGTCAGTTACTCAAGAATCTGGGAATGGGGTGGAGACTTGCGAGTCTACACGTGATCTAGGAATACAGCAAACACATTTGTAAAGAAAGCAGAATAAAGCAGGGATTATCAGTGTAGTTCCAGCACACACACTGGAGAGTACACACAGTAGAGACAGCACACACACTGAAAAGCCCAGAAAACTGCTGCCTTGGCTCTTCACAACCCTCTAGTTCTAGATTTCAATCCCTCCCAAGGCTGGTTTTTGGGCCCATGGGTTCAGTATTCCTGGCCTGAGCAAGCTTCCATTGTTTACAACCACGGAGCCCTCTCTAATCGACAGTAGCCATCTGGACAAGGGACTGAAGGGGAGAAGTGGTTTGAATAGGTATTACTGAGAAGACTTGGGAAATAACTTAAATCCTAGCAAGAGGCTGGAGCATATCCTTAGGACTGAAAGGGCTATAGTGACAGCTATAACCTAATCAAATGCTACTGTGACTGAAACAAGGTTAGTGACGGAAACAGGAGTCTACAGGTGCCCTTCAACTGATGATGGGGTACCACTGGGTAAATCTGTGGTAAGTCAAAAATGCACTTAATATACCTCATCCACCCAGTGTCACAGCTGAGCCTAGCCTACCTTAAACATGTTCAGAACATATAATAGTCTACAGTTGGGCAAAATCATCTGACACAAAGCCTATTTTTTAATAAACTGATGAATATCTCATGTATTGAGAACAGTACACTGTACAGTACAGTACAGGCTGTGTATCCTCGTGAATGTGTGGCTGACCAGGAGCTGTGGCTTCCTGCCACTGCCCATCATCACAAAGGAATATGATAATAAGCCTGGGAAAAGACCAAAATTCAAAATTTGAAGTAAGGTTTCCACTGAATGTGTATGGCTTTTGAGCCATCATGAAGGTGAAAAATCTTAAGTCGAACCATCATAAGTCAGGGACCATGTGTAGTACAAAATTGGTGCATTGAACTGTTTACTGAATGGCTAACATTAAAAGACAAATAATCATTTAGGAAAAAACTGTTTTTTGTTTTGTTTTGTTTT
This sequence comes from Rhinopithecus roxellana, assembly GCF_007565055.1. Lineage (NCBI taxonomy): Eukaryota > Metazoa > Chordata > Mammalia > Primates > Cercopithecidae > Rhinopithecus > Rhinopithecus roxellana. The sequence continues at coordinate 105,388,137 of NC_044565.1, forward strand.
GTTTTGTTTTGTTTTTGAGACAGGGTCTTGCTCTGCCTCCCAGGCTGGAGTGCAATAAATAGCATGTTCACAGCTCACTGCAACCACAAACTCTTGGGATCAAGTGATTCTCCCACCTCAGCCTCCCAAGTAGCTAGGACTACAGGCATGCACCACCATTCCTGGCTAATTTTAAAATTTTTTGTAGAGACAAGGTCTTACTATGTTGCCTAGGCTGGTCTTGAACTCCTGGCCTCAAGTGGTCCTCCTGCCTTGGCCTTCCAAAGTCCTGGGATTAGAGGTGTGAGCTACTGTGCCCAGTTGGGGAAAGAATATTAATGACAAAGGGAAAATAGTTTTTCAAAATATAGATACATCATTTTCCACTCTCAAGGGTATTTACAGCCTGGGTATAGTGGCTTATGTCTAATCCCAACATTTTGGGAGGCCAAGGCAGGAGGATTGCTTGAGACCCGGAGTTCAAGACCAGCTTGGGCAACATAGTAAGACCCCATCTCTACAAAAAATGTTTTAAATTAGCTGGGTATGGTGGCATGTGCCTGTAGTTCTACCTACTCAGCAAGCTAAGGCAGGAGGGTCACTTGAGCTTAAAAGTTTGAGGCTGCAGTGAGCTATGATCCTGCCATTGCACTATACTTTGAGTGACAGAGTGAGACCCTGTCTCCAAAAAAAAAAAAAAAAAAAAATCTACAAAGATAATGCCCACTATTGGCTGTAATGGGCCCCCACTTCCTTCATCCAACTCAGCTCCTGGTGTTTGGACAGGGCCTGTGATGCACACTGGATCCACTGGATTCCTCCCCTATTATTTAAAAATTTCCAGCCAGAAGCCGGGCGCGGTGGCTCAAGCCTGTAATCCCAGCACTTTGGGAGGCTGAGACGGGCGGATCACGAGGTCAGGAGATCGAGACCATCCTGGCTAACACGGTGAAACCCCGTCTCTACTAAAAATACAAAAAACTAGCCGGGCGAGGTGGCGGGCGCCTGTAGTCCCAGCTACTCGGAGGCTGAGGCAGGAGAATGGCGTAAACCTGGGAGGCGGAGCTTGCAGTGAGCTGAGATCCGGCCACTGCACTCCAGCCCGGGCGACAGAGCAAGACTCCGTCTCAACAAAAAAAAATAAAAATAAAAATTTCCAGCCAGAGAGAGGGAGGAAGGTGCAGCTTCTTTCTGGTAGCAGAGGAGTTTCCAGCTGAGCAGAAGAAGCCATTCCACAGCAGGAAGCGAGAGATGTTCTCGGGAAACCACAGGCCATTTCCTTAAGGAATTTAGAGTGTAGCTTATCGTGAGCTTTCAAATGCTATCCAGGAGTGGTGGCTCATGTCTATAACCATAGCACCTTGTGAGGTCAAGGAGGCAGAATCTCTTGAGTCCAGGAGTTCAAGACCAGCCTGGGAAACATAATGAGACTTTGTCTCTACAAAAATTAGCTGGGCATGGTGGCACATGCCTGTAGTCCCAGTTACTCAGGAGGCTGAGGTGGGAGGATCACTTGAGTCCAGGCAGTTGAGGCTGCAGTGAGCTGAGATCACACCACTGCACTTTAGCCCGGGAGACAGAGCAAGACTCTGTCTCAAAAAAAAAAAAAAAAGCTTTACAATTGATAATGGTTTTGCTGTGTCCCCCTCTAAATCTCATCTTGAATTGTAGGTCCTATAATCCCCGCATGTGGTGAGAGGGACCTGGTGGGAGGTGATGTAATCGTGGGGGCAGTTTCGCCCCATGCTATTCTCGTGATAGTAAATTCTCACGAAATCTGGTGATTTTATAAGGGGCTTACCCCTTTGCTCAGCTCTCATTTTTCTCTCTCCTGCCGACCTGTGAAGAAGGACACGTTTTCTTCCTCTTCCATGACTGTAAGTTTCCTGAAGCCTCCCCAGCCCTGCGGAACTGTGAGTCAATTAAACCTCTTTCCTTTATAAATTATCCAGTCTCGGGTATGTCCTTATAGCAGTATGAGAATGGACTAATACACAATATTCTTTTACTCAGTAATTCTACTTCTAACAAACTAAGGAACTAACCTAAAGAAATAATTCTAGGCACAGAGAGGGAAAAAAGCTTCATGCATTAAAACACTTCTAACATTTTTTTATTTTTATTTTTATTTTTTAGAAAGAGTTGTCTCATTCTGTTGCCCAGGCTGGAATGCAGTGGCACAATCTGGGCTCAGTGCAATCTCCATCTCCCAGGTTCAAGTGAGTCTCCTGCTTCAGCCTCCTGAGTAGCAGGGATTACAAGTGCCCACTGCCATGCCTGGTTAATTTTTGTATTTTTGATAGAGATAAGATTTCACCATGTTGGCCAGGCTGGTCTTAAATGTCTGGCCTCAAGAGATCCATCCGCCTCAGCCTCCCAAAGTGCTGGGATTACAGGCATGAGCCACCACGGCGGGACATACTTAGTACTTTTTTTTTTTTTTTTTTGAGATGGAGCCTCACTTTGTCACCAAGGCTTTAGCCTTGGTGCAATGGTGTGATCTTGGCTCACTGCAACATCTGCCTCCTGGATTCAAGTGATTCTTCTGCCTCAGCCTCCTGAGTAGCTGGGATTACAGGCGTGCGCCACTATGCCTGGGAAGGTTTTGTATTTTTTTTTTTTTTTTTTTTTTGGAGACGGAGTCTGGCTCTTTCGCCAGGGCTGGAGTGCAGTGGCCGGATCTCAGCTCACTGCAAGCTCCGCCTCCCGGGTTCCCGCCATTCTCCTGCCTCAGCCTCCCGAGTAGCTGGGACTACAGGCGCCCGCCACCTCGCCAGGCTAGATTTTTGTATTTTTTTGGTAGAGACGGGGTTTCACCGTGTTAGCCAGGATGGTCTCGATCTCCTGACCTCATGATCCGCCCGTCTCGGCCTCCCAAAGTTCTGGGATTACAGGCTTGAGCCACCGCGCCCGGCCGGAAGGTTTTGTATTTTTAGTACAGACTGGATTTCACCATGTTGGTCTCGCTAGTCTCGAACTCCTGACTTTGTGATCCGCCCGCCTCACCCTTCCAAAGTGCTGGGATTACAGGCATGAGCCACTCTACCCTGACTTTTTTTTTTTTTTTTGACAGAGTTTCACTTTTTGGACTTTGTAGGAAAGTGTCTTCAGCCTCCCGAGTAGCTAAGATCACTGGGGTGAACCACCACACCCAGCTAATTTTTTTTGTATCTTTAGTAGTGACAGGGTTTTACCATGTTGGAGAGGCTGGTCTCCAACTGCTGACCTCAGGTGATTTGCCTGCCTTGGCCTCCCAAATTGCTGGGATTACAGGCATGAGCCACTGCGCCTAGCCAACATTTTTTTTTTTTTTTTTTTGAGACAGTTTCACTTCTCTCACCCAGCTGGAGTGCAATGGTGCAATCTTGGTTCACTGCAACCTCTGCCTTCCAGATTCAAGCAATTCTTCTGCCTCAGACTCCCGAGTAGCTGAGATAACAGGCGCCCGCCATCACACCCAGCTAATTTTTGTATTTTTAGTAGATATGGCGTTTCACCATGTTGGTCAGGCTGGTCTCGAACTCCTGACTTCAGGTGATCTGCTTGCCTTGGCCTCCCAAAGTGCTGGGATTACAGGCGTGAGCCACCACAACCAGCCTAACACTTACTACATTTTTGCAAAACTTTTTATCCTAAAAAAGCTCAAATCTACAGAAAAGTTACAAGAACAAGATAATGAACACCCATATATCTATCACCCAAACTTACCAATTGGCCAGTATCCTCATCTTTCTATTTATTGATATCTACACATTTATTATTTTAAAAATTATTTTATTTATTTATTTCTATTTATTTATTTTTGAGACGGAGTCTCGCTCTGTTGCCCAGGCTGGAGTGCAGTGGCGCAATCTCAGCTCACTGCAAGCTCCGCCTCCCAGGTTCACATCATTCTCCTAGTCTCAGCCAAGTACCTGGGACTACAGGTGCCCGCCACCACGCCTGGCTAATTTTTTGTATTTTTTAGTAGAGACGGGGTTTCACTGTGTTAGCCAGAATGGTCTTGATCTCCTGACCTCGTGATCTGCCCACCTTGGCCTCCCAAAGTGCTGGGATTATAGGCGTGAGCCACTGTGCCCGGCCTATTGTCAAAATTATTACTGTTATTTGCTGAACTACCTGGAAGTCAGGTACAGATATCATGATACTCCACCCCCTAGCACCTCAACATGTATCTCCTAAGAAGAAAGACACTTTCCTACAAACTCCAAAAAGAATGACCACATCCAGGAATTTCAACATTCCATAGTTTCATCCAGTTTCCCAAATAATTGTCCCCGATAGGTGATACTTATTCTTTTTGATTTATGATCAATAAAGGATTACGCAATGCATTTTGTTGTCATAGCTCCTCAGCCTCTTCTAATCCAGAACCATTCCCCAGCACTTCCCTGTCTTTAACATTGATACTATTTTATTTTATTTTATTTATTTTTTTGAGATGGAGTTTCACTCTTGTCTTCCAGGCTGGAGTACAATGGTGTGATTTCAGCTCACTGCAACCTCTGCTTCCTGGGTTCAAGCAATTCTCCTGTCTCAGCCTCCCGAGTAGTGGGGATTACAGGTGCCCACCACCATGCCCAGCAAATTTTTGTATTTTTAGTACAGATGAAATTTCACCATGTTTGGCCAGGATGGTCTCGAACTCCTGACTTCAGGTGATCTGCCCACCTTGGCCTATCAAAATGCTGGGATTACAGGCGTGAGCCACTGTACCCGGCCAACGTTGATACCTTTTAAAGAGTTCAGGTAGCTTGTTCCCCAACTTGGACTTGACTGGTTGTTTTTAGTGGCCACTTTCAGGCCAATATCTTTGGAAGAAATATGACAGAGGTGTGTCTATGCTGGGATGAGTTTACAGAGTCCTAACAGGTGTAGAATGTGGAGGAGATCGGCTGTACAGGGATGGGCATACCCTGGGGCTTGCAGTAAGGGTTAGGGCTGTGTCACTGTGACAATGTTCTAGCCACATGCTACAATATATTGAAGACCTTGAATCTGCTCTACAGAGAATTTGGGATCCACTGTATTACCTTTTAGAGAACCTTTTTCCCTTGTACCCAGGTGATCTGGGATACCTGTGTTGGGGTCAAACATGGGACATGAGGGACCACCATATACTCCTTTTTTTTTTTTTTTTTTTTTTTCTGAGACGGAGTCTTGCTCTGTCGCCCAGGCTGGAGTACAGTGACACAATCTTGGCTCACTGCAAGCTCTGCCTCCTGGGTTCACACTATTTTCCTGCCTCAGCCTCCCGAGTAGCTGGGACTACAGGCGCCCGCCACCACGCCCAGCTAATTTTTTGTATTTTTAGTAGAGACGGGGTTTCACCGTGTTAGCCAGGATGGTCTCGATCTCCTGACCTCGTGATCCACCTTCCTCAGCCTCCCAAAGTACTGGGATTATAGGCATGAGCTACTGTGCCCGGCCTTTTTTCTTTTCTTTTTTTTTTTTTTTTCTGAGATGGAGTTTCGATCTTGTTGCCCAGGCTGGAGTGCAATGGCGAGATCTTGGCTCATTGCAACCTCTGCCTCCCAGGTTCAAGCAATTCTCCTGCCTCAATCTCCCAAGTAGCTAGAATTACAGTCATGTGCCACCATGCCCGGCTAATTTTTTGTATTTTTAGTAGAGATGGGGTTTCTTCATGTTGGCCAGGCTGGTCTGGAACTCCTAACCTCAGGTGGTCCACCCGCCTCAGCCTCCCAAAGTGCTGGGATTACAGGTGTGAGCAACTAACTGCCCCTGGCCTAACCCCTTGATTTTCATACGGCCCAGGGGAGACTGTTGCAGGATAAATGTTCTATGGCTTTTTTTTTTTTTTTTTTTTTTGGAGAGAGTCTCACTGTTGCCCAGGCTGGAGGGCACTGGCATGAACATAGCTCACTGCGGCCTCAAACTCCCAGACTTAAGCAATCTTCTTGCCTCAGCTTCCTGAGCAGCTGTGACAACAGATCTGCCTCACCACATCTGGGTAATTTTTAAATATTTTTGTAGAAACGGGGGTCTCACTATAATGCCCAGGCTGGTCTTAAAGTCCTGGGCTCATGGGATCCTCCTGGCGTGGCCTCCTAAAGTGCTAGGATTACAGGCATGAGCCACTGTGCCCAGCCAGTGGCTCCATTTTTATCTCCATGCTCATGCTGGACGCTGTAGGACCACCACCAGGATCCTTTCAGAGTGACAGGTCATCAACGTTTACCCAAGGGTTATGCATGTGTTGCTTACTCCAACATTCATTCTCCTCTTCCTTCTTAACGACATAACCCTGATTTTATTTAAGGCAGCTATTTAGCTAAAAGGCACTTCCCACCCTCTCTAGAAGCTAGGTATACCATCTGACCAAGTTCTAGCCAATGAAATGCAAGCAGAAGTATCACACGGTACTTCTGGGTAGTCTCCTTAAAAGGAAGGGAGCTGGGTGCAGTGGCTCAGGCCTGTGATTCCAACATTTTGGGAGGACGAGAGTTCGAGACCAGCCTGTGCAACGTGGTGAGATCCCACCTCCACACACACAAAAAAATTTAATAGGAAAAAAAAGTTTTTTTTTTTTTTTTTTTTTGAAAAAAAAGTTGGTTTCAGGTTTTCCAAGAAAAAGTCCCTCCTTCTTGATTTTCCAGCCTCAGGAGATTTCTCTAGGGCCCAGAGTCTAAACCACCATGCCCAATAATGTGAACGAGATGCAACTTAAACTTTTCTGGTAGGCACAACAAAAAAAGTAAAAAGAAATAGAGAAAATTTGCTGCTCTGTCTATGGAATAGCCATTCTTTTGTCTTGCTCTGTTGCCCAGGCTGGAGTGCAATGGCACCATCTTGGCTCACTGCAACCTCCGCCTCCAAGGTTCAAATGATCCTCCTGCCTCAGCCTCCCAAGTAGCTGGGATTACAGGCATGCACCACCATGCCTGGCTAATGTTTATATTTTTAGTAGAGATAGGGTTTCACCATGTTGGCCAGGCTGGTCTCGAACTCTTGACCTCAGGTGATTCACTCGCTTCTGCCTCCCAAAGTGCTGGGATTACAGGCGTGAGCCACAGCGCCCAGCCTGTAATGGGTCTTATTCCTTGCCCTTTCTCCTTTCTACTGCTTGAAATATGGGATTCTAATAGATAAGCCAATGACAGCTCCATTGTCATCCAGGATCTAGATTCCTTCAATCTTGCTTGTCTACTTTCATTCACTCATTGTCTCAGGTCCAAGAAGGCTGTTAGAAATCCATGCAACAGGCCAGGTGCAGTGGCTCATGCCGGTAACACTAGCACTTTGGGAAGCCAAGGCTAGCGGATCACTTGAGCTCAGGATTCAAGACCAGCCTAGGCAACATAGTGAGACCCCATTTCTAAAAAATGAAATTCACACAACACTAATAGTTAGGTTCAGTGGCATATAATAGATGAAGTCCAAAATAACAGTAGAACAAACAAGACAGAAGTTTATTTCCCTCAAAACTGCTTTTTTCCTTAGGAGAAAAATAAAGTTCTTACTTGTTTATGCTAGTGTTATTTTGGGGTTTGTCCATTTTATACAATTTTTTTTTTTTTTTTTGAGACAGAGTTTCACTCTTGTTGCCTAGGCTGGAGTGCAGTGGCGCAATCTCGGCTCACTGTAACCTCTACCTCCAGGGTTCAAGCAATTCTCCTGCCTCAGCCTCCAGATTAGCTGGAACCACAGGTGCCCACCACCACTACTAGCTAATTTTTTGTATTTTTAGTAGAGACGGGGTTTCACTGTGTTGGCCAGGCTGGTCTTGAACTCCCGACCTCAGGTGATCCACCCGCCTCGGCCTCCCAAAGTGCTGGGATTATAGCCTTGAGCCACGGCACCCAGCCTCATTTTATACAATTAAAGCTAATCTTCCATCAAACAACCTAGGGTGGGCATTGAAGTATATTGGAGAAATCAATGATGGGGCCAGTTCCAGGCAGGCTGTAGTGAAGGTTGCTGCTCCATGGAAATCTGCTCCCTACCTTTAGAATCCTACCAAACATGTTAGGATCTTCCACCAAGAAAAGTGGGTAGAGAGACTCCATTTCAGCTACTTCTGAGAGAAGGAGGGTTGAGTGGGTGTTTTTAACCTCTGCCTCATCCAAGGGGAAGGTTTCAGGTTTTCCAAGAAAAAGTCCCTCCTTCTTGATTTTCCAGCCTCAGGAGATTTCTCTAGGGCCCAGAGTCTAAACCACCATGCCCAATAATGTGAACGAGATGCAACTTAAACTTTTCTGGTAGGCACAACAAGAAAAGTAAAAAGAAATAGAGAAAATTTGCTGCTCTGTCTATGGAATAGCCATTCTTTTGTTTCTTTATTTTCCTTTTTTTTTCTTTTCTTTTCTTTTTTTTTCCCCGAGACGGAGTCTCACTCTGTCGTCCAGGCTGGAGTGCAGCGGCGTGATCTCGGCTCACTGCCAGCTCCACCTCCTGGGTTCACGCCATTCTCCTGCCTCAGCCTCCGGAGTAGCTGTAACTGCAGGCGCCCGCCACCACGCCTGGCTCATTTTTGTATTTTCAGTAGAGACGGGGTTTTACCGTGTTAGCCAGGATGGTCTCAATCTCCTCACTTCGTGATCCACCCTCCTTGGCCTTCCAAAGTGCTGGGATTACAGGCTTGAGCCACTGCGCCTGGCCTTTTCTTTATTTTCCAAAAAAAAAAAAAGAAAAGAAACAGAGAGAGAGAGAAAGAAAGAAAGAGAGAGAGGAGGGGGAGGGGAGGGGAGGGGAGGGGAGGGGAGGGGAGGGAAGGGAAGGGAAGGGAAGGGAAGGGAAGGGAAGGGAAGGGAAGGGAAGGGAAGGGAAGGGAAGGGAAGGGAAGGGAAGGGAAGGGAAGGGAAGGGAAGGGAAGGGAAGGGAGACAAAACAAAAAACAGAATCTTCCTTTCGGCTGGAACCGCCATCCTCCAGTAACTCGCCAAAATGACAAGCACCCGAAATGTGTTCTCCAGGCCTTTTAGAAAATGTGGAGTTGGCCAGGTGCTGTTGCTCACACCTGTAACCCCAGCACTTTGGGAGGCCGAGGCAGGCGGATCTCCTGAGGTCAGGAGTTCGAGACTAGCCTGACCAACATGGTAAAACCCCATCTCTACTAAAAATACAAACATTAGCCGGGCATGGTGGCGGGCACAGTGGCAGGTGCCTGTAATCCCAGCAACTCAGGAGGCTTGAACCCGGGAGGTGGAGGTTGCAGTGAGCCAAGATCGCGCCACTGCACTCCAGCCTGGGCAACAAGAGCGAGACTCCATCTCAAAAAAAAAAAAAAAAAAAAAAGAATGCCCACAAGTGTTACCATGGCAAAACTGGAAGTCTACAATGCCACCCAGCATGCTGTTGGCATTGTTGTAAACAAACAAGGGCAAGCTTCTTGCTAAGAGAATGTCCATGTTGAGCACATTAAGCACTCTCTGAGCTGAGACAGCTTCCTGAAGCGCGTGAAGGAAAACGATTAGAAAAAAAAAAAGCCAAAGAGAAAGGTGCCTGGGTTCACTGAAGCTCCACCCAGAGTAGCACACTGTGAGGGAACCAATGGGAAGGAGCCTGGGCTGCTGAAACCCATTCCCTATGAATTCATGCATAATACATGTAAAAAAAAAAAAAAGAAAAACCTCTGGACTGTAAAAATGTTTCTCTTCATTGAGTAGAAGTGCGGTGTCCTCTCCCCCAAAGATGTATTTATTTATTTATTTATTAATTTTTTTTTTTGAGACGGAGTCTTGCTCTGCCACCCAGGCTGGAGTGCAGTGGCCGGATCTCAGCTCACTGCAAGCTCCGCCTCCCGGGTTCACGCCATTCTCCTGTCTCAGCCTCCCGAGTAGCTGGGACTACAGGCGCCCGCCTCATTGCCCGGCTAGTTTTTTGTATTTTTTAGTAGAGACGGGGTTTCACCGTATTAGCCAGGATGGTCTCGATCTCCTGACCTCATGATCCGCCCGTCTCGGCCTCCCAAAGTGCTGGGATTACAGGCTTGAGCCACCGCGCCCGGCCCAAAGATGTATTTAAAGCAAATTTTAATTGTATCCTAATTTATTGTGTAATGTCTTTACTATTCAAATTTAGTTTATGTCTTGCTGAAAGATGTGAGGTGGCTTATTGTGCAACAAATTACTGAATTGGTTAGAAAACAGCCAGATATACTTTTTTTCTTTTTTTTTTTATTGAGATGGAGTCTCACTGTGTTGCCCAGGCTGGAGTGCAGTGGTGTAATCTTGGCTCACTGCAACCTCTGCCTTCCAGGTAGAATGGCTTCTCCTGCCTCAGCCTCCCAGGTAGTTGGGATTACAGGCATCCGCCACCACAACTCACTAATTTTTGTATTTTTAGTAGAGATGGGGTTCCCCATGTTGATTAGGTTGGTCTTGAACTCCTGACCTTAAGTGATCCACCCGTCTCAACCTCTCAAAGTGCTGCAATTACAGGTATGAGCCACTGCACCCAACCTAGGCCAGATATTATTTATGAAATATTTGTACTTGTTTGAAGATGGTCCTTCTAAATCATCATGGAAGAAATAAAATAATTTACAAAAATAAGTGGAACGTTATGTATTGGATTATGGCTAAGCTCAGGGAAAGTTTAATACTCATAATTGTAGCATTAAAAAGCTGGATTTTGGCCGGGTCCAGTGGCTCATGCCTGTAATCCTAGCACTTTGGGAGGCTGAGGCAGACAGATCACAAGATCAGGAGTTTAAGACCAGCCTGGCCAATATGGTGAAACCTCGTCTCTGCTAAAAATACAAAAATTAGCCATGCGTGGAGGCACACGCCTGTAGTCCCAACTACTTGGGAGGCTGAGGCAGGAGAATTGCTTGAACCTGGGAGGCGGAGGTTGTGGTGAGCCAAGATTGGGCCACTGCACTCTAGCCTGGGTGACAGAGAAAGACTCCGTCTCAAAAAAAAAAAAAAGAGTTTGCTTTTGAATCCTACTAAAAAAATAGATTGTTTAAAGCATCCATTCTTTGTGTATTACATACTAGTTTGGTATTGCTTTGACCGTGCATGAAAAAGGGCTCAGAAAATAATAGTGGTGACAGCATTTGTCTTAGGCCATTGTCTGACAATAACAATATACCAAAGACCTGGGTAAACAGTAGAAGCTTATGTGGGATTCTGGAGGCTATGAGATCCCAAGGTAAAGGTGCTGGCAGGTTTGGTGTCTTATGACATCAAACCTTTACTTACCAACAGGCTCCACCTCTTAATACTGCCACATAGGGCCGGGCATGGTGGCTCACACATGTAATCCCAATGCTTTTGGAGGCCGAGGTGGGCAGATCACTTGAGGTCAGGAGTTCAAGACTAGCCTGGCCAACATAACGAGATGCTGTCTGTACTAAAAATACAAAAATTAGCCAGGTGTGGTGGCGCGCACCTGTGGTCCCAGATACTCGGGGGGCTGAGGCAAGAGAATTCCTTGAACCTGGGAGGTGGATGTTATAGTGAGCTGAGATTGCACTATTGCACTCTAGCCTGGGTGATGAAGTGAGACTGTCTCAAACAAACAAAAAATACTGCCACAATGGGGATTAAGTTTCTTTTTTCTTTTTCTTTTTTTCAGATAGAGTTTCACTCTTATCGCCCAGGCTGGAGTGCAATGGTGAGATCTTGGTTCACCGCAACCTCTGCCTCGCAGGTTCAAATGATTCTCCTGCCTCAGCCTCCCAAGTAGCTGGGATTACAGGCATGCGCCAACATGCCTGGCTAATGTTTGTATTTTTAGTAGAGACGGGCTTTCACCATGTTGGCCAGACCGCTCTCGATCTCCTGACCTTGTGATCTGCCCTCCTTGGCCTCCTGAAGTGCTGGGATTACAGGCATGAGCCACTGCGCCCAGCCTGACTCTATTTTAAATTTATGTCATTAGCCCATTGGAATCCATCCTGAAGGCTCTTCAGGTTAGGCTCTTTCAGGTTACTTTTATTCACCCTGTTGTTTCAGATACTAGAACAGTGCCTAACTACATACCAATTTCTCAGTAAATGTTGTTGAATAGAAGGAAGGACTATTTCCTTTTTAACGTTAATAGTCCTTATGGGAGATGATAATGTTAAAAAGTAAATACAGGCCGGGCGCGGTGGCTCAAGCCTGTAATCCCAGCACTTTGGGAGGCCGAGACGGGCGGATCACGAGGTCAGGAGTTCGAGACCATCCTGGCTAACACGGTGAAACCCCGTCTCTACTAAAAAATACAAAAAAAGCTAGCCGGGCGAGGTGGCTGGCGCCTGTAGTCCCAGCTACTCGGGAGGCTGAGGCAGGAGAATGGCGTAAACCCGGGAGGCGGAGCTTGCCGTGAGCTGAGATCCGGCCACTGCACTCCAGCCTGGGCGACAGAGCGAGACTCCGTCTCAAAAAAAAAAAAAAAAAAGTAAATACAGAAATAAATCATGGTCCCAAAATAGGGGATCATAGAAGCAAATAATGTCACAAGCCATCTGCCAGGATGCCCAGAGATGATGGTGGATGTTGACATTTGAGTGCCTGTGATGTATCTGGGTTCACACTGAGTGTTGGTAGGGCCCATAGACATTCCAAGGAATGTGTTAATCATCTTGGCAGGACCCTGAGGGCTTCTGGAGAAGTGTGAGACACAGGGAGAGCCAGGAATATTAGCCTCACCCAGAAGGCCAATTGGCCACGGTGGCATGCACCTGTAATCCCAGTTACCCAGAAGGCTGAGATGGGAGTCTTGCTTGAGTGCAGGAGTTTGAGATCAGCTTGGGCAACACAGTGAGACCCTATCTCAAAAACAAAAGCTAAACAAAACCCAGCAGCCCAAACAACCAGCTATAAGGGAAGGCAGCCACCCCGGCACTGGCCTTTCTCTGGGGTTTTGTCTGGGTGATGGAACTCTTGGGATTACAGCGTTGTTACTGTTGGTTCTTGGCAATTATTTCTAGGTCAAGGTGGGGTTGCCTGGCTGTGGGTTTCTTTGGGTGGCATTTGAAGTTCCTGGGTACTCTGGGTTCCAAGTAAGGGATTAACGAGGGGGTTCTTTCTTTCTGGAAAAGGATAGGTTGAAACTGAAGTGCTAGGCTGGGCGTGGTGGCTCATGTCTGTAATCCCAGCACTTGGGGAAGCTGAGGCAGGTGGATCGCCTGAGCTCAGGAGTTTGAGACCAGCCTGGGCAACATAGTGAAACCCCGTCTCTACCAAAAAATACTAAAAATTAGCCAGGCATGGTGGCGTGCACCTGTGGTCCCAACTTCTTGAGAGGCTGAGGTGGGAGGATCATTTGAGCCTGGGAGGCAGAGGTTACAGTGAGCCGAGATTGTGCCACTGTACTCCTACCTGGGTGACAGAGTGAGACCTCATCTACTAAATAAATAAATAAATAAATAAATAGATCCCAGCACTTTAGGAGGCTGAGACGGGCAGACTGCTTGAGTTCAGGAGTGTGAGACCAACTTGGGCAACACGGTGAAATCCCATCTCTACTAAAATACAAAAAGTTAGCCAGGCATGGTGGTGAGCGCCCGTAATCCCAGCTACTCAGGAGGCTGAGGCACGAGAATTGCTTGAACCTGGGAGGTGAAGGTTGCAGTGAGCTGAGATCGTACCACTGCACCCCAGCCTGGGCAACAAAGCAAAACCCAAAACTCAAAATTCAAAAAAAAAAAAAAAAAAAGAGAAGAAGAAAAATAAATTGAAGTGCTGAAGGAACAAACTTGCTGTACCTACCACGCCTCTCAACTCTCAAGAGACCCACAGGTACTTCACCTTTGGTAATTCAACTGTGTGGTCATGGAGTATCGGGTCCCTGCCAGAATGGCCTTCAGGCCTGGAAGGTGGCCTTACTGCAGGTGCCTCTTTTTTTCTTTTTTTTTGGGGATGCCAGATAGGTTTTTGTTCTCTTCCACCAGCGTCAAAACACAAAGCTTTAGGGCCCTAGTGTTTTCAGGTTCTCAGACAAAGAAGCATCACCCCAAGATTAAGAGCATCTGTCTTTGGCATGAATCTTGGGCCAGGGTATGTGAAGAGCAACACAGGGATGAAGATGGTCTTACACTTCCCCCAAATAATGGTTGCAATTGGTGGGGTGTGGTAGCTCAAGCCTGTAATCCCAGCACTTTGAGACTGAGACGGGCGGATCACGAGGTCAGGAGATCAAGACCCTCCTGGCTAACACGGCGAAACCCCGTCTCTACTAAAACATACAAAAACAAAAATACTAACCGGGCGTGGTGGCGGGCGACTGTAGTTCCAGCTACTCGAGAGGCTGAGGCAGGAGAAAGGTGTGAACCTGTGAGGTGGAGCTTGCAGCGAGGTCAGATCGTGCCACTGCACTCCAGCCTGGGTCACAGAGTGAGACTCCGTCTCAAAAAAAAAAAAAAATGGTTGTGGCCGGGGGCGGTGGCTCACGCCTGTAATCCCAGCACTTTGGGAGGCTGAGGCGGGTGGATCACGAGGTCAGGAGATCGAGACCATCCTGGCTAACACGGTGAAACCCTGTCTCTACTAAAAATACAAAAAAATTAGCTGGGCGAGGTGGTGGGCGCCTGTAGTCCCAGGTTCTAGGGAGGCTGAGGCAGGAGAATGGCGTGAACCCGGGAGGCGGAGCTTGCAGTGAGCGGAGATCGCACCACTGCACTCCAACCTGGGCGACAGAGCGAGACTCCGTCTCAAAAAAAATAAATAAATAAAAATAAATAATAATAATAATAATAATGGTTGCAACCATTGAAGCTGAACATATGCTCTTTTTCAGGAGGTCAATCAAAGGGAGTGGCGTGGAAAGAGAGGAATTATACCGGGGAATAGTGTACAAAGCTCAGGAACTACTTTGTGTCTTCAATGGCTTGAGGAGTTTCTAATCTAGAACCATGGTCCCCTTTGTTAGGATCAGCATACACTGGCTGAAGATATTTGCTAGGATGGCTCCCCAGGTCATGACAACACATTGTCTCTGTTTCTGGAGAGGCAATTATATTAGTTGTTTGGGAGAGAGGGTTTGTTAAGTTACTGTTTTTTTTTTTCTTTTTAAAACATATTCTATTCCAGTCTGTGGCTTGCTTGCTTTATTTATTTATTTATTTATTTATTTATTTATCTATTTTAGAAACAGGGTCTGGCTCTTTCACCCAGGTTGGAGTGCAATGGTGCGATCATGGCCCACTGCAGCCTTGACAACCCAGGCTCAAGTGATCCTCCCATCTCAGCACCCCAAGTAGCTGGGGCTACAGGCATGCACCAGCACACCCAGCTATTTGTTCTGTTTTTGTTTTGTTAGAGACGAGGTTTCGCCACGTTGCCCAAACTGGTCTCAAACTCCTGGGCTGAAGTGATCCTACCTCCTTGGCCTCTCAAAGTGCTGGAGTTATAAGCATGCGCCACTGCACCCAGCCATAAGTTACTGTTTCAAAGAGAATTTCAGAATGTGGTGGCTTAAAGAACAAAAGCTGATTTCTCTCTCACACAGCAACTGAGATGAGCGTCTAGGTCGGCAGGTAGCTCTGCTCTTGAAGTCACTGAGGGGTCAGGTTTCTTCTTCTTGTAGCTCTTTCTTCTTCATCTTCCTGGTTGAGCCTGGATCGTTGCCTTATTCAGGTTTCCACAGCAGGGAAGAGACCCTGATGAGAACATGCAGTTCAGTTAAGGGCCTCGTCTCACTGCCACTCTCTTGCCAATCGTGAGGACTTAGTACTTGGCCATACCTTACCCAAAGATTGCCCAGGACATGCAGCCTTGCTATAACTGCTTCCTTACTTAGGAAGAAAGGGAGAGTGGATTTGGGAGGCATCTAGATATCCAACCTCACGGTGGCAGTGAAGTCAACTGATATTCAGAACTGTGAGGCTAAGTTCAAGGAATATACATTGAACTAAAAGCCCCTTTAGGATAAACACTGATGAGAAGTTCATCTTTAGGCTGGGTGTGATGGCCCATGCCTGTATTCCAGCACTCTGGGAGGCCTGAGATGGGAGGATCTCTTGAGCCCAGGAGTTCGAGACGAACCTGGGCAATACAGTGAGACCCTGTTTCTAAAAACAAAACAAAAAAAAAATTAGCCGGGCGTGGTGACGAGTGCCTGTAGTCCCAGCTACTTGGGAGGCTGAGGCAGGAGAATGGCGTGAACCCGGGAGGCGGAGCTTGCAGTAAGCAGAGATTGCGACACTGCACTCCAGCCTGGGTAACAGAGCGAGACTCCCTCTCAAAAAAAGAGAAAGATTCAGGGGCAATTATCTGGACACTATCCAGCCTAGATTAGCCAGTCTGACCAAGGGCTTCTCAAACTGGCTTGAATTAATGAGAGGAAAGGTCTCTGCCTATCTTGAGAGCCACCCCTTCCTTTCTGTTTGCCCCTGGGCCCACGGCCTTGTGTAATAATATTGAAATCCATGTGTAACATTGTGCTACACCCAGTTTGAGTTGCCCATGAAGGTTGTACAAGGGTTTAGGAGGTATTAGTTATCTAATGTTATGTGATAAATTACCCCAAAACTTAATGACTTAAGACAATAGTTACTGTCTTAGTTCCTGTGGTTAGGAATCTTGGTGCAGCTTAGCTGGTTGCCCCTGGCTCAGGGTCTCTCACAAGGCTGCAATCATCACTAGGCTGATGGGGCGGGGTCTGCCTCCAGGCTCACTCACGTGGCTGTTGGCAGGCCTCAGGTCCACTCTGATTGCTGGCCAGAGACGTCAGTTCCTTTCTGCACAGGCCTCTCTAAAAAGCAGCTCACGACATGGCAGCTGGCTCCCCTCAGAGTAAGCCAAGAAGAGAGCAACGGATATGCCCAAGATGGAAGCCACAGGCTTTTGTAACCAAATCCTGGAAGTGATATCCCATCCCTTTTGCTGTATTTTATTCGTTAGAAGTGAGTCACTAGGTCCAGTCCCCACTCAAGGGGAGGTGATTACACAAGAAGTCACTGGGGTCACCTTACAGGCTGCCTACCACAGGAAGCCCCAGAGATGTGATGCCAACAAGGGGTTTGCCATTTGTCAGTTCTAAGAGATGCCAGGAGAGAGGAAAGAGATATCTATCAAAGTCAAGAACTTGAGGCCAGCGGTAGGGAGCTCCACTGGGGTGGAGAGGCTAGATGGAAAAGGAACCAGGCTGGGTGTGGTGGCTCACACCTGTAATTCCAGCACTTTGGGAGGACAAGGCAGGAGAATCACTTGAGGCTAGGAGTTTGAGACCAGCCCGGGCAACATAGGGAGACCCTGTCTCTACAAAAAATACAAAAATTAGCTGGGTGTGGTAGTGTGCAACTGTAGTCCCAGCTACTTGGGAGGTTGAGGTGGGAGGATCACCTGAACCTAGCAGGTTCATGATCAGGCCACTGGACTCCAGCCTGGACAACAGAGTGAGACCCTGTCTCAAAAAGAAAAAAAAAAAAGGAGGAACAAAAGAATGAGTGAGAGCCAATAATGGATGACCTGAGATGGGAAAAGGTATAAATGATTCATAAGGCACCAAGGAAGCAATCCTGGGAAGCCTGCTCATTACACCCCACTGCTCTCTTATGCTTATGGGGGCAGCATCTTGAAGCATGAAGCTGGGCACAACCGAAGCAGGTGGATGGTGGTACAGTTCAACAAGATAGGAAATAAAGAGGGTCATTGGTTTGCTCTGGGAGAAATTGATTTTGTGGTACCTGTGGAATGTTCAGGTGGAGAGGTCCTCTGGGCAACTGGAAAAGGATGGGAGATCTAGAGAGGACCTACAGGTGCAGGGTTTGGAACACAAACACTTAGACTGCAGCACAGAGGCAGGAGCAGAGCATTAAGGGAGACTGAGGCACACTCAGTTCCATAGGGCAACTACTGCTGAAAATGGCTCTAGGACATTTACCATTCTTCTTTAAGACCTGTCATGAGCCTGCTACCCTAAATTGTGTTTAAGTTTTCCTTGAACTCAATCGCTTTATTTATTTACTTTTTTTGAGACAAAGTCTGGCTCTTATCACCCAGGCTGGAGTACAGCAGCGTGATCTCAGCTCACTGCAACCTCCACCTCCTCGGCGCAAGCCATCCTCCCACCTCAGTCTCCTGAGTAGCTGGGATTACAGGGATTCACCACCACGCCTGGCTAATTGTTTAGTTGAGACAGGGTTTCACCATGTTGCACAGGATGGTCTTGAACTCCTGAGCTCAGGAGTTCACCTGCCTCGACCTCCCAAAGTGCTGGGATTACAGGTGTGAGCCACCATATCCGGCCCTGGTTAATTTTTTTTTTTTTTTTTTTTTTTTTTTTTTTTTTTTAGGCGGAGTCTCGCTCTGTCGCCCAGACTGGAGTGCAGTGGCGCAATCTCGGCTCACTGCAAGCTCTGCCTCCCGGGTTCACGCCATTCTCCTGCCTCAGCCTCCCGAGTAGCTGGGACTACAGGCGCCCACCACCTCGCCCGGCTAGTTTTTTGTATTTTTAGTAGAGACGGGGTTTCACCATGTTAGCCAGGATGGTCTCGATCTCCTGACCTCGTGATCCGCCCGTCTCGGCCTCCCAAAGTGCTGGGATTACAGGCTTGAGCCACCGCGCCCGGCCCCTGGTTAATTTTTAAAAGAATTTTTATTTGTACAGATGAAGGTATCATTATGTTGCCCAGGCTGGTCTCAAATTCCTGGGCTCAAGCCATCTTCAGCCTCTGAGTAGCTGGGACTAAGGTGCATTCCATCATGTCTGGCTCTTTCCTTGTTTTTTTTTTTTTTTTTTTTTTAGAGTCTCACTCGTCACCCAGGCTGTAGTGGTGCCATCTGGGGTCACTGCAACCTCTGTCTCCCAGGTTCAAGCGATTCTCCTGCTTCAGTCTCCCAAGTAGCTGGGACTAAAGGCATGTGCCATCACGCCCAGCTACTTTCTGTATTTTTTGTAGAGAGGGGGTTTCACCATGTTGGCCAGGCTGGTCTTGAACTCCTGACCTCAGGTGATCTGCCCACCTAAGACTCCCAAAGTGCTGGCATCACAGTTGTGAGCCACTGCGCCTGGCTCTTTCCTTGTTTTTTTTTTTTTTTTTTTTTTTTTTTTTTTTTTAATAACCTTGACAGTTTTGAGGAGTACTGATCAAGTATTTTGTAGAATGTCCCTCTATTGGGATTTGTCTGATGTTTTTCTCATAATCAGACTGGGGTTGTGAGATTTTAGGGGGAAGACCACAGAGGTAAAGTGCCATTCTTATCACATCATATCAAGGGGTACATGTGATCAACATGACTGATTATTGGTGATGATGACCTTGATCAACTGACTGGGGTAGTTTCCCAGGTTTCTCCACTGTAAAGTCACTCTTCCCCCTACCTTTCCATACTATATTCGTGTGTGTGTGTGTGTGTGTGTGTGTGTGTGTTTTGAGAGAGGGTCTCACTCTGTCACTCAAGCTAGAGTACAGTGACACAGTCATGGCTCACTGCAGCTTCAACCTCGAAGGCTCAGGTGATCCTCCCGCCTCAGCCTCCCAAGTAGCTTGGGCAACAGCCTCGTCCCACCATGCCTGGCTAATTTTTAAATTATTTGTAGGGATGAGGTCTCCCCATGTTGCCCAGGTTGGTCTTGAACTCCTGGGCTCCTGTCTCAGCCTCCCAAAGTGTTGGGATTTCAGGAGTAAGCCATAAGGAATCCTCTCGCCTCAGCCTCCCAAAGTGTTGGGATTACAGGAGTAAGCCACTACACCTGGCCTATACTGTATTCTTTGGAAGGAAGTCATTATGAGCAATCTACACTTCAGGAGTATGGAGTTATGATCCTTCATAACCTCCTTCAGGGTGGAATATGTACATCAATGATTTGGAATTATTCTGCATGGAGATTTGTCTTTTCTTCCCATTTATTTATTTAGTCTTTCTTTTTTCTGTAAGTATAGACTTCTGGATATTTACTTTCTGCTTTGGCTTACAACGCAAGACTACTTTGTTATTCAAATTGCTCTAGCTTTGGCCATAGGAAGCTTTTTCGGTTGGTTCCTCTGTGGCTTTGACATTTCCCAATCATTGTTTTATTTGTTTGTCTGTTTGAACATTTCCTTACTTTTGGGCACTATAAGACACTCTAAGTTCATCTTGTATATTTCCTACTCTAGTCCTAGATTTAGTTTATTTCTCCAAGGAGCCCTGGTTCCTTTTATTGGAGGATTGTATTAAAGCCAAGATCCAGGTGCTCAGTGCATGCAACTCAACTGTATTTTCTTTTCTTTTCTTTTTTTTGAGATGGAGTTTCACTTTGTCTCCCAGGCTGGAGTGCAGTGGTGCAATCTCAGCTCACTGCAACCTCTGCTTCCCAGGTTCAAGCGATACTCCTCCCTTAGCCTCCCAAGTATCTGGGAGGCACCCGCCACCAAGTCTGGCTAATTTTTTGTATTTCGGTAGAGGAGGGGTTTCACCATGTTGGTCAAGCTGGTCTTGAATTCCTGACCTCAGGTGATCTGCCCACCTAAGCCTCCCAAAGTGCTGGGATTACAGGCATAAGCCACCATTTCCAGCCTCAACTGTATTTTCTTTTATTTTTTCTTTTTTTGTTTCTGAGACAGAGTCTCACTCTGTTGCCCAGGCTAGAGTGCAGTGGTGTGATCTCAGCTCACTGCAACCTCTGACTCCTGGGTTCAAGCAATTCTTCTGCCTCAGTCTCCTAGAGTAGCTGGAATTACAGGTGCCCGCCACCACGCATGGCTACTTTTTGTATTTTTAGTAGAGACAGGATTTCACCATGTTGGCCAAGCTGGTCTCAAACTCTTGACCTCAGGTGATCAACCTGCCTTGGCCTCCCAAAGTGCTAGGATATTACAGGCATGAGCCACCATGCCTGGCCTAATTTTTTTTTTTTTTTTTTTTTGAGGCAGAATTTTGCTCTTGTCCCCAAGGCTGGAGTGCAATGGCGCGATCTCAGCTCACTGCAACCTACACCTCCCAGACTGAAGCGATTCTCCTGCCTTATCGCCTGAGTAGCTGGGATTACAGGCATGTGCCACCACACTCGGCTAATTTTTTGTATTTTTAGTAGAGATGGAGTTTCACCATGTTGGCCTGGCCAATCTTGACTTCCTGACCTTAGGTGATCCACCTGCCATGGCCTCCCAAAGTGCTGGTATTACAGGCGTGAGCCTAATTATTTATTTATTTATTTAATTTTTTGAGATGGAATTTCACTCGTCCCCAAGGCTGAAGTACAATGGCCTGATATTGGCTCACTGCAACCTCCACCTCCCGGGTTCAAGCGAGTCTCCTGCCTCAGCCTCCTGAGTACCTGAAATTACAGGCATGCGCCACCATGCCCAGCTTATTTTTGTATTTTTAGTAGAGACAGGGTTTCTCCACCTTGGTCAGGCTGGTCTCAAACTCCTGACCTCAGGTGATCTGCCTCCCTCGGCCTCCCAAAGTGCTCGGTTTACAGGCGTGAGCCACCACACCTGGCGAAATTTTTTATTTTTTATAGAGACAGGGTCTCGCTATGTTGCCCATGCTAGTCTTGAACTCCTGGGCTTAAGTATTCCTCCCTTCATGGCCTTTCAAAGTGTTGTGATGACAGGCGTGAGCCGCCACAGCTGGCAGATACTCCATTTTCATGCTTATTTCCTGACCCAAGGTAAAGCATACTATACTTTTGCACATGCCTACTTTTGTTTCTATTTTGGTTTCCTAACTTCTTTGCATACTTTAATAGTCATTCATCTGTAGGGATGAGGTCTCCCTATGTTGCCCAGGCCTTTGCTTTCTCTATATATTCAAAGCTGCTTAAACAGGCGTTGGCTGAACTGTGTGCAGGGCTTGTCACCACTAGATTCCTCAATAGTTCCAAGTCTAGACCTAAGTTCCTGTCGGTGAGCCATTTCCTTCTTTCCTAATGCAGGGTATTGCCATTTTGTACAATAAAACTATATAACAGTTGCCTTGGGTTCATAAGCCTGTGAACATTAGAATTCTGTAAAACCATTGTTGGGGAAGGAGAAAAGGAGTAACCTGGACGCCTATGGAACTGAGATGGGTTGGGACCTTTAGCAGAAAAGCCTGAGTTTCGTGAAGATGTATCCATTTTCTGTGCTTAATAAAAAGCCTAGATCCAAGGAAAACGGAGCAGTATTTCTGGTATTTTTTATAATTTATCTCTACTCTTGCCAACCTAAAATCCAAGTGTGGTCAAAAATCCCTTTCCCTTTACTTTAACAAATATAGACTGAGGTTTTACAGAAACAGCTTTTAAAATAAACACTGGGCTGGGAGTGGCGGCTCACGCCTGTAATCCCAAAACTTTGGGAGGCTGAGGCGAACAGATCACGAGGTCAGGAGACTGAAACCATCCTGGCTAACACGGTGAAATCCCATCTCTACTAAAATACAAAAAATTAGCTGGGCGTGGTGGTGGGCGCCTGTAGTCCTAGCCACTCAGGAGGCTGAGGCAAGAGAATGGCGTGGACCCGGGAGGCAGAGTTTGCAGTGAGCCAAGATCACGCCACTGCACTACAGCCTGGGCGACATGACAAGACTTTGTCTCAAATAACATAACATAACATAACATAACATAACATAACATAACATAACATAACATAACATAAACACTGAAGTGGCTGGGCACGGTAGTTCACGCCTGTAATCCAGCAGTTTGGGAGGCTGAGGTGGGTGAATCATGAGGTCAGGAGTTCGAGACCAGCTTGACCAACATGGTGAAACCCCAACTCTACTAAAAATACAAAAATTAGCCAAGCGTGGTGGTGCACACCTGTAATCCCAGCTACTCAGAAGGCTGAGGCAGGAGAATCGCTTGAACCCAGGAGGCAGAGGTTGCAGTAAGCCAAGATCATACCACTGCACTCCAGCCTGGGAGACAGAGCAAGACTCCATCTCAAAAATATAAAACATAAAATATAAAATACAAAAATAAACTCAGAAGTTGCATGCAGTGGCACATGCCTACAATCCCACCTACTCAGGAAGCTGGGTGGGAGGATTGTTTGAGCCCAGGAGTTCAAGACCAGCTTGGACAGCATAGACACCATCTCAAAAAATAAATAGGCTGGGCACACTGGCTCATGCCTGTATTCCCAGCACTTTGGGAGGCTGAGGTGGGCAGATCACCTGAGGTCAGGAGTTTGAGACCAGCCTGGCTAACATGGGGAAATCCCGTCTCTACTAAAAATACAAAAATTAGCCAGGTGTGGTGGTGGGCACCTGTAATCCCAGCTACTCAGGAGGCTGAGGCAGGAGAACTGCTTGAACCCAGGATGCAGAGGTTGCAGTGAGCCGAGATCGCACCAGTGCACTCCAGCCTGGGCACGACAGAGTGAGACTCTGTCTCAAAAAATAAAATAAAATAAAATAAACACAGGCATACATATCCAAAGAAAAATATAAAAGTTTAGGCCAGGCATAGTGGGTCATGCCTGTAATCCCAGCGCTTTGGGAGGTCAAGGCAGGATGATCGCTTGAGACTAGGAGCTTGATATAAGCCTGGGCAACATAGTGGGAACCTCATCTCTATAAAAAATAAAAAAAAATTAACCAGGCATGGTGGTGCATGCCTGTAGTCCCAGCTACTCAGGAGGCTGAGGTGGGAGGATCACTCGATCCCAGAAGTCTGAGGATGCAGTGATTTAAGATTGCACTGCTGTACTCCAGTCTGGGCAACAGTGAGACCCTGTTTCAAAAAAAAAAAAAAAAAAAAGAGGCTGAGTTTATGCCTGTAATCCCAGCACTTTGGGAGGAGGCTGAGGCAGGCAGATCACTTGAGGTCAAGAGTTTGAGACCAGCTTGGCCAACATGGCAAACCCCCATCTCTATTAAAAATACAAAAATTAGCTGGATATTGTGGTGGGCGCCTATAATCCCAGCTACTCAGGAGGCTGAGGCAGAATAACTGCTTGAATCCTGGAGGTGTAGGTTGCAGTGAGTCTCCAGCTTGTGCCCCTGCACTCCAGCCTGGGTGATGAAGTGAGACTCTATCTCAAAATAAATAAACAAAAAACCGCACACACATAAAAAGAAAGAAAAAATATTTTAAAAGTATATATATATTTTTATAAGCGTCATATAAATAGTGAGCTAACAAAGCACAATTTTCTTGTCCTTAGATAACTCTGATTTCCCCAGTTTTCATACTGCAGACTTGGGATTCTTCTTCTTTTTTTTTTTTTTGAGGCAGAGTCTCACTCCATCGCCCAGGTTGGAGTGCAGTGGCGCGATCTCGGCTCACTGCAACTTCTGCCTCCCAGGTTCAAAGGATTCTCCTGCCTCAGCCTCCCAAGTAGGTGGGACCACAGGTGTACACCAGCATGCCTGGCTAATTTTTATATTTTTAGTAAAGATGGGGTTTCACTATGTTGACCAGGCTGGTCTTGAACTCCTGACCTCAGGTGATCCACCCACCTTGGCCTCCCAGAGTGCTAGGATTACAGGCATGAGCCACCACGCCCAGCCTAGACTTGAGATTCTTTAAGCTCTCATGTCTGTCTCAATTTGAGGTGGCACAGGGGGCCAGCATTGCTGGGTTTCATGGGAGTCTGAAATCCTTCCAGGGCTTTCCTAGGTATGAGCCCGCTTGCCCCTCAGGCCAGCCTGGGAGGCGTGGCAGTCCTGCACTTCCCTGGCCCTTAGGATTCTCACTCATTCCTGGCTCACTGACTCCAGCACTCTGGACTTCAGGACAAATGGGTCTAGTTTTCCAAATGTCCTTCCTGGTGTTTGTCTCTCTCTGTCCTGGAGGTTCTATTCTTTTCTCTGTTCTACGTGGCTGGCCAAAGCCTACTTCTGAGGGTCTTGATAAGCCTGGTTATACTATTCCATGGAGCTGGGTCTCTCGCTAGGTTTAGATGTAGCCTCACGATTGGCCAGGAGGCTTTAACATGGAGTCTGTCCCTTCTTCACTTGGAGTCTATCCCTTTTCCTGGGTGAAGTCGTTGCCCTTTCTTCCCAGCACCTCCTAGTGGTCCTCTCTGGAAGTTTTTCGTTTTGTTTAAGTTCCAAGGATATTTGTCAAACTGAAAAGGCTGACCTACCCACCCCAATGATTGTTGAATCCTTTCTCAGTCCCAACCTGAACAGGAACCAGGTATCCCAAGTAATGCTCATTTCATTCCCCTCACACTCCCTCCAACCACAACAGGTTTTGCAGAATAAATCACTACAGTTTAATATCCAAAAAGTACCTTAAACATGTAACAAGGGGCTTGCCAACACAAAGATGAAATGGGGTTTCCCCTGCATGGGTAACCAGAAACACTAGCCTCTCCTATGCCAGTTGGTTATTTAGCAAGTTAGCAATTTAAGGCAGAATGAACATTTTTATAGGGGATGCCATGGGGACTGATTTAAATTAAGTGGCAATATTACTTGTAGACCTTGCATTTTCTTTCTTTTTTTTTTTTTTTTTTTGAGACGGAGTCTCGCTCTGTCACCCAGGCTGGAGTGCAGTGGCCGGATCTCAGCTCACTGCAAGCTCCGCCTCCCGGGTTTACGCCATTCTCCTGCCTCAGCCTCCCGAGTAGCTGGGACTACAGGCGCCAGCCACCTCGCCCGGCTAGCTTTTTGTATTTTTTAGTAGAGACGGGGTTTCACCGTGTTAGTCAGGATGATCTCGAACTCCTGACCTCGTGATCCGCCCGTCTCGGCCTCCCAAAGTGCTGGGATTACAGGCTTGAGCCACCGCGCCCGGCCAGACCTTGCATTTTCACAGTCTGGGAGAATTGATGGATGGTTTGATTGGTGCCATTAAAATTGGAGTTTTCTCAAGGGTCCTATAAGTAGAGGATGTCTCATAATGTTTATATAGAAAATAAATGTCATTCTTGAGTTGGTGACTAGGGTGAAAGCACAAAGAACTATAAATTGAAAGTCTTAACTAATGCCGAGTCAATAGAAGTTATATACAATTTCTCCCTTTCCATAAGTATCTGTTGCTATTGAGGTAGACCACTGGTACAGTGGTTGAGTGTTTTCTAATCCCTTGACATGGTCTAAATTAAATACACACTGTTATCTAGAGGAGAAAATGTCTTCTTGGCATCATCAAAGGAAACTTGGTAAGCTTATTTTCTTCTTTCTTTGGAGATTTACACTGACATTTGCTCTAATTGTCCTTGCAGTTTCATCTATCACAATAGAAGCTAGTGAAAGGGGATAAAAAGCTTCTCAGTGTCCTTTGCTATAAAGATTTTTGTTTGTGATTACTTTCCTCTGGAAAGGAAAAATCCTACTTGGAAGACATAGAGTACTAGCAAATGTTAAGCAGAGGGTAACATTCCTGCAGTCAGAGGAAGGTTCTCTTCTGGGGAGAGGACCTGCTGTTGCTTGGCCACACGGCAGCATGGAGTTACAGCACTGGAAGTGGAATCTCGAAAAACTGGGAAAGCTCCAGTGGGCACTCATCTCATCATTTTTGGCTGAGCCATAGGTTCTTTTTTCAAACGCAGGCCTGAGACAGGCTTACACCAACCTAATTGCATCTTCTCCAAACCACTTTCAAAAACTGCCAATCATCAAGTTGAGGTTGATCTCTAGTACAAAAACAAAAACAAAGAAAAAAGAAAAAAAAAAACCCTCCCAATCTTCCAGATTGCTATACTTCTTAAGTTTCCACAGAAAATATTATTATAGTAATAATTATTATTTTTTTGAGACGGAGTTTCACTCTTGTTGCCCAGGCTGGAGTGCAGTGGTGTGATCTCAGCTCACTGTAACCTCTGCCTCCCGGGTTCAAGCGATTCTCCTGCCTCAGCCTCCCAAGTAGCTGGGACTACAGGCACGCATCACCATGCCCAGCTAATTTTGTATTTTTAGTAGAGATGGGGTTTCACCATGTTGCTGCAGGTGGTCTCAAACTCCTGACCTCAAGTGATCCACCCACCTTGGCCTCCCAAAATGCTGGGGTTACAAGGTGTGAACCACCGTGCCCGGCATAATTTTTGCAACCTGTGAGAACATGTATCTCAGAGTAAACTGAGGCAAATGCCTGAGTTGTTTTTGTTTTGTTTTGTTTTGTTTTTACATAGGTAATGAGATCACACACACCAGAATTGGATCATTTTATCTCCAGTTAAGAACTGGAGAAAAAAAGTATTTTAAATCCTGCACTTTGGAGAAAAATGCAATTACTGTTGAAGAGTATATCAATTATTAAGTGTGGAGTCAATGCTATTTTGGTTGCATCTACAATGAGAAGATCATTTCCAGGAATGCCATACACTTCACTTCAGTCAAACCCAGTCCCAGTCTTTCCTCTAAGGCATAAATAGCAGCACTGAACATAGTGGGAGGAGGGCTAGGATTGCGGGGTTGGGAAATAGATTGTTAGAGGGACAGAAGGGTAGGAACAGCAGGTGTTTTTGAAAGCTAGCTCCTAAACTAGTTAATTTTGGTTCATTAATGTTGGTAAAGGGAGCTCTTCTCCTTGTAGAATGGATAGAACACAGTGGGGAACGTTCATTCAGTTTGAAAGTGTCTTTGATTTTTCTTCTGAGCAGAATCCTTGCCCAGCTGTTTGAATTTGTCCTGTGATGTGATAAGGGTCAGAGTGGGGGCATCCCCCTCTCTCTGCCTGGCTCTCCCACTTCCTTCCTGTCTGGGCTCAAGGCTTGCTTTCCTGGAAAGCTTCTTCCCCTGATCTCCAGCACCCAATCAAACAGTTGGGTATGAGAGATGTCAATCTGCCCTCAGGGCAACAGGCTTCTACATTTTTTTCCCCCATATTTTCTATAGTTCCTAAGCCAAGACACTACAGGAAAGAAGCAGTTATTTTGTTCCATGACAGCATCATTGAGATAAAATTCACAATTTGCCCATTTGAAGTGTTCAATTCAATAGTGGACAGTTCTTTCCTTGTAGGTCCTGGTCTGCTTTCACATTTTCTCCTTCCACCAGGGACAGAATGGGTGAAGGCGGGGACCCAGACATGATGGGAGCTGATCTCAAGAACTTTTCTGACTAAAGCATCTGCTAGGTAAGGAATAATAGGGGTACTCACTGACCCAGGATTGGGGCCTGCTAAATGAGGATTTCTGCTGTGCTTTCTTTTTCTTTTTCTGAGACAGAGTCTTGCTCTGTCACCCAGGCTGGAGAGCAGTGGTGCAATTTCAGCTTACTGCAACCTCTGCCTTCTGGGTTCAAGCAATTCTCCTGCCTCACCCTCCCGAGTAGCTGGGATTATAGGCCTGTGCCACCATGCTCAGCTAATTTTTGTATTTTTAGTAGAGATGGGGTTCCACCATGTTGGCCAGGCTGATCTCGAACTCCTGGCCTCAAGTGATCCACCCACCCTTGGCCCCCCAAAGTGCTGGGATTACAGGCATGAGCCACTGTGCCCAGCTCTGCAGTGCTTTTAAACACGGGAAGCTGGCAGACACAGCAGGTATGGGGGGAAAGCAGTGCCAAGACCTTCTCTACCAGAATGCTAACCATTTAAGAAAACTGAAGTGGTTTTTCAGAAAAAGCCTAGATTTCCTAAGTTGGTCAATTCCAGCCTCACTATATAGTATACATTAATACAGCCAGTTCAGCAGTCAGAACAGCATTTAAATCAGCAGTAGTATTTATTTATTCCTTTATTTGACTTTTTTTTCTTTTTTTTTTTTGCGACAGTCTAACTGTATTGCCCAGACTAAAGTGCAGTGGTATGATCACCACTCACTGCAGCCTCAACCTCCCAGGCTTAATTGAACCTTCCACCTCAGCCTCCCAAGTAGCCAGGATTACAGGCTCATGCCATCACACCTGGCTAATTTTTGCATTTTTTAGTAGAAACAGGGTTTTGCCATGTTGCCCATACTGGTCTCAAACACCTGGGTTCAAGCAAGCCACAAACCTTGGCCTCCCAAAGTGCTGAGATTACAGGTGTGAGCCACCATACCCGGCCAACAAATAGGTACTGAGCTTCTACAAGGAGTCAGGCAGCATTCTAGGAACTGGGAGTATTGATGTGAACCGACCCCAGAGTCCTTGCTCTCAAAGGAAGTGAACAGTATCTTGTGGGAGACAGATGATAAATGACAGGTGAGGCCGGGTGCAGTAGCTCAAACCTGTAATCGTAGCACTTTGGGAGGCTGAGGGAGGCGGATCTCTTGAGGTCAGGAGTTCAAGACCAGCTTGGTGAAACCCCGTTTCTACTAAAAATACAAAAATTCACTGGGCTTGGTGGCAGACGCCTGTAGTCTCAGCTACTTGAGGGAGGCTGAGGCAAGGGAGTTGCTAGAACCCGGGAGGTGGAGGTTGCAGTGAGCCAAGATGGTGCCACTGCACTCCGTCCTGGGCAACACAGCGAGACTCCATCTCAACAACAACAACAACAACAACAAAAACAAGTAACAGGTGAATAAGCAAGGTGATTTTTAAAAAATAGACTTTATTTTTTAGAGCAGTTTTAGGTTCATAGCGAAATCAAAAGGAAGGTACAGAGATGTATAACTCCTTTCCCCCAACAAATAAATGTTGTATAGTATATATGTTGCATATATATAATATATACAACATAAATATATATTATATGCATTTAATTTATAATAATAATAATTTATAATATATAATTATATATAATATGTATATAATATAATATATACAACATACAAGATAAACAAAATTAGCAGGGCATAGTGTCACATGCCTGTAGTCCCAGATGCTCAGGGGGCTGAGGTGGGAGGATCGCTTGAGCCCAGGAGGTCGAGGCTGCAGTGAGCTGAGATGGTGCCACTACACTCCAGCCTGGGTGGCAAAGCAAGACTGTCTCAAAGAAAAAGAAAAAAATAAGTCTATAGTTCATATATAGGGTTCACTTTTAGTGCTGGAGATTCTGTGGGTTTGGACAAGTTAGATTTTTAAAAATAGGGTAAGGGAAAGAAAAAAATAGGTTTACATGCTAGAAGTGTGTGGCTGGAGAAAGACTCTCTAAGGAATTGACATTTGAACCGAGACTTGACTGACAAGAAGGAATGAGCCACCTAATGCTCTGGGACAATGTGTTCGTGCTCTAGGCAGAGGGAACAGCAGATGCCAAGCCTGGCCCAGGTGTAACTCAGAAGACGGGATGCAGGAACCAGCAAGAATGGGCCTCAGGAAAAAGAGGTAGTCTGGTAGAATGCTACACGCTCAGACTTTTTCTTAACTAGGTTTCTTTCTTTTTTTTTTTTCTGAGACAGACTCTTACCCCATTGCTCAGGCCGGAAGGTAGCACTGAGATCTCAACCCACTGCAACCTCTGTCACTGCAACTTCTGCCTCCTGGGCTCAAGTCATCACCCCACCTCAGCCTCTGGAGTAGCTGGGACTACAGGTGTGCACCCCCATGCTTGGCTAATTTTTTAAAGTTTCTGTAGAAATGGGGTCTCACTATATTGCTCAGGCTGGTCTTGAACTTTTGGGCTCAAGCGATCCTCCTACCTCAGCCTCCCAAAGTGTTGGGATTACAGGTGTGAGCCACGACACCTGACCTAGTTTTCTTTCTTTTTTTTTTCTTTCAATTGAAAACATAATCTTTTCACACAGTTAAAAAAAGAGAAAGGTTGGCCGGGCGCGGTGGCTCAAGCCTGTAATCCCAGCACTTTGGGAGGCCGAGACGGGTGGATCACGAGGTCAGGAGATCGAGACCCTCCTGGCTAACACGGTGAAACCCCGTCTCTACTAAAAATACAAAAAACTAGCCGGGCGAGGTGGCGGGCGCCTGTAGTCCCAGCTACTCGGAGGCTGAGGCGGGAGAATGGCGGGAACCCGGGAGGCGGAGCTTGCAGTGAGCTGAGATCCGGCCACTGCACTCCAGCCTGGGCGACACAGCGAGACTCCGTCTCAAAAAAAAAAAAAAAAAAAAAAAAAAAAAAAAAAAAAAAAAAAAAAGAGAAAGGTTTATAATAACCAACAAAAGATAGGTCTCATGTCTAACCTAATATTCCTAGTCCCTCGACCAAGAAATAACCACTCATAACTATTTTATGTATCTTTTTCAGAAATCTTATTCTCAGTCAAGCACAGTGGCTCATGCCTGTAATCCCAACACTTTGGGAGGCTGAGGTGGGAGGACTGCATGAGGCCAGGAGTTTGAGACCAGCCTGGGCAACATAGTGAGACCCTATCTCTATAAAAAAAAAAGACATTAGCTGGGTGTGGTCATGCATGCCTATAGTCTCAGCTACTTGGGAGGCTGAGGAGGGAGGATTGCTTGAGCTTAGGAGGTCAAGGCCACAGTAAGCTGTGATTGTGCCACTGTACTATAGCCTGGGAGACAGAGCAAGACCATCAGCAGTGGCTCACGCCTGCAGTCCCAGCACTGGGAGGTTGAGGTGGGAAGATTGCCTGAGCCCAGGAGCTGGGAACTAACCTGAGCAACATAGTGAGACCTTGTCTCTACAAAAAATTAAAAAATTAGCCAGGCGTGATCATGCATGCTACCCCAGCTACTCAGGAGGCTGAAGAGAGAGGAAGCCACTTGAGCCTAGGAGTTCGAGGTTACAGTGAGCTATAATCGCACCACTGTACTCCAGTTCAGGAGATAGAGTGAGACCTTGTCTCAAAAAAATAAAACAGGCCAGGCGCAGTGGCTCAC
The DNA here is from genome assembly GCF_007565055.1 of Rhinopithecus roxellana. Lineage (NCBI taxonomy): Eukaryota > Metazoa > Chordata > Mammalia > Primates > Cercopithecidae > Rhinopithecus > Rhinopithecus roxellana. Next base: position 105,419,534 of record NC_044565.1, read on the forward strand.
ACCTGTAATCCCAGCACTTTGGGAAGTCAAGACGGCCGGATCACTCGAGGTCAGGAGTTTCAGACCAGCCTGGCCAACATGGTGAAACCCATCTGTACTAAATTTACAAAAATTAGCTGGGTGTGGTGGTCTGTGCCTGTAGTCCCAGCTACTTGGGAGGCTAAGGCACAAGTATCACTTGAACCCGGGAGATGGAGGTTGTAGTAAGCCAAGATCACGCCACTGTACTCCAGCCTGGAAAACAGAGCAAGACTCCGTATCAAAAAAGAATACTAAATAAATAAATAAAGAAAATAAGTAAATTAGTCTCCAATCCCTTACTCCCCGCCTACACCTCTCTATTTTCAGATCCAATCTGAAGGAACTATGGAATCACAATCGGCATTCGAAAATAAGCTTAGGCCGGGCGCGGTGGCTCAAGCCTGTAATCCCAGCACTTTGGGAGGCCGAGACGGCGGATCACGAGGTCAGGAGATCGAGACCATCCTGGCTAACACGGTGAAACCCCGTCTCTACTAAAAAAATACAAAAAATTAGCCGGGCGAGATGGCGGGCGCCTGTAGTCCCAGCTACTCGGGAGGCTGAGGCGAGAGAATGGCGTAAACCCAGGAGGCGGAGCTTGCAGTGAGCTGAGATCCGGCCACTGCACTCCAGCCTGGGCGACAGAGTGAGACTCTGTCTTAAAAAAAAAAAAAAGAAATAAGCTTAAATGAAGTCCGAGGTGCTAAAATTTTATTTTTACTTAAAAAAAATTATATATAATATTTGAGACAGGGTCTCACTCTGTTGCCTATGCTGGAGTGCAGTGACATGACCATGGCTCACTGCAGCCTCGACCTCCTGGGCTCAAGTGATCCTCCCACCTCAGCATCCTGAGTGGCTGGGATCACAGGCATTGAGTACCACCACACGCAGATAATTTTTTAAAAACTATTTTTAGTAGAGACAGGGTCTTACTATGTTGCCCAGGCTGGTCTTGAACTCCTGGGTTCAAACAATTCTCCTGCCTCAGCCTCCCAAAGATCTAGGATTACAGGCGTGAGCCACTATACTGGGCTTTACTTTTTTATTATGGACAATTTCAAATATACATAAAAGTGGAGAGATTAATAAAATGAACCCCATTATCCAGCTTGAATAATTATCAATTTGAGGGGGCTGGGTGCGATGGCTCATGCCTGTAATTCTAGCACTTTGGGAGGCCGAGACAGACAGATCATTTGAGGTGAAGAGTTCGAGGCACCTGAAATCCCAGCTACTTGGGATGCTAAGGCAGGCGAATCACTTGAACCTGGGAGATGGAAGCTGCAGTGAGCTGAGATCGTGCCATTATACTCCAACCTGGGCAACAGAGCAAGATTCCATCTCAAAAAAAAAAAGTTATCAATCTGTGGCCAATTTCGTTTCACCTATATTCGCACCCACTTGCCCTTGCTCTTGGTTGTTCTGAAGTACGTATCAGACATTATATGTTCTTCTCTTAAATATTTCATGATATGAAAGTGGCTTTTGGAAGACTAATTTTTTTTTTTTTTTTTTTTTTTTTTTTGAGACAGAGTCTCGCTCTGTCACCCGGGCTGGAGTGCTGTGGCCGGATCTCGGCTCACTGCAAGCTCCGCCTCCCGGGTTCACGCCATTCTCCTGCCTCAGCCTCCCGGGTAGCTGGGACTACAGGCGCCGCTACCTCGCCCGGCTAGTTTTTTGTAGTTTTTAGTAGAGACGGGGTTTCACCGTGTTAGCCAGGATGGTCTCGATCTCCTGACCTCGTGATCCGCCCGTCTCGGCCTCCCAAAGTGCTGGGATTACAGGCTTGAGTCACTGCGCCCGGCTGGAAGACTAATTATCTTGTATAATGATCAGCATTCTAGATTTATCTGATTGCTTCCTCTGGCATCACCTAACTGGTTCCTCCCTCCAGGGAGGTGCTTAGTGCTTGGTAGAGAGGAGAGGTGGTGCTGAGCCAGCATGGGAGGCAAGACAGCCTGCACAGTCTGTGGGTTTCAGTATTGGTTCTGGCACTTACTAGTTAGCTTTGGGACCTTAGGCGAGTCATCTCATCTCTCTTTTTATTTTTTTTGAGGTGGAGTCTCGCTCTGTCTCCCAGGCTGGAATGCGGTGGCGTGATCTCGGCTGACTGCAAGCTCCACCTCCCAGCCTCAAGCGATTCTCCTGCGTCAGCTGGGACTACAGGAGCCCACCACCATGCTGGGCTAATGTTTTGTATTTTTAGTAGAGATGGGGTTTCACCGTGTTAGCCAGGATGGTCTTGATCTCCTGACCTCGTGATCCACCCACCTCGGCCTCCCAAAGTGTGATTCACCTTGGAGGTGAATTATAGGTGTGAGTAATTACAGGTGAGGATTACAGGTGTGAGTCACCACGCCCGACCCCATCTCATCTCTTGAAGCCTCATTTCTTCATCTGTACAATGGGAGTAATAATAACAGTGTTTTTGTGGGCAGCAGAGTGCATGGTGCCTCCTAGAAGGGCTTAGCCATCGTATGGAGCAAGGTCCTCAGAGTGGTGATGGGGAGAAGGGTCATCCCAGTTCAACAGGGCAGCATGACTGGAGTGACGCTGGGGTGAAGATTACAAAGAGGGGCTGTTCCTATAATGGCACCACAAATGTTTTTGCTGTTAATGGTTATATAGCGAGCTTCGCAAAGCTGGAAATTTAAGGAAGAGAGTGTTTCTTTTGCTTGAATAAGAGCAGAAAAGGGCCAATTATGGTAGCTCACACTTGTAATCCCAGCACTTTAGGAAGATGAGGTTGGAGAACTGCTTGAACCCAGGAGTTCAAGACCAGCCTGGGCAACATAGGGAGACCACATCTCTACAAAAAAAAAAAAAGGCCGGGCGCGGTGGCTCAAGCCTGTAATCCCAGCACTTTGGGAGGCCGAGACGGGCGGATCATGAGGTCAGGAGATCGAGACCATCCTGGCTAATACGGTGAAACCCCGTCTCTACTAAAAAATACAAAAAACTAGCCGGGCGACGAGGTGGGCGCCTGTAGTCCCAGCTACTCGGGAGGCTGAGACAGGAGAATGGCGTGAACCCGGGAGGCGGAGCTTGCAGTGAGCTGAGATCGGGCCACTGCACTCCAGCCTGGGCGGCAGAGCAAGACTCCGTCTCAAAAAAAAAAAAAAGGCTTAAAGGGTCCTGGAGCAGAAGAGAAGAAAAAGCAAGGAGATTGATGTGAGATGGTGTCATAAGTGTGACATAGGAGTGACATGTCCCTCTGGTGGCTTCTCATCTTTAAGAATGTAGTTCCTGGGGCTGGGTGTGGTGGCTCACCCTGTGATCCCAGCACTTTGGGAGGCCGAGGCAGCTGGATCACCTGAGGTCAGGAGTTTGAGACCAGCATGACCAACATGGCGAAATGCCGTCTCTATTAAAAATACAAAATATTAGCCAGGCATGGTGGTGCACACCTGTAATTCCAGTTACTCGGGAGGCTGAGGCAGGAGAATCACCTGAACCTGAGAGGCGGAGGTTGTAGTGAGCCAAGATCACACCACTACACTCCAGCCTGGGCGACAGAGTGAAGTCTTTTGATAGACTCAAAAAAAAAAAAAAAAAAAAAAGAATGTGGTTCATGGCCAGGTGTGGTGGCTCATGCCTGTAATCCCAGCACTTTGGGAGGCCGAGGCAGGTGGATCACTTGAGGTCAGGAGTTCGAGACCAGCCTGCCCAACATGGCGAAACCCCATCTCTACTAAAAATACAAAAAGTTAGCTGAGCGTGGTGACAAGCACCTGTAATCCCAGCTGCTCAGAAGGCTGAGGCAGGAGAATTGCTTGAACCCAGGAGGTGGAGGTTGCAGTGAGTCAAGATTACACCACTACACAGCAGCCTGGGTGACAAGAGGGAAACTCTGTCTCAAAAAAAAGAATGTGGTTCATGGGGTGCGATGGGTCTGACGGCAGTTTATTTATTTATTTATTTTCCTTTTTTTCATTTTGTTTAAATGATGGGGCCTCGTTATGTTGCCCAGGCTGGTCTCAAACTCCTGGGCCAAAGGGATGCTCTTGCATGAGCCTCCTGAGCAGCTGAGACTACAGGTGTACACTACTACACCCAGCTTTGAGGGCATGAGAAGGAACAGGAGCCCCTCTTAGGGGCCTGCTGGGCACCCTCCACCTCAAAGCATAGAAATAAAATGAAGGCCGGGCGCGGTGGCTCAAGCCTGTAATCCCAGCACTTTGGGAGGCCGAGACGGCGGATCACGAGGTCAGGAGATCGAGACCATCCTGGCTAACACTGTGAAACCCCGTCTCTACTAAAAAATAGAAAAAACTAGCCAGGCGAGGTGGCGGGCGCCTGTAGTCCCCACTACTCGGGAGGCTGAGGCAGGAGAATGGCGGTAAACCTGGGAGGCGGAGCTTGCAGTGAGCTGAGATCCGGCCACTGCACTCCAGCCCGGGCGACAGAGCGAGACTCCGTCTCAAAAAAAAAAAAAAAAAAAAAAAAAAAAAAGAAATAAAATGAAATTCTTGAACTCCTTCAGGGTAAATTCCAGTCACCTAGCTAGCCCTGAGAAGTAAATACACAACCTGAGAAACAAGAAGGTATAGCAGTTTAAAATGTCAGAGGTGTTTGAACCAGAGAAACTCCATCTTGAATAAATAGGAGCTAGGTAAAATAAGACTGAGATCTAATGGGCTACCTTCCCAGATCGTTAGGCATTCTTAGTCACAGGTTGAGATAGGAGGTCAGCACAAGATACAGGTCATAAAGACCTTGCTGATAAAACAGCTTGCAGTAAAGAAGCTGGCCAAATCCCACCAAAACTAAGGTGGTGACGAGGTGATCTCTGGTAGTCCTCAGTGCTACACTCCCACCAGCACCATGACAGTTTGCAAATGCCATGGCAATGTCAGAAAGTTACCCTATATGGTCTAAAAAGGGGAGTCATGAATAATCCACCCCTTGTTTAGCATATCATCAAGAAATAACCATAAAAATGGGCAACCAGCAGCCTTTGGGAGCAGCTGCTCTGTCTAAGGAGTAGCCATTCTTTAACCCTTTACTTCTCTAACAAACTTGCTTTCATTTTACTCTATGGACTTGCCTCCAATTCTTTCTTTCTTTTTTTTTTTTTTTTTTTTTTTTTTTTTTTTTTTTTGAGACGGAGTCTCGCTCTGTCGCCCGGGCTGGGGTGCAGTGGCCGGATCTCAGCTCACTGCAAGCTCCGCCTCCCTGGTTTACGCCATTCTCCTGCCTCAGCCTCCCGAGTAGCTGGGACTACAGGCGCCCGCCACCTCGCCCGGCTAGTTTTTTGTATTTTTTTTTAGTAGAGACGGGGTTTCACCGGGTTAGCCAGGATGGTCTCGATCTCCTGACCTTGTGATCCGCCCGTCTCGGCCTCCCAAAGTGCTGGGATTACAGGCTTGAGCCACCGCGCCCGGCACCTCCAATTCTTTCTTGTGTGAGATCCAAGAACCCTCTCTTGGGGTCTGGATTGGGACCCCTTTCCTTTTTAAAAAATTATTTATTTATTTATGTATTTATTTGAGACAGAGTCTTGCCCCGTCTCCCAGGCTGGAGTGCAGTGGTGCGATCTCAGCTCACTGCAACCTCTGCCTCCCGGTTCAAGTGATTCTCCTGCCTCAGCCTCCTGAGTAGCTGGGATTACAGGCGCCTGCCACCACACCTGGCTAATTTTTGTATTATTTTTTTTTTTTTGAGACAGAGTTTCGTTCTTGTTGCCCAGGCTGGAGAGCAATGACGTGATCTTGGCTTACCGCAACCTCCGCCTCCAGAGTTCAAGTGATTCTCCTGCCTCAGCCTCCTGGGTAGCTGGGATTACGGGCATGTGCCACCACACTGGCTAATTTTGTATTTTTAGTAGAGACGGGGTTTCGCCATATTGGCCAGGCTAGTCTCAAACTCCTGAACTCAGGTGATCTAGCTGCGTCAGCCTCCCAAAGTGCTGGGATTACAGGTGTGAGCCACCACACTCGGCTGGATTGGGACCCCTTTCCAATAACAATAATAGCTAAGGAAGTTAGAATCACAGCATGTTTGTTTTCCTGTAGAAAGTAAAGATAACATCTGCACATATGTCCCTGAGTTGTTTTTCAGAAACCCGTACCTCGACCGAACAGATCCACTGGCACACAGACCTCAGATGGGGGACTAACAACTGAACTCAGACTGCCATTCTTTGTTCTAAAATTCTTCCTGAGGGTCCTGGAGGAGGCCACACCTGCAGGCCAGAGCCAACATTCTTTTCTGCTGATCCCGAATTTTTAGACAAAGCTTCAACTCCTTAATCAATTGCAAATTAGGAAATCTTTGAATCCATCTATGACCTGTTGGCCATTCCCCCACCCCCACTTTGAGATGTCCCCCCTTTTCAGGTCAAACCAATGTATGGCCTCGATGTACTGATTCATGACTTTGCCTGTAACCTCTGCCTTCCTGCCTTTAAAAACTCTTGCCTGTAAGCCATCAGGGCATTTGGGTCTTTTTAAAATTTAAATTTAAATTTTTACTTTTGAGATAGAGTCTCACTCCGTGCCCAGCCTGGAGTGCAGTGGCACAATCTCAGCTCACTGCAACCTCTGTCTCCCAGGTTCAAGTGATTCTCTTGCCTCAGCCTCCCGAGTAGCTGGGATTACAAGCATACGCCACCAGGCCTGGCTAATTTTTGTATTTTTAATAGAGACAGGGTTTCACCATGTTGCCCAGGCTGGTCTCAAACTCCTGACCTCAAGTGATCCACATGCCTTGGCCTCCCAAAGTGCTGGGATTACAGGCATAAGCCACCACAACCGGCTGGGAATTCAGGTCTTAAGCATGGGCTGTCTGATTTTCCTTTCTTGGCTCTCTGCAATAAATGCCTCACTTTCTCTCACTGCAATCCCGATGCCAGTGTTTGACTTTGCTGCATTGGGTAGGTGGGCTCAAGTTCAGTTAGGTAACTTTAATGTTATCTAAATGTTAAGTTTAATGAAGCCACAGTGTTAGGAGTGGGTTGGCTGACAATACAATAATGGCCTCCATGCCATATGTAGGGGATCAGAATATGCCTCCCAAAATATGCCATTTTGACATAAGGATTATTTTGAGCTAAAGGCAATTGAGAAGAATCAGACATAAGAAAAAAATTATGCCCTCCTCTTCTCTACTAGGAAGGCAGAAAGATTCTTAACCACTGGAGACCCTAGCCTCTCATCAGCCTAGAGATAGCACCAGAGGAATCTACATAATGCATAATGCATCTTATAAAACAACACTTATCTTCTGTTAGTTTCCTGATATGTTTACCTTCCCATAGTTTGCCACCCCTAAAAGCCTAAACCCCTTTTCCTTTAGCTGGTCGCTGCCTAGCAAATTTATTATTCTTTGTTAAGATGCTATATAGGCCGGGCACGGTGGCTCACACCTGTAATCCTAGCACTTTGGGAGGCTGAGGCGGGCAGATCATGAGGTCAGGAGATTGAGACCATCCTGGCTAACATGGTGAAACCCCATCTCTACTAAAAATACAAAAAATTAGCTGGGTGTGGTGGTAGGCGCCTGTAGTCCCAGCTACTCGGGAGGCTGAGGCAGAAGAATGGCGTGAACCTGGGAGGCAGAACTTGCAGTGAGCCGAGATCGTGCCACTGCACTCCAGCCGGGGCGATAGAGTGAGACTCCATCTGAAAAAAAAAAAGCTTCATAAAGCCCCTTGATTTTGATACTAACCACGCTTTGATTTTCTCTGTATAATGTGCTATGCTGTACTTGTGAATAAACTGTGTTTCTATTGTTAATTTAACTTTTGTCAGTCTAATTTATAGGACCATAGGCCAAGAACCTAGGAAGGTAGAGGAAAAAAATTTTTCCCCTCCCCTACACATACTTCCTGCCTCAGCCTTAGACATCTGAAAACTTTTACGTCTTTTCTTGTATCTCTCATTTTTGTTTGTCTGTTTGTTTTTGAGACAGAGTCTCTGTCACCAGGCTAGAGTGCACTGGCATCCAACTCCTGGGTTCAAGCGATTCTCCTGCCTCAGTCTCCTGAGTAGCAGGGATTACAGGCACGTGCCACCACACCCAGCTAATTTTTTTTTTTTTTTTTGAGATGGAGTCTCACTCTGTCACCCAAGCTGGAGCACAGTGGCATGATCTCGGCTCACTGTAACCTCCACCTCCCAGGTTCAAGCGATTCTCCCACCTCAGCCTCCCAAGTAGCTGGTATTACAGGCGCCCACCACCACGTCCAGCTAATTTTTGTATTTTGAGTACAGATGGGGTTTCACTATGTTGGCCAGGCTGGTCTTGAACTCCCGACCTCCGGTGATCCGCCTGCCTCAGCCTCACAAAGTGCTGGGATTATAGGCGTGAGCCACCATGCCCGGCCAAATTTTTCTATTTTTACTTATACCTCCCTGTATTAGAGCTCTGTAAACAAGACTACCGTCTGAATCTTGGGATAACTTCATAGTGCTATTGTGTTACAGCTCTACCTTTGTAATCTGAGAGACCAAAACATACGCCCCTTAATAAACTAAGACAGACTCTAAGATAAGGAAACCAAGTTACTGATGGGTCGAGGGCTCAGGGCTTGACTGGCAAATTTCTAAATTACTGTGGCTAAACTCCCTAAAAATAGGAGCTTTCAATTCTGTTTACAACCCAGATGACAACAACTCTGTCTGAATAGACAGCCATTACAAACATTCGTTTCTGATGAGCTGCTGCAGACCTCGAATCAGTTTCAGCCAGCTTACAGACACAGCACACAAGCTGTCTTTGTGGCCTATAGTTCACCTGTTGACATAAAGAGCCAAATTCCACCTCATTTTAATGCTAAAGCCCTATCACAAAGTGATCCCGATGTATGTTATATATATGTGTACCCATTACACATGTGTGCGCCTCCCCCATAAGTATGTATAGCTTTTCCCCCAAGCCTGACGATTATGTATGATACAGGCCCTGTGAGGCCTAAAACTCAACCTGTTATTCCCCTCTTTGAAGACAGAGCACCTTCAGTCCACACCGGAGACTTTCTCTTCCTGGCTTGCAAACTGATAACACCAATAAAGCTCTCCTTTCTGCCATTCAGCCATCCTGGTGGTCTTTTGAACATCTTCTACAGCTGTCATTGTGCATAGTGGGCTAAGTCATTAGTCTTTTATTTATTAAAATGAGAGAAATTAGAAGGCTACATTTCCATTCAAAAAGCTGACTTTTGCCGGGCGCGGTGGCTCAAGCCTGTAATCCCAGCACTTTGGGAGGCCGAGACGGGCGGATCACAAGGTCAGGAGATCGAGACCATCCTGGCTAACCCGGTGAAACCCCGTCTCTACTAAAAAAAAATACAAAAAACTAGCCGGGCGACGTAGCGGGCGCCTGTAGTCCCAGCTACTTGGGAGGCTGAGGCAGGAGAATGGCATAAACCCGGGAGACGGAGCTTGCAGTGAGCTGAGATCCAGCCACTGCACTCCAGCCTGGGCGACAGAGCGAGACTCCGTCTCAAAAAAAAAAAAAAAAAAAGCTGACTTTTAAAAGTACCAACTGATTCGGCAGAGGCTGAGAAATAAACTGATTTAAACACAAACATCGAAAATATGAATTACCAGCAGGGCAAGTGCTTTTTAAAGCAGACAGAGTTGATAATTAAGCTGCATGGAACAGTAGTGCCCACAGGGTATTTCAATTTCTAAAGCTTTGGGGCAGACAGGGTGTTTAGAGTCCTCGAACACATCCAGTTATGCAATGCAAACTGATGGAGGAATCTGTGTGCAAGCCAGAGTCAGCAGTATAAGGGTCACAACTTTTTACTGAATTTTTTGTTTCAGGTTACTTTGTTTTTTGTTTTTTTTTTTTGAGACGGAGTCTCGCTCTGTCGCCCGGGCTGAAGTGCAGTGGCCGGATCTCAGCTCACTGCAAGCTCCGCCTCCCGGCTTTACGCCATTCTCCTGCCTCAGCCTCCGGAGTAGCTGGGACTACAGGCGCCCGCCACCTCGCCCGGCTAGTTTTTTTCTATTTTTTAGTAGAGACGGGGTTTCACCGTGTTAGCCAGGATGGTCTCTATCTCCTGACCTCGTGATCTGCCCGTCTCGGCCTCCCAAAGTGCTAGGATTACAGGCTTGAGCCACCGCGCCCTGCCCAGGTTACTTTGTTATTGGTCACATGTTTAGACAAATCAATTCACTTATCCAATCTGTGTTTATTTAGAACCCTGGAATGAGAAATAAGCATGGCTTATTTGGGTTATAGGAAGCATAAATGAAGTGAGATTTTTCTAGTGAGATTGTTCCAGTGTCATGCACTGAGCTACCTACCACCTTCACATCAGCTTGTGATCTTTTCATTACCCCTTTGGATGTAGGTATTCCTTCTATGGAGGAGAAAAACTGAGGATCAATGAGGTTTAAGGAACTGGCTCCACGTGGCTTAGCAAATGAGTTATACAGCCAGGATTTGAGTCTAGAGAGAGCCCTATAGACAATTTGGACTTTTTTTTTTTTTTTTTTTTTTTTTTTTTTTGAGATGGAGTCTCGCTCCATCACCTAGGCTCAAGTGCAGTGGTGTGAACTTGGCTCACTGCAACTTCAGCCTCCCAGGTTCAAGCGATTCTCCTGCCTCAGCGTCCTGAGTAGCTGGGATTACAGGCGCGTGCCACCCGCCCGGCTAACTTTTGTATTTTTAGTAGGGATAGGGTGTCATCATCTTGGCCAGGCTACTCTTGAACTCCTGACTTCATGATCCACCTGCCTTGGCCTCCCAAAGTGCCGATTACAGGCATGAGCCACCGCGCCCAGCCAATTTGGACTTTATTATATAGACAATTTCTAATTATGTACTTTTATGTACTCCTTTTAGGTCTTTCTGGTTTTTTTTCTTCTTTCTTTTTTTTTTTTTTTTTTTTTAACCTCTAGTTTCAAGAGGAGTTTTGCTCTTGTAGCCCAGGCTGGAGTGCAATGGCATGATCTTGGCTCACTACAACATCTGCCTCCCAGGTTCAAGCAATCTCAATCTCCTGCCTCAGCCTCCCCAGTAGCTGGGATTACAGGCACCTGCTACCATGCCTGGCTAATTTTTTGAATTTTTAGTAGAGACGGGTTTCACTGTGTTGGCCAAGCTGGTCTTGAACTCCTGAACTTGGGTGATCTGCCTGCCTTGGTCTTCCAAATGCTGGGATTACAGGCGTGAGCCACCACACCCATTCACCTTTCAGGTTTTTGAACTCGGGAATGCCCTGATGAAAATGGATGGAACTAAGAGCTCTCTGGTAGTCTTACTCGGAATTCATAGAGACAGGAAAGAACTGGAGTGCAAAGAGATGAGGCAGAAGATTGTGGCAGCAATCCAGGCCCTGGAAACAGAGTGAGCAGAGTTCGACATTAGAAAACCTGATTCTAGCCTCTGCCAGGAGGCTGCTGCTGGGGTAGCTTGGGCAAGTTACAGCCACATCTCTGAAGCTTTGTAACTTCGGAGGGGAGAAAAAAATGGGAGTAATTATTTGCTTTCTTTTTCTTTTTTTCCCCCTAGTTTCTGAAACTAGAAAACCTCTAGATTCTTTTAACCTCTAAAATTCTACCTTTAAATTGTAATGCATTCCAAAGGTTTAGATATGAAGAGCCTAAATATCATCCGGAGTCTAGGAGAGAATTTAGATGTAATAATTCACAACATTATTTTCTCAAAGTACAAGGGAATAGAATTGGCTTTAAGAACGCTCTCTAAACCAGATTATATTGAGACAAGCCTATCATTTCTGCATCACTGTTTTCTTTGTTTAAGAAAATGATTTGGGTATTGCTGCTGCAGCAGTGGTTGATGATATTAAAATCAAATAAAAATATTACTCTTGAAATAAATGAAATGATTTAAACCTATCTAAGAAATCTTATGAAAATATACCTAGGAGGCACACATTGTATTGTCATCAAATTAATTTGTTTTCTAAGCTCAAATTTAATTTAAAACGAGATATTTCTTCCACTGGTACAATCAACAGACAGTAGAGGGATTCTACAGAGAGAACACAGGAAATAAACCCTATAATAACGTTGGAGCAAACAACTGACACTATAGTTCTGTCTTCTATTGCTTGTGATGCTTCTAGAAAGTATTTTTTAACAGCTTCCTGATGAATTGGCTCTTGGTGTGAAGCCAGGCTCATCTCTGGCTCACATCTGCAAACTTTTCCCCATCCTCAAGTCCTACAACAAATCCATCTTCAAGACCTGAAAAGTTCTTGGTCTCAGCGTTTCTCAGAACAGACCCTTCTTCATCCTCACAGACATGGGGTTGGGGATCCCATTCCTGGGTTACTGAAATGACCTTCTCCTTAGAATGACCCAAAGTGCAAAGGCATTTTCCTGAAATAAAGCTTTCATCAAGCCATTTCTGCTATTAAAACCTCCAGGGATTCCATAGATTATAGGATCCATTCTAAATGCGGCAGTTGAGATCTCCATTGTTTCAGTGGGCAAGTGCATTATACTTTTCACAGACTTTAAACCTCCACATTCGAGATTTTGCTACCAGGAATGTTTTGCCCTTTCTCTGTGCCAACTCATGGCCATCAGCACCTCCAGTTCTGTCTTGAAACTCACTTTCTTACGGATATTTTTCTTGTTTAGTATCTACTTAGATACTAAATAGCAAAGTAGCAGTATCTACCTAGTAGATACTAAATAGCAAAATAGATACTAAATAGCAAAGTATTTAGTAGATACTAAAGTAGCAAATAACTTGTTTTTGAGTTTTTAATCACGTTAAGTGCTCTTAAAATAAATTATCCAAGTCTGGGGATAAACAACTCACAGAGATTTTCATTCTTTAAGAAGCTACCCAGAGTGATTTTATTTTATGTGAGACAGCACTCACATTTTCAGTTGTCTGCCTTTTACTAGGAATCCACTTAACCAGAGCAAAAGGACTCCGTTTGGTGACCTCTAGCGGGCACCGGACAATCTTACAAAATTATGAAAAGCGGAGGGCAAAGAATAACCCTTCCCTTTAACCAGCCAGGTTACCCTGTGGTCAGATGACCGCATCTCACCCTACCCCACCCTTATTTTTTTTTCTTCTAGTATTTGTTTTGCATCTAACACGGTTCGCCTTACAACTCACCTGTCTCGCCTCCGGTGGGCTGGACTGCTGGTGTCGGGTGTCAGGTGAATGAATTGCTGGTAGCAGTTTAAAATAATCCCTGCCAAGTGGAACCCACTCTGTGGGCACGGACAAGAGCGCGGGGTAGATCGCTCTGCGGAGCCTTCAGGGGGCTCTTCTCGTTCGGAGGGCCGGCGCTGCAGCCGGGTCAGGTGTGCGCGGGGGAAATCAAGATATTTTGAAAAGGAGGATGCAGACGAAGACCAGGCGAAAGGCTGTTTTTGCCGGTGACAAGGGGTTCCTCCCCAGACTTTCATACCACTCTAAGGGCAGCATCTCGAGAGGGTCCAGACGCGCTACATGTAGGCGCCTTCTCAGGACACGCGCCCCAGAACGTGGGGGCCGGGGCCGGGTCAGGGGCCGCTCCCCTCCGCGGGCTGGCAGGCGGCACCAAGGCTGGGGGCTGGGGCGTGTAACCGCCCTCGGAGCACGCGGTACGTGGGTCGCCCCGCGCGGCGGGAGGAAGAGCAAAGTCGGCAGGAAAAGCCGTGGCTGGGATGCCTTCCCTGAGAAATCCTTAGGGGCGATCTCAGAACGCGAGCTGGGCTCCGGACAGTTTCTGGAAAAAGCTCTCCAAACGCCGTCTGTCCCCGCACCCGAGTCCACACTGGGCTTTGAACCAGGGCTGTTAAAAGGGCCCTTAGGGACTGCCCAAGTCATCCCGATGGCCCGGGGCGGGACGCGGGAGCAGGCATCCCGGCCGCTGGGCTCCCCGCTCCCCCGCCCTGCGGACCCCTCCCCGCCACTACGGGCGGGAGCGGAGGGGGAGGACGGCGTCACGAGGCCGGGAGCCCGAGGTCCAGGGCGGGGCGCCCGGGAATCCCAGCCCGAGCGAGCCGGGGAGGTGCGGGTGCGGGCGCGGGCGGGAAGCGGAGGGCGGCGCGGAGGGAGGTGAGCCGCGCGCGCGGAGCCGGCGGGCGAGGAGGAGGACTGCACAGAGGCCCCGCCCCCGCCGCCGCGAGCCGGCTCCTCGCCGCCTCCGAACCCGTTCACTTTGCCTCTTGCCTCTGGACGGCGGCGGGGCGGCCGCCGGATCCGCGGCCTCAGGGAGCGCGGGAGACGGGGAGCTATCCCGCCGCGGCGCCTCCATTCGGCGCCCGCACCCCTCAGGGGGTCGGCGCCGCGGCCTGGGAGAGGGCACCGCGGCCTCGGAGTGGGCAGCCCTCGGGCGCGAGGGGCGGCGGCGCGGACACAGCCGCTTTTCCAGCCGGTGGGGCGCAGCGCTGGCGCCGGCGGGGACTCCCCGGCCACCCGCAGGTACCGTGGGGCGGAGGGCGCGCCGCTAGCAGCGCCGCCTGCGCTGCCAGAGAGACTCGAGCCCAGGGATCCCCGGGCCAGCGGAAGGCAGAAGCGGAGCCCCGAGGGAGCGCGGGCCCCGACGGCGGGCTCCCCCGTCGGCCACGGACAGGCAGGTCCCGCGTGGCGGCTGTGGGGGGGAGCTGCAGCGGGGCCCTCGGGCCGAAGGTCCCCCGGGCGGCCAGCCATGACCTTCGGGCGCAGCGGGGCGGCCTCGGTGGTGCTGAACGTGGGCGGCGCCCGGTACTCGCTGTCCCGGGAGCTGCTGAAGGACTTTCCGCTGCGCCGCGTGAGCCGGCTGCACGGCTGCCGCTCCGAGCGCGACGTGCTCGAGGTGTGCGACGACTACGACCGCGAGCGCAACGAATACTTCTTCGACCGGCACTCGGAGGCCTTCGGCTTCATCCTGCTCTACGTGCGCGGCCACGGCAAGTTGCGGTTCGCGCCACGGATGTGCGAGCTCTCCTTCTACAACGAGATGATCTACTGGGGTCTAGAGGGCGCGCACCTCGAGTACTGCTGCCAGCGCCGCCTCGACGACCGTATGTCCGACACCTACACCTTCTACTCAGCGGACGAGCCGGGCGTGCTGGGCCGCGACGAGGCGCGCCCCGGCGGGGCCGAGGCGGCTCCCTCCAGGCGCTGGCTGGAGCGCATGCGGCGGACCTTCGAGGAGCCCACGTCGTCGCTGGCCGCTCAGATCCTGGCCAGCGTGTCGGTGGTGTTCGTGATCGTGTCCATGGTGGTGCTGTGCGCCAGCACGTTGCCCGACTGGCGCAACGCAGCAGCCGACAACCGCAGCCTGGATGACCGGAGCAGGTACTCCGCCGGCCCTGGGAGGGAGCCCTCCGGGTAGGACGCACTGCTTCTCTGCCCGTCCCGTCCGTCCTGTCGCGTCTGTCCGTCCGGTCCGTCAGTCCCGTCTCCGTTCTGTCCGCTTCCGGACGACCGAGCCAGCGGGGTGCGCGACCCAGCGAGGCCCCAGGCGCGGCCGACTACGGGACGGGTCGGTCCCCACTCCCACCGCGTTGTCCGGGGCACCAGCGGGGTCTGGTCCTTACACTAGACGCACCTCTTGAGGGCGAAATCCCCAGGCGTGGGGAGGGGCGTGTAGAGATAGACAAACGTCCTCTCTTTGTAGTTTACTTTTGAGCAGAGAGCAACCTGCTAATTAGATTTTTCTGAACTTTTATTGTTAGGGTTCAACAATTAAGCCTTGAACTAAGCGCAGTTTGAATTATTTGCCAATTTTTGGTAGTGTTTGGAAAGATGAATTCTTGTTATGGTGAAATGTGCACTCTCCACACATTCTATACACTCTGCCCCCGGCATAGTATGTGCTGTAATGGAATTGTTATATTATAAAGGAGGTTAATTTACCGATAGACCCTCAATAATGAATGTCTGTGTTCTTTTCTCCCCCCTTTTCCTACAAAGTATGGAGTTAGCAAAGCTCTTGTCCACCGTTTGGTTTCAAAGATTCACACTGCGACTTTCAGAGGGTCTGTAGTATAGGAAGGGAAAAAACCATTACCTTGAGAGCAGAGAAAACTCTGAAGTGTCCTAAATCCAGAAAACAGTATTTGGGTAATTTTTTTTTTTTTTCACTTTACTAGGATGAATGGGAAAATATTACAGTCTTTTCTTAGACTGTCTTACCTTTCAATGGTGATAGCACTCTCCTGTTTTTAGTACAAGTGAGCATATTTGGTGGGAGGAATAAGCAGACTAAGGGTGGACTTTCAAAGAAGACAGTCTTTTGGGGCACAAAACCCAAACTGCATATTATAGTTGATCTGTTTGACACTGTCTTAAGATCCTCCTTCTATTCTCTTTTTAAATTTAAGGTTGTGCTCTGTCATCTTTTCCTGATGGGCAGGTACATGTTCGGAATGGCGGTCTTGCTATTGCAGTGGATTACTTCTACATGATATTTTTCCTGTAGGGAGTAAGGATTTTTATACAAATCTAAGAAGTAAATAAAATTGTCTAGTACCACAGAGTCTATTATTTCTTCTTGACTTGAAATCCAAGATACATGCTTTGAAAGGAAATTCATTAGGAAACTCATTTTGTTTAGTGAATTAGGTTCTAACGATTTTGAATTTACAGATAAGAATTACTTATTTGGTACTCCAACAATACAATGAAATTAATTTATTTACCTAAATAAATGCCTTTTTTTTTTTTTAAGGAGGGCGTTGGGAAAATGGTCTTGAAATTTTTTTTCTCTAGTAACTGTAGAATTCTAAGGTTAGTGAAGGTTTGAGCTACATTGGCAAAGGAAACAGAATTGAATTATTATTAGTACAGATAATGAGGGAGTTGACTGAACCGGTATATGAGCAAAACCAGTAAAATACCTCAAATATAATCTTAGGGGGAGGGAGGGTGTTTTAGGAGAGGGAAAGGGCCATATGGAGATCATTAATGTAAAGCATTTGTAAAGAAATGAGAGAAATGGATAGTAATTTTAGGGCGAGAAACACAAGAAACAAAAAAGGGAAGACACAGAGATGGAAAAGAGGGAGACTGCAAAATAAGTGAAGGGAGAAAAGAAAAGTAATGCTTATTTGTGTATATGTATTTTATGTATGTGTATAATTATTCAAGTCAGAGCTGTTTCCTGGATACTTAGATATTTCAAGCAAAAGCATGTTTTTCTTGGCTTAATGGCCCAGTTTTAGCTTCACTCTCTGAGTGTAGGTATATGAAAACCAATATCTGCAATCCCAAACAGATAAACTGCAGAATGGCTGAATGAGGATGCTGCTTATTACAGAGGAAGCTCCCTCTGCCCTTCAACAGAGAGGGCCCTTAAGCTGTCACTTGTAAGTATAGTCACTAAAACCCTGCTTGCTTGTGGTTGCTGAAATTAGTCTTTCCAAAACATCATTCTCATTATTTGACTATATTTCACATCTGCCAAATAAAGCCAAAACTCCTTTCTTGGCCTTCAAGGCTCTTTACAGTTTGATGACAACCTGCCGTTCTTGACTTACTCCATCATAGTTTGCAAACATCTTTTGAGTATCTGCTATGTTCAAGGTACTGCTGGTGTTCCAAATATTGTAACTTTCTGTTGTAAAGAAAAGCTGGTGTCAAGTTGGTGATGTAGGAATCAGAGGCACAATTGATTTCTGAGAGTTCAGTTGTTTGGAGAAGGCCTTCAAGGTGGTGGATGATGGAAACAAACCATGGTTGGAAGGTTGCAGAGGTTGTGCACTGCCCAAACTAGCAGGGAGTGTCATTTATTTTATTTTATTTTATTTTTTGCATTTTTAGTAGAGATGGGCTTTCTCAAACATGTTGGTCAGGCTGGTCTTGAACTCCTGACCTCAGGTGATCTGCCCGCGTCGGCCTTCCAAAGTGCTAGGATTACAGGTGTGAGCCACCACACCTGGCCAGGGAGTGTCATTTATATAAATTCTAGTTAATGCAACCTGCACAACCATGTGCGCCCTGCCTGGGAACAAAAGAAAGAGTTTTTTTTAGGATAAAAGGAACATCATGGGCATGAAACTTGTATGTGATGTTTGTGGAAGCTTGAGTCCAGTGATGGAGTGAGAGGTGGATAGAGAGCAGATGATAGAAGGCCTTGAATTCCAGGGAGAATAATTTTATTTTACAGGCAGTGGCTAGCCCTTGGCCAGTTTTGTGTTTGGGGTAAATGGATTATGCATATAAAGTAGTGCATGAGGGGCATGTGTTCCATGATTTGAAGACAGGGAAGATTGTACACAACAAGATGAGTTGGAAATCTTCTCAGAGTGAGGGGATGAGAGCTTGGATGGCTTTGTGGTGGTGGAGAAATGGAGAAACAACAACTCGGGAAAATACCAGGAAGAGTCAAAGTTAATCCAGGGCATTGGAAGGACACAGGCATCAGGGACTGATGAAGTGGACTTCCCAGGAGTTAAGAGTATCCCCTGCCTCTTGCAGTCTTCATTTGTCCAGCCTGGCCTGCTTACTTGTTCCTGAGCCACGCAAATGTCCCTTACTGTGCAATGCCTAACTGCTGAAATTGGATTATTCATCAAGCCCAGTTCAGATTCTATTCCTCTCTTGAAGCGTTTACTGATTGCCCTAGTAGATGTGATGTTTCCTCCTGAACTCCTTAAGGAATTGCTTATTTGTACTATTTGTTTGGCATCTATGATATCCTTCTTAGCATGGTGGTTATATTTTCATATAAACATGTCCTAGCTCTTAAGCTAGATTAGATAAAAAGCCCTAGAAGGCAGGTAAATTCTCTTGTACTGTTTCTCATTAAAACATCTTTTATTTTATATTTTTGTTGATTGATTGAGAAGAGATCTAACTCTGTCACCCAGGCCGGAGTGCAGTGGTGCGATCATAGCCCACTGCAGCCTAGAACTCCTGGACTCAGGTGATTCTCCCACCTCAGCCTCCAGAGTAGCTGGGACCACAGGCATGAGCCACCATGCCCCGTGAATTAAGAACATTTTTTGTAGAGATGGGGTCTTACAGGCCATGCGCGGTGGCTCATGCCTGTAGTCCCAGCACTTTGGGAGGCCGAGGTGGGCGGATCACAAGGTCAGGAGTTCGAGATGGGGTTTTACTGTATTGCCCAGACCTGTCTTGAATTCCTGGCTTCAAGCAATCCTACCGCCTTGGTCTCCCGAAATGTTGGGATTACAGGTGTGAGCCACTGTGCCCAGCTGAAATACTAGGAAATAATTCTTAGTACTTGCCAGAGTTGTCATTTCTCCTCCATTTCTCCACTACCACAAAAATTGCTATTCAGGCCGGGCGCGGTGGCTCAAGCCTGTAATCCCAGCACTTTGGGAGGCCGAGACGGGTGGATCACAAGGTCAGGAGATCGAGACCATCCTGGCTAATACGGTGAAACCCCGTCTCTACTAAAGAATACAAAAAACTAGCCGGGCGACGAGGTGGGCGCCTGTAGTCCCAGCTACTTGGGAGGCGGAGGCAGGAGAATGGCGTGAACCTGGGAGGCGGAGCTTGCAGTGAGCTGAGATCCGGTCACCGCACTCCAGCCTGGGCGACAGAGCGAGACTCCGTCTCAAAAAAAAAAAAAAAAAAAAAAAAATTGCTATTCAGGAACCATAAGTGTCTATTGTGTATATAACATTTCAAAACATAACTTTCTAGAACTATATCTTCTATTGTGTCGTTTAAAGCTGGGTGCGGTGGCTCACGCCTGTAATCCCAGCACTTTGGGAGGCCGAGGCAGGTGGATCACCTGAGGTCGGGAGTTCAAGACCAGCCTGACCAACATGGAGAAACCCCATGTCTACTAAAAATACAAAATTAGCTGGGGTGGTGGTGCATGCCTGTAATCCCAGCTATCCAGGAGGCTGCAGCAGAATTGCTGGAACTAGGGAGGCGGAGATTGTGGTGAGCTGAGATCGCACCATTGCACTCCAGCCTGGGCAAAAAGAGCAAAACTCCATCTCAAAAATAAAATAAAATGAAATAGAATAGAATAGAATAGAATAGAATAGAATAGAATAGAATAGAATAGAATAGAATAGAATAGAATAGAGAATAGAATAGAGAATAGAAAATTATAGAATAGAAAATTATAGAATAGAAAATAATAGAATAGAAAATAATAGAATAGAAAATAATAGAATAGAAAATAATAGAAAATAATAGAATAGAAAATAATAGAATAGAAAATAATAGAATAGAAAATAGAATAGAATAGAATAGAATACTGTTTGGGGCCGGGCATGGTGGCTCACGCCTGTAATCCCAGCATTTTGGGAGGCCGAGGCAGGTGGATCACCTGAGGTCAGGAGTTCAAGGCCAACCTGGCCAACGTGGTGAAACCCCGTCTCTACAAAAATTAGCTGGGCATGATGGTGGGTGCCTGTAATCCCAGCTACTTGGGAGGCTGAGGTGGGAGAATCACTTGAACCTGGGAGGGGGAGGTTGCAGTAAGCCAAGATGGCACCATTGCACTCCAGTCTGGGTGACAGAGAGACTCTGTCTCAAAAAAAAAAAAAAAAAAGGCTGTTTGGGGTCAAGCAGTGGGCTTTAGTTGCCAGAACTCTCAGTTGAAGCAGACAGAATCCTGTGCTAGAGTAAGAAAAAGGTCTATCAGGCCGAGCTCAGCGACTCACCTGTATAATTCCAGCTCTTTGGGAGGCTGAGCTTGGCAGGTGGATCACCTGAGGTCAGGAGTTCAAGACCAGCCTGGCCAACATGGTGAAACCCCGTCTCTACTAAAAATACAAAAATTAGCCGAGTGTGGTGGTGGGTGCCTGTAATTGCAGCTACTCGGGAGACTGAGGGAGGAGAATCACTTGTATCAGGGAGGGAGAGGTTGCAGCGAGCTGAGATCGTGCCACTGCACTCCAGCCTGGGTGATAAAGTGAGACTCAGTCTCAAAAAAAAAAAAGAAAAGAAAAAGGTCTATCAGGAAACAGCCTATAGTCCCAGCTACTCCAGAGACTGAGGTGGGAGGATCACCTGAGCCCAGGAGTTGAAGGCTGCAGTGAACTATGATTGCACAACTGCACTCCAGCCTAGGCAGCAGGGAGACCCTGTCTCAAAACAAAACAACAATAAAAAAATCAAGGAACAATTATTTATCGAGTACTTAATGGTACAAAAGGAATAAAGATAAGAATATGGTTTACTTTTATGAACCTCTGAAATTTTGGCACAGTGCACAATCTGAAGTTTGGAAGAAATCTTAGGTCTTCCAAATCAATAATTTATAACTTTTTATGTATGAGGATAATCCTTTTAAATTGATTTGTTTAGATCATTAATAATCATATAAGAATGGTTCAGGCCGGGCGCGGTGGCTCAAGCCTGTAATCCCAGCACTTTGGAAGGCCGAGGTGGGCGGATCACGAGGTCAGGAGATCGAGACCATCCTGGCTAACACAGTGAAACCCCATCTCTACTAAAAATACAAAAAAATTAGCCGGGCGTAGTGGCAGGTGCCTGTAGTCCCAGCTACTCGGGAGGCTGAGGCAGGAGAATGGCGTGAACCCGGGAGGCGGAGTTTGCAGTGAGCCGAGACGGCGCCACTGCACTCCAGCCTGGGGGCAGAGCGAGACTCCGTCTCAAAAATAAATAAATAAATAAATAAATAAATAAATAAAGAATGGTTCAAAATCTAAAAGCTACAAAGCTAAGCGTTTCTCCATTTTCCCAGCCATTCAGTTCTTTTCCCTAGATGTAACCAAAGTTACTAGTTTTTGGTTTGTCATTTCAGAGACATTTTATACATATGTAAGCACATTATATATATTTACAAAAGCCAGAAATCCAGTGTAATACACACTGTCCTGAAACTTGCTTTTTAACTAACAATGTGTCATGGAGATCATTCCATGTGAGTCTATAAAGAGCTCCCTGATTCTGCAGCTTCATAATATTCTGCTTTAGAGATGGCCCATAGTCACTATGCATTTATGTCATTTCTTGTCTGTAGGAAATGTTACAGTGATTATTCTGTTCATATATATTTTATTTCTTTTATGCAGGTATATCCATAGGATACATTCCAGAAAGTTAAATCATTGGGTCAAAGGAGATATGCACTTGTAATTTTCATAGATAATTCTAAACTACTCTCCAAAAAGATTGTACTGTATCAATTTATACTCCCACCAGCAATATAGGAGAGAGCATGTTTCTGCATACTCTTACAAAGTATTTGATCTTTACTGTGCTGAAAACTGAAAAATGGTATCCAGTAGTTTTAATTTGTTTTATTTTGAGCAAGATTTTGTATCTTTACATATATTGAGGAATCATTTATCTTGCTTTTAAAAATAAGATATTTGTACCTTTTTCTCATTATGTCAATGACTTTCTTAGTTTAAAGATAAAAAAAAATTAATGTTGCAGTGAGGTCAGCTAATGCCACTGCACTCCAGCCTGAGTGACAGAGCAAGACTCCATCTCAAAAAAAAAAAAAAAAAAGAAAGAAATTAGCTCTTTTTATGATATGAGTTGCAAATACTTCGTTTTCTAATTTAGGACCCCATTAAAAGAAAACTACAACTGCCTAAAACATAGTAGCTGCACTTTTACTATCTATTTGTTGAGAAAAAATGCATAATGATTAAAAAAAAATTGTGGGCCAGGCACGGTGGCACATGCCTGTAATCCCAGCACTTTGGGAGGCTGAGGCGGGTGGATCATGAGGTCAGGAGATCGAGACCATCCTGGCTAACACGGTGAAACTCCGTCTCTATAAAAAATATAAAAAATTAGCCAGGCGTGGTGGCGGGCGCCTGTAGTCCTATCTACTCGGGAGGCTGAGGCAGGAGAATGGTGTGAACCTGGGAAGTGGAGCTTGCAGTGAGCAGAGATCACACCATTGCACTCCAACCTGGGCGACAGAGCAAGACTCTGTCAAAAACAAAAGCCTGCACCCAGGCTGGAGTGCAGTGGCACAATCTCAGCTCACTGCAACCTTTGCCTCCTGGGTTCAAGTGATTCTCCTGCCTCAGCCTCCCAACTAGCTGGGATTACAGGCATCCACCACCACACCTGGCTAATTTTTGTGTTTTTAGTAGAGATGGGGTTTCACCATATTGGCCAGGCCAGTCTCAAACTCCTGACCTCGTGATCCACCTGCCTTGGCCTCCCAGAAGTGCTGGGATTACAGGAGTGAGCCACCGTGCCCGACCAATAATTGTGAATTCTAACCATTCATCAACTCTTGAGCTCCTGTGATCATGCCAGGTGCTGTGCCAGACACTATGGACACAGAGGTTCCTACAAAGGGTTCCTGCTGTCATGGAGCTGGGCAGTTAGTGGTGATAGTAGCAGACAGCACAGTAAGCAAATAAGAAGAATTTCAGATTGTGAAAGGTGATGTGAGTTGAGTCCTGAGTGTAAGAAAGAGGCAGCCTTGGGAAGAGGGAAGGGAGTGTTCTGGGCAGAGGGAGCAGCTAATGCAAAGATGCCACTGAGATGGAAATGGACTGGACTTGTCTACTGGACAGAAGGAAGGCCCATGTGGGCTATAGTTTCTTCTTCTTTTTTTTTTTTTTTTTTTTTGAGACGGAGTCTCACTCTGTCGCCCAGGCTGGAGTGCAGTGGCCGGATCTCAGCTCACTGCAAGCTCCACCCGGGTTTACGCCATTCTCCTGCCTCAGCCTCCCGAGTAGCTGGGACTACAGGCGTCCGCCACCTCGCCCGGCTAGATTTTTGTATTTTTTTTTTTCAGTAGAGACGGAGTTTCATCGTGTTAGCCAGGATGGTCTCGATCTCCTGACCTCGTGATCCGCCCATCTCAGCCTCCCAAAGTGCTGGGATTACAGGCTTGAGCCACCGCGCCCGGCCATTTCTTCTAAGGGTAGATGAAGTTGGAAGGCAATGGGGCCTGTCAGGCCGGGCCTATGTGCCATGGGAAGGAGTTTGGATTTTCTTCCAAGTTTGACAGGGAGGCCTTTGGAAGGTTTTAAGCAGAGGAAAACTATGATACGTGTTTTAAAAACACCACTGGGTAGAGAATGAAGGGAGGGTCAACAGTAGATGTGGAGAGACCTGGCAGCTGAGAGCATGTGGACCTTGATCTAAGGGAATAGCAGTGGAGACAGTGAGAAGTGACTGGATTCAGGTGAATTATGTGGGTGTTACTGTCATTAATGACAGCTCGCCTACCAGGACTAGGAGAGTGTGTGAGATATTTATTGTGTGAAGCTGTGCTAGGGCCTTTAGGCATTGGGGTCCCTCTCGCTTGACTACATTGACTCACACACAATAAGCCTGAATCCAGTTCTTTTTTTTTTTTTTTTTTTTTTTTTTTTTTGAGACGGAGTCTCGCTCTGTCGCCCAGGCTGGAGTGTAGTGGCCAGATCTCAGCTCACTGCAAGCTCCGCCTCCCGGGTTTACGCCATTCTCCTGCCTCAGCCTCCCGAGTAAGCTGGGACTACAGGCGCCCGCCACTTCGCCCGGCTAGTTTTTTGTATTTTTTAGTAGAGATGGGGTTTCACCATGTTAGGCAGGATGGTCTCGATCTCCTGACCTCGTGATCCGCCCGTCTCGGCCTCCCAAAGTGCTGGGATTACAGGCTTGAGCCACCGCGCCCGGCCCCAGTTCTTTTTCTACAGGATCTGCTTCCCATTTGGGGATATTGTGGGGAGGAGACTCTGGAAGAGGGATCTCCAGCATGTTGGTGGGAGAAGGATCGTAGACAGTCTAACATCGAGAGGACTGTCTCAGCTGTTAAAGATAATAGTGAACACATTCACAATCTCCGTTGATAAACAATTCTAGTAACTAATTAATCTTAGAATGGTGATGTTCTTAATGTTTTGTCTGATTATTAAGATAAACTAGATTTTTCAGGCAGTTTGCCTTCTAGTAACATCTGAATATTATTCTGACACTGCCAATGAGATTAATGTACTTTTTGGCATTTTAACATATAGACAAGTTGTTTTTTAAAATGACTAAGCATTTGCCGGGCATGGTGTCTCATGCCTGTAATCCCAGCACTCTGGGAGGCCGAGGTGGGTGGATCACGAGGTCAGGAGATTGAGACTATCCTGGCTAACACGGTGAAACCCCGTCTCTGCTAAAAATACAAAAACAAAATTTGGCGGGTGCCTGTAGTCCCAGCTTCTCGGGAGGCTGAGGCGGGAGAATGGCATGAACCCAGGAGGCGGAGCTTGCAGTGAGCCCAGATTGCACCACTGCACTCCAGCCTGGGCGACAGAGCGAGACTCCGAGACTCCGTCTCAAAACAAACAAACGAACAAAAAGATGCTCTTTGCTGGCTGCCTTTTGAGAAGCTGTGACTTCTGAAAGGTCAGTTATAAAGTAGTGGCCCCTTTTATTTTTTGGTCCCTTTTGCCTAGACTTTGTCCCCTCAGTCAGTCTGAGCTGAAGTGTTCTTGTTTGAGTTTTAAAGCTCTTTAGCAGGCAAAGTCTTGCTGTAATTTTGATCTGCTCTTTAGAAATTTTTTTCTAAAAGTTGCTTCATGTTGGAATTTGATCTTTAATTGGTATTGCTTTGTGTTGTGGTGGTGAGAATTTGAGGAGATTTTAAAAATGTTAAAATTTCTTGTAGTGTTATTTTAATCCTCAGTTAAAAAGAATTAAATGATCAAAGTGAAACACCAGGTGATGGAAATTTAAATTTCAATTATATTATTTCGATCGCCTTTCAGTTCAATACTGTATAAATCCAATAGGTTTTAAGTATTTAAAAATAAAAAGTAATATTTGAAACTGAAGATGAAAGTCTTAGTGCTTTTACTGTGCAGATAAGGTGGATATTTTCAGAAGTCAGTAATTACTAGATCTCTGATAGGATTCAACATAACCCAGAACCTGAGTTAAATTCTGTTCTTTCACAGTAGACTGTTTCTTTTAATGTGTACAGGCTGCTGCCAATTTTAGAATTCAGTGGAAACTTTCTTTTGTCAGTGCCCTTTCTCTAACCAAAGTGCTTTTTTCCCCCCTACCTTTTGGTAAGCAAGTTATTTTCAACATTATTCTTTTTATATTTGTAACATTTTTTTTTTTTTTTTTTTTTTTGAGACGGAGTCTTGCTCTGTCGCCTGGGCTGGAGGGCAGTGGCTGGATCTCAGCTCACTGCAAGCTCCGCCTCCCGGGTTTACGCCATTCTCCTGCCTCAGCCTCCGGAATAGCTGGGACTACAGGCGCCCGCCACTTCGCCCGGCTAGTTTTTTGTATTTTTAGTAGAGACGGGGGTTCACCGTGTTAGCCAGGATGGTCTCGATCTCCTGACCTCATGATCCGCCCGTCTCGGCCTCCCAAAGTGCCGGGATTACAGGCTTGAACCACCGCGCCCGGCTATATTTATAAAATTAAAACTTTCTTCATTTGAAAAAAAAGTGTTAAAATGTGAAAAGTTAACTTGCCCCGTCTCTTCAATCCCATCACCCAGTTTCTGGGTATTCTTTGAGAAACTTTCCATTAACATATTAACATATATACACATGTGCATGTACACACATACACAAACACATGCAAGTGTATACAATTACATATATGTACACATACAGATTTTCTCTTTTATTATTTATTTATTTATTCAGACAGAGTCTCGCTCTGTTGCCAGGCTGGAGTGCAGTGGCACGACCTTGGCTCACTGCAATCTCTGCCTCCCAGGGTTCAAGCAGTTCTCCTGCCTCAGCCTCCCGAGTAGCTGGGACTACAGGCATGCACCACCATGTCCAGCTAATTGTTGTATTTTTAGTAGAGACGGAGTTTCACCATGTTGGCCAGGCTGGTCTCAAACTCCTGACCTCAGGTGATCCACCGGCCTCGGCCTCCCAAATGCTAGGATTATAGGCATGAGCCATAGCGCCCAGTCAGATTTTCTCTTTTAAATATATAATTGGGATTATTCTATGATCTTGTTCAGCAATTGGCCTTTTTTACTTAATGATACATTTTGAAACTCTTTTCATGCCAGGGGCGGAGGCTTAGGCCTGTAGTCCTAGCACTTTGGGACGCCTAAGCCGAGAGGATCACTTGAGCTCAGGAGTTCGAGACCAGCCTGGGCAACATGGCAAAATCCCATCTCTACAAAATTTAGCCAGGTGTGGTGACGTGCTCCTGTAATTCCAGCTACTCAGGAGTCTGAGGTAGGAGGGCTCACTTGAGTCCGGAAGGTTGAGGCTGCAGTGAGCCGTGATAACGGCAGTGCTCTCCAGCTTGGGTGACAGAGCAAGACCCTGTCTCGAAAAGAGAGAAAGAAAAGAAACTATTTTCATATTAGTTCTTATCAATCTCCCCCATTCTGTAAATATTTGTATGGGACTCCATTGAATGGATGGGCCATAATTTATTTAATAAATGTCTCTTCTCATGATAACAGTAAAGATTGTAACAGTCAATATTCATTGAATACTGACATGTGTTTTGTCATCTGAGTCTCATTACAGTCCTATGAAGTAGTGCTGTTACTCAGTTTTATGCCTGAGATTTAGGTAGTTTATCCAATATGTCCAGACTCACATAGTGGGTCAGTGGCGCCCTGGGCTCTGATTCCCATGCCCCCACCTACTCTGCTGAGAAATGTTTAGTTTGATACTAATTTTTCAAAAGGGCAAACATTGGCGCAGAGCACAATCTTTTCCATATATCCTTGCAAATTGGTGTGAGTATATATTTAGGCTAAATTCCAAAGTGGAAAATAGCTGAGTTAAAAGGATTGTGCTTTAAACATTTTTTGATAGATACTGCCAAATTTCCCTCTAAAATATGAAAGTCAGAACTATTCTTTATTAATAATAATAACCATCATCATATGCAGTTAGTAATGAATAGGGTCCTATATTAATTAATAACACATTTAATAGCACATTTAATAGCAAACATCTGGAAATAACATAATTAAAAAATAGAACAGTTGTTTTTTATTTTTATTTTTTTCGAGGACAGGGTCTTGCTCTGTCACCCAGGCTGGAGTGCAGTGGTATAATCTCCTCTCACTGCAATCTCTGCCTCCCTGGCTCTGGCGATCCTCCCACCTTAGCCTCCCAAGTAGCTGGGACTACAGGCACACAACACCATGCCTGGCTAATTTTTGTATTTTTTGTAGAGATGGGATCTTGCTATGTTGCCCTGGCTGGTCTTGAACTCCTGGACTTGAGTGATCCATGTACCTCCGTCTCCCAAAGTGTTGGGATTACAGGTGTCAGGCACTGCGCCTGGCCTAGAATAGCTTTATTGAGATAAAATTCACACACCATAAAATTCAGTGGTTTTTGGGATATTTTTACCAGATTGTGCAACCATCACCACCCACAGTGTTTTTTTTCCTTTTTTTTTTTTTTTTTTGAGATGAAGTCTCGCTCAGTTGCCCAGGCTGGAGTGCAGTGGTGTAATCTTGGCTCACTGCAACCTCAGCCTCCTGGGTTCAAGCGATTCTTTTGCCTCAGCCTCCCGAGTAGCTGGGATTACAGGCGTGTACCACCATGCCCAGACCTGGCTAATTTTTGTATTTTTAGTAGAGACAGGATTTCACCATGTTGCCTAGGCTGGTCTCAAACTCCTGACCTCGTGATCCACCTACCTTGGCCTCCCAAATAGCTGGGATTACAGATGTGAGCCACTGTACCCGGCCTACTGCCTGGCTAATTTTTACATTTTTTTTTTTTGTAGAGACAGGGTCTCTCTGTGTTTCCATTCTGGTCTTGAACTCCTGGCCTCAAGCAATTCTCCTGCCTTGGCCTCCCAAAGTGTTGGGATTATAGGCATGAACCACTAAGCCCGATCTGTAGGTTCTATTTTTAAAAATCAATTGCAAGTTGGTTTTATGGCTCCCTATTCATGTATTCATTAAATTCAACAAATATTTACTGAGCAACGATTATGTATTTAGGACTGTTCTAGGTGTTAGGGATATAGCAGTGAATAAAACAAAGTCCTTGCTTTCAATGACCACCTATTCTAATACGTCCGTAACACTGTAGTCCCAGCTGTTTGGGAGGCTGAGGTAGGAAGTTTGTTTGAGTCCAGGAGTTTGAAGCCAGCCTGGGCAACATAGTGAGATCCCATCTCAAAAGAAAAAACACAATGTAATTTATCTTTCATGGGATTAGAGAAAAACAGCAACAACAAGAAAAACCAAGGGTGATAAGTGTTAGGAAGTAATAGGTTAGAATAAGGGGTGTGCAGAGTGTAAGTGTATGCCATGATTAGGAAAGGCCTCGGTGATAGGTGATGCCTGAATTAGGTCTTGGAGGGATGCAGGAGGCACCTGGGAAGATAGCTGGGTGAGGGAGTTTTAAGCATAGAGAAGAGGAAGCACAAACCATTCCCCAAGGCGGACATGTCTTTGGTCAATTGGAGCAACAGGAAGGAAACCGAGAGAGGTGAGAATTGTGGGGAATTGGGGGGGAAGGCGGGGCGTGTAGCTCATGAAGCGCCTTATAGATGCACCGACTAAAAGGATTTAGGTTTGATTGTGTTCTTTTTGCCATTTGGTAAGGATTTTGGATTTACATCTGAATGTGGGTTTTGAGGAGAAGAGAGAATTTGGCTTAATTTTAAAAGATCACTTTGGTCTGCGTGTGGAGTGTAGACTCCAGGGTCCTGCAAGGGTGGAGCCAGTGAGGCCAGTTAGGACTGCAGTAAGATGCAGGGTGGGTTTCTTGGCTAGCTCACAAAGCCTCTGGTACTGGTATTTGGTTTCTCCCGGATGGTCAAGGACTTCCTTGAGTCCTGGGTTCGGGCAGCTAAAGGTCCTGTTGGTCCAGGCTGTGGTGTCAGGGTTTCCGTTTTTCTGGGTAAAGATATTGTTGTAATCAGCCAAGTGAGCCTCTGGCCTCATGGTATGACAGGGGTCTCTACTCATCCCCCACACACTTTGTTGCAGGACCAGTGGGAGTCTGGAGCTGGGGTGGGCAGACTATAACCTGCAGACGAACTCAGGCCCACTGCCTGGTTTTTGTGCAGCCCCTGAAGTAAGAAAGAATGGATTTTGGAGGGGTGTGGTGGCTCACGCCTGAAATCCCAGCACTTTGGGAGGCTGAGGCGGGCAGATCACCTGAGGTCAGAAGTTCGAGAGGAGCCTGGCTAACATGGCAAAACCCTGTCTCTACTAAAAATACAAAAATTAACTGGGCATGGTGGTGCATGCCTGTAATCCCAGCTACTAGGGAGACTGAGGCACAAGAATTGCTTGAACCCAGGCGGAAGTTGCAGTGGGCCAAGATCATGCCACTGCACTCTAGCCCGGGCAACAGAGCAAGGCTCCATCTCAAAGAAAAAAAGAGGATTTTACTTTTTTTTTTTTTTTTTAAGATGGGGGTCTCAATATGCTGCCTAGGCTGGTCTTGAACTCGAGCTTAAAGGCTCTTCCTGTCTCAGCCTTACGAGTAGTTATGGTTTTTACATTTTGTAACTGTTGAAAAAAAATCGAAAGAAGAATATTTTATGACTTGTGAACATTACATGACATTCAAACTTTAGTGTCCATAAATAAAGTTTTATTGGAACACAGCCATACTCATTCTTTTACATATTGTTTATGGCAGCTTTCCTACTACTTTGGCAGAGGTGGGTAGTTGCAGTAGAAACTGTATGGCCTGAAAATCCTAAAACATTTACTATCTGGCCCTTTATAGGAAACATTTGCCAACCCCTGATTTAGAATGGTGGTGCCGCCCAGGCCTGGACTTACACTTTACCACTGTCTAGCTGCAGGACCTCAGGCATGCTCCTTCCCTAAGGCTGAGTTTGCTTGTCTGTAAGATGGGGATAATCAGAGTACCTGTGTTATTTGGTGGCTTCCAGGTTCAGGAAGTGATGCCTGATTCTTGTCTTCTAACCACCCATGCTAAATGCGCTTGGATCCCACTGGGGGCCACCTTGACTTACAGAGTGTTCTGTTTCCCCAAAGTACTAAGCAATTATTAGAACTTATTATTTGATCATGATAGTTTTGGTAGAACAGGGGCTTTTATGGTTGGTGTGGGAAATCAAGTATTTAGAAGTTAAGGACTATCTGTGTGTGTTTTTGTTTGTTTGTTTGTTTTTTTAAATTTGAGACAGAGTCTTGCTCTGTTTAGGCTGGAGTGTAGTGGTGCAATTTCGGCTCACTGCAACCTCTACCTCTTGGGTTCAAGTGATTCTTGTGCCTCAGCCTCCCGAGTAGGTGGGGTTACAGACATGTGCCAACACGCCTGACTAATTTTTGTTATTTTTAGTAGAGACAGGGTTTCGCCATGTTGCCCAGGCAGGTCTCAAACTCCTGGCCTCAAGTGATTTGCCCACGTTGGCCTCCTGAAGTGCTGGGATTACAGGTGTGAGTCACCCCACCTGGCTGATTTGTGTTAATTTCAGAGATGCTTAACACTCATTTATACCACTCCCTTTCTTTTCTTTTCTATTCTTTCCTTCTTCCTTTCTTTTCTCTTTTCTTTTCCTGCCTTCCTTCCCTCTTTCTTTCTTTTTCTTTCTCTCTTTCTTTCTTTTTTCTTTTTTTGAGGACAGAGTCTCATTTTGTCACCCAGACTGAAGTGCAGTGGTGCTATCTTGGCTCACTGCAGCCTCAACCTACCGAGCTCAAGCGACCCTCCCGCCTCAGCCCTCCAAGTAGCTGGGACTACAAGCATGCACCACTATGCCCAGCTAATTTTTTTGAATTTTTGTAGAGATGAGGCTTTGCTCAGTTGTCCGGAACTGGTCTCGAACTCCCCAGCTCAAGGGATTTGCCCACCTTGGCCTCCCAAAGTGTTGGGATTACAGGTGTGAGTCGCTGAGCCTGGCTATTCCACTCTTATATGACGATATTCATGCCTGAGCTCCACCTTGGATAATACCAGGATTCACTACTTGGAGCTGATTGTGAGATGGCAAGGTACTTCTGGGTTGTAGTAAGTGCTTTTTTCTTTGTATCTATCCTAGAGAAAGAAAGTTTAGCTATCCTTGACTCCGACTTAGTAAATCTGGTGGCTGGGGAGGCAATGGGTGATCAAAAGTGGGATTCAGGAGATAGGTCCTACATATTGAGCATCCCAAATCTGAAAACCCCAAACATGCCAAAATCTGAAACTTTTTTAGTGCTGACGTGATACTCAAACGAAATGCTCATTGGAACATTTTGGATTTCGAATTTGGAATACCCAAGTGCTATCATGAAAATATTCCAAAAAAAAAAAAAAAAAAATTCAAACTCTGAAATAATTCTAGTCCCAAACATGTTAGAAGAGATACTCAACCTGTATTAAATCAGGAACAGCTGTTTTAGTAATATATTAAAAGTTTATGATTTTATATGAAAGAAACTGGGATGTACACTTTAAGAAAGGAAGCGAGTTATATGTGTTAATATTACCCAGTAACTTGTGAAGCATAACCAAGATGGGACCCTTGCCCTCAAGTAGCCATAGAGCCATCCATGAGAGAAGGTGAGATGGTGCCACTGTGGAAGGGAGTGCAGGTGGGGGACAGAACTAACACAGCCTGGGGTGTCCCAGAAGGGCTTCTGAGGTCATGTCATTTGAGTGACACCAAACTGTTAGTTTTTATATCCTCCACTACCATGTACTCAATTTTTTTTTTTTTTTTTAGCTTTGTCTAAGAATGCCTTTGACAGGCTAGGTGTGGTGACTCAGACCTGTAATCCCAGCATTTTGGGAGGCCCAGGTGGGAGGATCACTTGAACCCAGGAGTTCAAGACCAGCCTGGGCAATATGATGAGACCTCTTCTCTACAAATTAAGAAAATTAGCTAGGCATGGTGATGTGCTCTTGTAGTTCCAGCTACCCAGGAGGCTGAAGTGGGAGAATTGCTTGAGCCTGGGAGGTCAAGGCTGCAGTGAGCCATGCAGGTGACATTGCACTCTAGCCTGGGCAACGTAGTGAGACCCCATCTAAAAAAAATTCTATTTTAATATATAATATGATAAATATTGATAAATGTAATTTACATAAAGGAAAAGCTCCTTTAGATCCTTAGGAATTGTTGAGTGCAAAGGGGTCCTGAGCCCCAAAAATTTGAGAACCTTTTTTTTTTTTTTTTTTTTATGGACAGAGTCTTGCTCTGTCGCCCAGGCTGGATGGAGTGCAGTGGTGCGATCTCAGCTCACTGCGACCTCTGCCTCCCGGGTTCACGCCATTCTCCTGCCTCAGCCTCTCGAGTAGCTGGGACTACAGGCACCCGCCACCATGCCTGGCTGATTTTTTTTTGTATTTTCAGTAGAGACAGGGTTTCACCATGTTAACCAGGATGGTCTCGATCTCCTGACCTTGTGATCTGCCTGCCCTGGCCTCCCAAAATGCTGGGATTACAGGCGTGAGCCACCGTGCCCGGCTTGAGAACCATGGTTTTAAAGGCACCAGTTTCCAAGTCCTCAACTTCATTGTGGACACCTATAAAACAAGCAGGCCTCAGAACGTGCCTGTGGTAAAGGCTCCAGGTTCTCTTTTCACAATTCCAACTCTCACTTTACAAACGAAAAGCACTCCTCTCACTCATCCAGAACCTTACTGAGGTGCGTTGTCTCAGGGTATAAAACCCTGTGGGATGCGCGTGAAAGAGATGACTCAAAATATATATAGATGTATTTTTTGAGACGGGGTCTTGCTTTGTTACCCAGGCTGGAGTGCAGTGGCGCGATCTCGGCTCACTGCAGCTTTCGCCTCCCGGGTTCAAACGATTCTCTGGCCTCAGCCTCCCTAGTAGCTGGGATTACAGACAGGTAATCCCATGTCGGCTTACCATGCTCGGCTAATTTTTATATTTTTAGTAGAGACAGAGTTTCGCCATGTTGGCCAGGCTAGTCTCGAACTCCTGACCTTAGGTGATCTGCCAACCTCGGCCTCCCAAAGTGCTGGGATTACAGGCCTGAGCCACCGTGCCCAACCCCGACACAAATATTTAATAAAAATGTTGTATTGACCAACTGCTTGGGAGGCTGAGGCAAGAGAATGGCGTGAACCCGGGAGGCGGAGGTTGCAGTGAGTCAAGATTGCGCCTCTGCGCCACTGCACTCCAGCCTGGGTGACAGAGCAAGACTACATCTAAAAAATATATATATATGTATATATATATGTGGGTATGTATATATATAGTATTGAAAAATTTGTATTGAAATATTTTAATGTGTCATCCCTTTCTGCCTTTAAGCAGAAGAGTAACTAGTGTATTTAGAAGTCACT
This sequence comes from Rhinopithecus roxellana, assembly GCF_007565055.1. Lineage (NCBI taxonomy): Eukaryota > Metazoa > Chordata > Mammalia > Primates > Cercopithecidae > Rhinopithecus > Rhinopithecus roxellana. Next base: position 105,453,556 of record NC_044565.1, read on the forward strand.
GGAATCCTTTTGATCTAAGGATTTTTTTTTAAGCAGTACTTTTGAAGAAGTGTGAAAGTGAATGACTCTAATAATGGGCAACAAATTCTATTGCAAAGTTATATGATTATCAGTTCTTTACTTTTTAAAAATGTTTTATTTTGTCCAGGCATGGTGGCTCACACCTGTAATCCCAGCGCTTTGGGAGGCTGAGGCTGGCAGATCACTTGGGGCCAGGAGTTTGAGACCAGCCTGACCAACATGGTGAAACCCCATCTCTACTAAAAATACAAAAAAAATTAGCCAGGCATGGTGGTGTGCCCCTATAACCCCAGCTACTTGGGAGGCTTAGGCATGAGAATCTCTTGAACCCAGGAGGTAGAGGTTGCAGTGAGCTGAGATTGTGCCACTGCACTCTAGTCTGGGGGATAGAGCAAGATTCTGTCTCAAAACTTTTTGTTTTTTAAAATTTTTATTGAGAAGGATCTCGCTCTGTGGTCCAGGATGGAGTACAGTGGCATGGTTTCAGCCTAAGGCAGCCTCAACCTCCTGGTCTCAGGCAATCCTCCCACCTCAGCCTCTCAAGTAGCTGAGATTCCAGGCCTGTGCCACTGTACCTGGCTAAGTTTTTGTATTTTTATTTTTTGTAGAGACTGGGTTTCTCTTTGTTGCCCAGGCTGGTCTTGAACTCCTGAGTTCAAGCGATCGTCCTACCTTGGCTTCCCAAAGTGCTGGGATAACAGGTTTGAGTCACTGCCCAGCCTGGTTGTAAAATTTGTAATGGATGAAGAGACATGAATAATTGCAAATTTTTAAAAAAACTGTACTTATTTTATTTAAAAATGGTTTCAATAGAATTTTACTGTTTTTTTATTTATTATTATTATTATTATTATTATTATTATTATTATTATTATATGAGACGGAGTTTCACTCTTATTGCCCAGGCTGGGGTGCAATGGCACGATCTCAGCTTATTGCAACCTCCACCTCCCAGGTTCAAGTGATTCTTCTGCCTCAGCCTCCCAAGTAGCTGGGATTACAGGCATGTGCCACCACACCTGGCTAATTTTGTATTTTTAGTAGAGATGGGGTTTCACCATGTTGGTCAGGCTAGTCTCAGAAACTCCTGACCTCAGGTGATCCACCCACCTTGGCCTCCTTAAGTGCTGGGATTATAGGCTGAGCCAGTGCACTTGGCCCTATTTTGTTAATTTTATACTGAATTTTGTAATATTCATGTTTTGATCAATTACATCCTATTAATACTTGGAGTGGTAACTTAATGAAAAAATTTGACACAATTTACAGCCACAGGAATTTTTTTTTTTTTTTTTTTTTTTAAGGGACAGAGTCTCAGACCGGGCACAGCAGCTCATGTCTGTAATCCCAGATCTTTGGGAGGCTGAGGTGGGCAGATCACTTCAGGCCAGGAGTTCGAGACCAGCCTGGCCAACTGGCGAAAACCCGTGTCTACAAAAAAAATGAAAACATTAGCCAAGTATAATGGTGTGCACCTCTTATCCCGGCTACCCAGGAGGCTGAAGCACGAGAATCACTTGAACCTGGGAGAGGGAGGTTGCAGTGAGCTGAGATCGCACCACTGCACTCCTCCAGCCTGGGTGACAGAGCAAGACTCCATCTCAAAAAAAAAAAAAAGGAAAGAAAAAAAAGGAAAAAGACACAGAGGCTTGCTCTGTCACTCAGGCTGGAGTACAGTAGTATGATCATAACTCACTGTATCACCAAACTCCTGGCTCAAGCTATCCTCCCGCCTCAGCCTCTCAAGTAGCTGGGACTACACTGCACCCAGTAGCACAGGAAATTTTGAAACAGTTAAATTGTAAGCCTATTTTTTTTGTTGTTGTTGCAGAGAAAGGTAATGGGGTGTTTATAAAATTTCAAGTATAAAAATATAGTAGGTCCTTTTAAACCTCGGTTGTAGAAGTTTGTTAAGCAAATATACTGAACACCTGTGTACTGTGTGCTAAGGACACAATGATGAGAAGAGAGAAAATAAGGTAGCTTCCTTGCCCTTATGTAGCCTGGTCTAATTATGATTAGTTTGCAGAAATCCGTGTACATTGGGTCAGCTGCCACTGGAGTAAGGCAGGCTGGCTCCTCCCAAACCTATTGCTTTCAAAGGATTCATCAGAACAAAAGAATTCCGCTTTATGTGTTCTCTTTAATTTGTCCATATTTAATTCTCTTTTTGTTTTACAACAAAAATTTTTAGGTGAAAATTATATGTAGTGTATAAAACTTAAGTGTGAGATTTGGTAAAATTTGACAAATGTTTAAAAAATGTATCAGGGCAAAATTAAGTGGGGGAAGCAGAATGGAAATACAAAGTATATGAGAAAAAGTAGCAATGTAAATTTTCTGTTAAAGATTAGTATATATTTTTAAAAATTAGAGTTGGTAGGTATATCGAAACATAACATTTGGATTCAAAACAGTTTTAAAAATATATTTGTTTATTTTTTCTTTTGAGATGGAGTCTTGCTCTATTGCCAGGCTGGAGTGTAGTGGCGCCCTCTTGGCTCACTGCAACCTCTGCCTCCTGGGTTCAAGCGATTCTTGTGCCTCAGCCTCCTGAGTAGCTGGGATTACAGGCATGCACCACAACACCCAGCTAATTTTTGTATTTTTAGTAGAGACGGGTTTCACCATGTTGGCCAGGCTGGTCTTGAACTCCTGATCTCAGGTGATCCACCCACCTCAGCCTCCCAAAGTACTGGGATTACAGGCATGAGCCACCATGCCTGGCCAAACAGTTTTTTTTCCCCCCCGAGATGAAGTCTTGCTCTGCTGCCCAGAGCTGGAGTGCAATGGCACAATCTCGGCTTACTGCAATCTCTGCCTCCTGGATTCAAGCAATTCTCCTGCCTCAGCCTCCCCAGTAGCTGGGATTACAGGTGCATGCTACCACACCCTACTAATTTTTGTATTTTTAGCAGAGATGGGGTTTCACCATGTTGGCCAGGCTGGTCTCGAATTCCTGACCTCATGATCTGCCCTCCTCGGCCTCCCAAAGTGCTGGGATTACAGGCATGACCACCGCAGCCAGCCAGTTTTATTTATTTATTTATTAATTTATTTATTATTTATTTATTTATTTATTTATTGAGATAGAATCTTGCTCTGTTGCCCAGGCTGGAGTGCAGTGGCGCGATCTCGGCTCACTGCAAGCTCCGCCTCCTGGGTTCATGCCATTCTCCTGCCTCAGCCCCCCAAGTAGCTAGGACTACAGGCGCCCACCACCATGCCTGGATAATTTTTTGTATTTTTAGTAGAGATGGGGTTTCATGGTGTTAGCCAGGATGGTCTCGATCTCCTGACCTCATGATCCGCCTGCCTTGGCCTTCCAAAGTGCTGAGATTACAGGCATGAGCCACTGCAGTTTGATTTTTTAAATGTTGCATTTGTCAGAATTTGCATCCTTTGCAATATACAGAATAAAAATGTACAGGATACATAGTTTTTCTAAATTCTTTCAGGGATCAGCAGAAAGTTTGGAGACCACTGTGCCTTTAGTGTGCTATAGCCAGGGCTATAGCACACTAAAGGGCTGTGGGATCCCACTACTATAGGTCACTAAGTCAAAATAGTGTCACCAAGAGTCAGAAGATAAGGATGGTCAGCAAGGGGGCATCAGGTTGGGCAGCAGCTCCCCAATTGACATGTTAAGTAACTCTAGCTTTATAGGTGGGGACAGTATACCAAGGAAGCATTTAAACCCTAGATAATAATATTGAAAAGCCTGGAGATAACATTAAGCTTTTTTTTTTTTTTTTTTTTTTTTTTTTTGAGACAGGGTCTTGCTCTGTCGCCCAGGCTGGAGTGCAGTGGCGCAGTCTTGGCTCACTGCAACCTCCACCTCCTGGGTTCGAGCGATTCTTGTGCCTCAGCCTCCCGAGTAGCTGGGACTACAGGTGCATGCCACCACACCTGGCTAATTTTTGTGTTTTTATTAGAGATGAGGTTTTACCATGTTCGCCAGAGTGGTCTCAAAGTCCTGACCTTAAGTGATCCACCCACCTCAGCCTCCCAAAGTGCTGCAATTACAGGCGTGAGCCACTGTGCCCAGCCAGCATTAAGATTTTGACTTTTTTTTTTTTTTTTTTTGAGACGGAGTCTCGCTCTGTCGCCCAGGCTGGAGTGCAGTGGCCAGATCTCAGCTCACTGCAAGCTCCGCCTCCCGGGTTTACGCCATTCTCCTGCCTCAGCCTCCCATAGCTGGGACTACAGGCGCCCGCCACCTCGCCCGGCTAGTTTTTGTATTTTTTAGTAGAGATGGGGTTTCACCGTGTTAGCCAGGATGGTCTCGATTTCCTCACCTCGTGATCCGCCTGTCTCGGCCTCCCAAAGTGCTGGGATTACAGGCTTGAGCCACCGCGCCCGGCCAAGATTTTGACTTTTATAAAATTCTTCTTATAAGAGACTTCATGGCAGAATTTTATCCACCCCTTTATTCGTTTACTTATAATGAGTCATTATTTGTGATCCTTTTTTTTTTTTTTTTTTTTTTTTTTTGAGACAGAGTCTCGCTGTGTCGCCCAGGCTGGAGTGCAGTGGCGCGATCTCAGCTCACTGCAAGCTCCGCCTCCCGGGTTCCCGCCATTCTCCCGCCTCAGCCTCCGAGTAGCTGGGACTACAGGCGCCCGCCACCTCGCCCGGCTAGTTTTTTGTATTTTTAGTAGAGACAGGGTTTCACCGTGTTAGCCAGGAGGGTCTCGATCTCCTGACCTCGTGATCCGCCCGTCTCGGCCTCCCAAAGTGCTGGGATTACAGGCTTGAGCCACCGCGCCCGGCCTATTTGTGATCCTTAAGGATATGTTTGCATAATATGATATCATAATGCATTTGGAAGAAAAATGGAAACACCTCCATTTTTTTCCATTTAAATGAAACTCTCTGAAACAGTAAGACCACAGTCTACATGCCATCTTGTGAGCACCTTTGCATTGTGCACAGTTCCTTATGTGTGTTGATGGGAGTAGGTGAAATAAATATTTTGGCACTCCCCACTCATGCCCACCAGTGACATAAATTGTCTGATTCATACAAAACCCTCTTAGGTTATTAGTATCTTAGGTTACAGGCAAGGTGATAGAGAAGTCCAGTGACTGACTTAATGTGGCCAAGGGGAATTGGCCCAGGTTAGATCACAGAGCTTGTGGGCTTGGCGGAAACTCCATTTCTTTTTTTCTTTTTTGTTTTTTTTTCAGATGGAGTGTCGCTCGGTCGCCCAGGCTGGAGTACAGTGGTGTGATCTTGGTTCATTGCAACCTCTGCCTTCTGGGTTGAAGCGATTCTCCTGCCTCAGCCTCCTGAGTAGCTGGGACTACAGGTGCGCACCACCATGCCCAGCTAATTTTTGTATTTTCAGTAGAGACAGGGTTTCACTATATTGGCCAGGCTAGTCTCTAACTTCTGACCTCATGATCCACCCACCTTGGCTCCGCAAGTGCTAGGATTACAGATGTGAGCCACTGCACCCAGCCTTTTTTTTTTTTTCAGACAGAATTTTGCTCTTGTTGCCCAGGCTGGAATGTAATCGTGCGATCTTGGCTCGCTGCAACCTCTGCCTTCAGGGTTTATGTGATTCTCCTGCCTTAGCCTCCCAAGTAGCTGGGATTACAGGTGCATGCCACCATGCTTGGCTACTTTTTTTTTTTTGGTCATCCACTGATCTTGGCCTCCCAAAGTGCTGGGATTACAGGTGTGAGCCACCATGCCTGGCAGAAACTCCATTTCTTCTTCTTTTTTTTTTTTTGAGACAGAGTCTCGCTCTGCCCCCAGGCTGGAGTGCAGTGGCCGGATCTCAGCTCACTGCAAGCTCCGCCTCCCGGGTTCACGCCATTCTCCTGCCTCAGCCTCCCGAGTAGCTGGGACTACAGGCGCCCGCCACCTCGCCCAGCTAATTTTTTTGTATTTTTAGTAGAGACGGGATTTCACCGTGTTAGCCAGGATGGTTTCTATCTCCTGACCTCGTGATTCGCCCGTCTCGGCCTCCCAAAGTGCTGGGATTACAGGCTTGGGCCACCGCGCCCGGCCCTTTTTTTTTTTTATGAGATGTTGTCTTGCCCTGTCGCCCAGGCTGGAGTGCAATGGCATGATCTCGACTCACTGCAACCTCCACCTCCCGGGTTTGAGCGATTCTCCTGCCTCAGCCTCCCAAGTATCTGGATTACAGGCATGGGTCTCCACACCCAGCTAATCTTTGTATTTTTAGTAGAGATGGAGTTTCACTATGTTGGCCAGGCTGGTCTCGAACTCCCGACCTCACGATCCACCCACCTCAGCCTCCCAGAGTGCTGGGATTACAGGCATGAGCACGCCCAGCCCAGAAACTCCATTTCTTTTTGTGCAGCAGCAGCTCCATCTTTGTAATGATGTGTGGGGAACTTTGAGTCACATCTCAAGCATCAAATTAAGGGCCAAATTGGCTTTAATTGATGCTTATTGTTATATATGTCATTTTGGAACCAAGTAAGTGAAAAAGCATAATTTTTCAGCCCTTAGAAAGATAAAAATTAAGTTTTTTTTTTTTTTTTTTTTTTTTTTTTGAGACGGAGTCTTGCTCTGTCACCCAAGCTGGAGTGCTGTGGCCGGATCTCAGCTCACTGCAAGCTCCGCCTCCCGGGTGCACGCCATTCTCCTGCCTCAGCCTCCCAAGTAGCTGGGACTACAGGCGCCCGCCACCTCGCCTGGCTAGTTTTTTCTATTTTTTAGTAGAGACGGGGTTTCACCGTGTTAGCCAGGATGGTCTCGATCTCCTGACCTCGTGATCCGCCCATCTCGGCCTCCCAAAGTGCTGGGATTACAGGCTTGAGCCACCGCGCCCGGCCAAAATTAAGTTTTATTAGCTGACAGTACGATATACAATGGTCTTTTTAAACAAATTGTCCCTATTTCTCAATCAACCTGTATAATTTTTTTTTTTTTTTTCAGAAAGAGTCTCGCTCTGTTCCCCAGGCTGGAGTACAGTGGTGCGATCTTGGCTCACTGCAACCTCTGCCTCCCGGGTTCAAGCAATTCTCCTGCCTCAGCCTCCCAAATAGCTGGGACTGCAGGTGTGTGCCACCACACCCAGCTAAGTTTTGTATTTTTTTTTTTTTTTTTTTTGAGAAGGAGTCTCGCTCTGTCACCCAGGCTGGAGTGCAGTGGCCAGATCTCAGCTCACTGCAAACTCCGCCTCCCGGGTTTACGCCATTCTCCTGCCTCAGCCTCCCGAGTAGCTGGGACTACAGGCGCTCGCCACCTCGCCCGGCTAGTTTTTTGTATTTTTTTAGTAGAGACGGGGTTTCACCGTGTTAGCCAGGATGGTCTCGATCTCCTGACCTCGTGATCTGCCCGCCTCGGCCTCCCAAAGTGCTGGGATTACAGGCTTGAGCCACCGCTCCCGGCCGGCAGTTTTGTATTTTTAGTAGAGACGGGGTTTCACCATGTTGGCCAGGCTGGTCTCGAACTCCTGACCTCAAGTGATCCAGCCACCTCTGCCTCCCAAAGTGGTGGGATTAAAGGTATGAGCCACCACGCCCGGCCTAACCTGAATAATTTATTTAAATGTTGGTGCTAAGCCATTACAGCAAATGCTCTGAAGATTTTTTCTAATATAAGTATTGAAAATAAAGCAAAATTTAAACATTTAAAAACCGAATTCCTTATGCCAATCAAAATGTGTTTTTCTTGACTACATCTATCAAAAACCTAAGAAGCAGAACAAATCAATCTGTGAAATAAAGGAAACGTATGCTTTACAGCCAGGCATGCTGGCTCACTCCTGTAATCCCGGCACTTTGGGAGGCTGAGGCAGGCAGATCACTTGAGGTCAGGAGTTAGAGACCAGCCTGGCCAACATGGTGAAAACCCATCTTTACTAAAAATACAAAAATTAGTCAGGCATGGTGGTGCGTGCCTATAGTCCCAGCTACTCAGGAGGCTGAGGCAGGAGAATCACTTGAACCTGGGAGGCCGGGGTTATGGTGAGCTGAGATCGTGCCACTGAACTCCAGCCTGGGAGACAGAGTGAGACACAGAGTAAGACTCTGTCTCAAAACAACAACAGAAAAAAAAACAAAAAAAACCCAACACATGTTTTACAAAGGTAGAAGAGGAAATTATGCATAAAAGTCATTATAAAGTCTTTCAGGCATATAAAAACAATAGATGATAACACAATGAACACCTGTTTACCCACTACCCAATTCAAGAAACAGAACATTACAAATATCGTTGAGGGCTGGGCGCGGTGGCTCACGCCTGTAATCAAGCACTTTGGGAGGCTGAGGTGGGCAGATCAAGAGGTCAGGAGATGGAGACTATCCTGGCTAACACGGTGAAACCCCATCTCTACTAAAAAATACAAAAAAATTAGCTAGGCGTAGTGGTGGGTGCCTGTAGTCCCAGCTACTCGGGAGGCTGAGGCAGGAGAATGGCATGAACCCAGGAAGCGGAGCTTGCAGTGAGCCGAGATTGTGCCACTCCACTCCATCCTGGGCGACAGAGCAAGACTCCGTCTCAAAAAATATTGTTGAGTCTGTAATCCCAGCACTTTGGGAGATGAGACTGAGGCGGGTGGATCACCTGAGGTCAATAGTTTGAGACCAGCCTAGGCAACATGGTGAAACTCTGTCTTTACCAAAAAATACAAAAATTAGCCTGGGTGTGTTGGCACATGCCTGTAGTCCCAGCTACTGGGGAGGCTGAGGTGGGAGAATCGCGGGAACCCCAGAGGCAGAGGTTGCAGTGGGCCGAGATCGTGCCAGTGCATTCCGACCTGGGCGACAGCATGAGTCCTTGTCTCGAAAGGACTCATGGTACTCAAGGTACTAAGTACCTCTTTCCCACTGAAATCCCTTCATTTTCCACAGAAAGTGACACTCTCCTGACTTTGATGTTATTCCCATATACTTAAGAATACATTTAATACATGATTATGTACTCAAAATATAGCATTGTTTTACATAAACTGTTTTTATAAATGGTATAATCAATGGAGTCCGCAGCTTGCCTTTTTAGTTCAACTTCATGTTCATGTTTGATTTCTATGGCTGTAGCCCTTGCATTTTAACTGTAATGTAGTGGGCATTGATTTATTTGTTCTTTTGTTCATAGAAATTTGGCTATTACTGTAGTGCTGCAATGGATAATTTTGTTCATGTCTCAGTGCACATGTAGGAGACTTTCTTTAATGCATCTACCTAGGATTGGAGTTGCTGTATTGAAAAGTATGCACATCTCTCCTCGATGTTGCTAAATAGCTCTCCAGAGTAGTTCTGATTTATATTCTGAACAGTAGTGAGTAGAAGTCCTGTTGCTCAATATCCTTGCCATTTCTACATGTCGTCAGACTTTAACACTTTGCTAATCTGGTAGATATGAAATATATCTTGCTTTTTTCTTTTTTCTTTTTTTCTTTTTTTTTGAGATACAAGGTCTTGCTGTGTCACTTAGGCTGGAGTGCAGTGGTGCAGTCATGGCTTACTGCAGCCTCAACCTCCTGGACTAAAGCAATTCTCCCACCTCAGTCTCCCAAAGTGCTAGGATTACAGGCATGAGCCACAGCACCCAGATTCATGTCTGGCTTCATTTGATCAGCAAAATGTTTAAAAACATTTGTCTGCATGTTGTTTGTATTGTCTATTTCTTTTTTAAAATTCGAGATATAATTCGCATAACAAAATTTACCATTTCAAGTATGCAATTTGGTGGCATTTATGATATGCACTACATTGTACAACTATCATCAGTATTCCCGAACATTTTCATCACCCCACAAAGAAACCTACTTGTTAGTAGTCATACCCTGTTCCCCTTCCTCGCATACCCTGACAACCATCTGCTATCTATCTCCATGGCTTTGCCTATTCTGGACATTTCATATGAATACAGTTATACAACATGGATCCTTTTGTGTCTGGCTACTTTCACTTAGTTTATTATCAAGATTCATCCATGTGGTATTTCATTCATTTTATGATTGGATAATAATTTATTGTATGGTTATACAACATTTTGTTTACCCACTCATCAGTTGAATATTTGTATTGTTTTTACTTTTTTATTATTATGACTACTATAGACATTTGTGTCCAAATTTGTGTGTGAATGTGTGTGTGTGTGTGTGTATACATGTGTGTGTATATATATATACACACACATTTTTTTGAGACAGTCTCACTCTATTGCCCAGACCAAAGTGCAGTGGCATGATCATAGCTCGCTGCAGCCTTGAAGCCCTGGGCTCAAGTGATCCTCTAGCCTCAGCTTTCCAAGTAGCTGGTGCTACAGGCATTTACCACCACTCCTGGCTAATTTAAACATTTTTTGTAGAGTTAGGATCTCACTGTGTTGCCCAGGCTGATCTCGATCCTCAAGCGATCCTTCCACTTTTGCCTCCCAAAGCGCTGGGATTACAGGTGTGAGAGCCACCCTACCTGGCCCCCTCCCACTTTTTTTTTGTTTGTTTTGAGACAAGGTCTTGCTCTGTTGCCCAGGCTGGAGTGCAGTGACGTGACCATGGTTCACTGCAGCCTCAGCCTCCCACGTCAGCCTCCTGAGTACCTGGGACTACAGACATACGCAACCACGCCTGGCTAATTTTTGTATTTTTTTTTTGTAGAGACAGGGTCCCACTATGTTGCCCAGGCTGGTTTCAAACTCCTGGGCTCAAGCCATCTGCCTGCCTCAGCCTCCCAAAGTGCTGGGATTACAGTTGTGAGCCACCGCGCCTGATCCTGACTTTTCTTTTTCTTAATGGTATACATCCTAGGTACTGATTGTACATTGCAGATATCTTCTTTTATTTATTTATTTTAAAATATCTGTAGAAACAGGGTCTTACTGTGTTGCCCAGGCTGGTCTCGAACTCCTGCAGTCCTCCTGTACTGACCTCGAAGTGTCTGGATTACAGGCATGAGCTACCATGCCTGACTGCAAATATCTTTCTGACTGTGGCTGGTATTTTTACTTTGTTTATGGTGTTTTGAGGCGTATAGAATCTGTATATTTTTTAAAAAATTAAACAGTTATTTTATTGCTTGAGTACATAGACAAATTTATGCGACAAGGACAGAGACTGTAGATGACTCATATTTCCAATTGGGAGGGAGGACTCGCTTTGTCTTATAATATCAAGCCAAATGGTGAATCAAACTCAGAATCAGACAGAATTTAGCATCCTTATCCTTTCTGTTCCTCTCAAGATGCTTTTGAACAGTGACTGCTTTTTTAATTAAATGGTAGAGATCTTCAGGGAGATGAGGAGCAAGTCCTTTGGACTTAAGAATTCTTTTTTTTTTTTGAGACGGAGTCTCGCTCTGTCGCCCAGGCTGGAGTGCAGTGACCGGATCTCAGCTCACTGTGGACTTAAGAATTCTTAAGATTTTATTGCCTTTCACAAAATGTACTTGTGCAACACCATGTGAGTCCCTCCGGATCACACTGATATGTGAAGAAGTCAGGCCTTGTTGGCCAGTTTGTAAGTCTCCTTCATTTCATCAGATGTTAGCTTCAGCCAAGTGGTGATGCTGCAGAGATAGGGCAGAGCCAACTGGGACAGGCCCTTCCTGGGAGCTTGCATGCGACCCATCATGGCAGCAGTCAAGCGGCAAAAGGAAGAAGCTGTACATTTTAACAGACAAATTTATCAATTGTTTTCTTTATGATTGGTGTGATTTTTAACTTATCGGAGAAAACATCCAATATTGTCTCCAAGATCATAAAGATTCTTTTATGTTTTCTTTCAAGTTTTAAATATATTTATAAATAATTTACTTTTACATTTCAAATTGAGTCTTTAGTCCACCTATAATTATTTATGTGAGGAATTTAATTTTATTCATGTGGATAACACTTTCCTCAGCACTACAGAATAGTCCAGTATGTACTTCACTAATCCGAGGAGCCTTATTTGCCATATATCTTGTTTCTTTGGGCATGTGGATCTACTTCTAGGTCCACTATCCTGTGTTTTTTTTTTTTTTTTTTTTTTTTTGAGACAGAGTCTTGCTTTGTTACCCAGGCTGGAGTGCAATGGCGCGATCTTGGCTCACTGCAACCTCTGCCTCCTGGGTTCAAGTGATTCTTCTGCCTCAGCCTCCTGAGTGAGTGGGATTACAGGTGCGCACCACCACGCCTGGCTAATTTTTGTATTTTTAGTAGAGACAGGGTTTCCCCATGTTGGTCAGGCTGATCTCCAACTTCTGACCTCAGGTGATCCAGCCGACTCGGCCTGCCAGGGTGCTGGGATTACAGGTGTGAGCCACCGGGCCCAGCCCACCATCCTATTAATTCCAGCATCAACACTATACTGTCTTAATTACTGAAATACAATCAGCTTATTAATTTCCATGAAAACCTTCTTGGGAATTTTGATCACATTACACTAAAATTTTTTGCATTAAACTTATGGATTAATTTGGAGAGTTGGCTTTTTTGTTTTTTTGAGATGGAGTCTCGCTCTGTCGCCCAGGCTGTAGTGCAGTGGCACAATGTTGGCTCACTGAAACCTCCACCTCCCAGGTTCAAGCAATTGTCTGCCTCAGCCTCCCAAGTAGTTGAGATTACAGGCACCTGCGACCACGCCCAGCTTTTTTTTGTTTTGTATTTTTAGTAGAGACGGGGTTTCACCATCTTGGCCAGGTTGGTCTTGAACTCCTGACCTCGTGATCCACCCACCTCAGCCTCCCAAAGTGCTGATATTACAGGCGTGAGACACTGTGCCCAGCCTGAGAGTTGGCATTTTTACATTATTTAGTTTTATTATCCATGAACATAGTATATAATTCCACTTACTCCACTATTCTTTAATGTCTTTCAATAAAGTTTTATGATTTTCATCTAAAAATTATTTTATATCTTTTGTTAGATTTATATCTAGGTGCCTTATAACTTGTGTTGCTATTGCTAATTATATCCTTTATAAAAATTACAATTTCTGCCTTTTGCTGATATAGCTGTACAGTTGATTTTGTACCTTCATCTTACTTGTAGCAGTATAGACTGTTCCTAGTTTATGATGGTTCAATTTAAGATTTTTTGATTTTATGATGAGTTTATTGGAATTTAACTTCATTGTATGTCAAAGAGCACCTGTACTTTTCATTTATTCTAATAATTCAAAGGGTCTATTTTTGTTGTAATGTAGACAGTGATACTATCTGGAAATAAAGACGGTTTTTGCAACCTTTATAATACTTTTGTCTTGTTGCAGTGGTTAAACCCTCTAGAGTTGTACTGATGAGAAATGGTGACAGCTGGCATTCTTGTCTTTTTATTTTTATTTTAAAATGCATTTTTGGATCACATTTGCTAATTTATGTAGAATTTTTGCATCTGTGTTTCTAAGTGAGATTGGCCTACAGTTTTTCTCTCTTATACTGTCTGGGTTTGGTATCAAGATTTCAGTAACTTATTTATTTATTTATTTATTTATTTATTTATTTATTTATTTTTTTTTTTTGAGACAGGGTCTCATTCTGTCACCCAGGCTGGTGTGCAGTGGCATGATAATGGCTCACTGCAGCGTCAACCTCTCTAGGCTCAGGTGATCCTCCCACCTTAGCTCCCCAGTAGCTAGGACTACAGGTGCATGCTACCATGCCTGGCTAATTTTTGTATTTTTTGAAGAGATAAGAATTTTGCTATGTTGTCCAGGCTGGTCTTGAACTCCTGGGCTCAAGCAGTCTGCCTGTCTTGGCCTCCCAAAGTGCTGGGATTACAGCCATCACACCTGGCCATGATTTCGCTTTTTTTTTTTTTTTTTTTTTGAGACAGAGTCTCACTCTGTCACCCAGGCTGGAGTGCAGTGGCATGATTTTAGTTCACTGTAACCTCCACCTCCTGGATTCAAGTCATTCTTCTGCCTCAGCCTCCCGAGTAGCTGGGATCACAGGCATGTGCCACCATGCCTGGCTCATTTTTGTATTTTTAGTAGAGACTGGTTTTCACCATGTTGGCCAGGCTGGTCTTGCACTCCTGACCTCAAGTTATCCGCCCACCTTGGCCTCCCAAAGTGCTGGGATTACAGGCGTGAGCTGCTGCGCCTGGCCTTTCACTGACTTTTTAAAATGAGCTGGTGACTGCTTTTTAAATTATTTGGGATAGTGTTATATAAAATAGGGGTTATTCATGCTTGGTATTTGATAGAACTTGCCTGTAAAATCATCTAGACCTGGTGTGCATCTGTTGGTGAATAGATGTCAAAGTGTAAATTCAATTTTTTTCATGATTGTAGGACCATTCCGTTTTTCCAGTTATTCAAAAACTGCAAATTTTGGTCTGATTCATTTTTCTGGGAAATTTTCCATTTCACCTAAATTTTCACATTTATCTTCACGGAGTGGTTTAATGTATTTTTATGTTTTTATAAAAGGTCTGTTTTTGGCTGGGCGCAGTGGCTTATGCCTGTAATCTCACCACCTTATGAGGCCGAGGCAGGCGGATCACCTGAGGTCAGGAGTTGGAGACCAGCCCGGCCAACGTGTTGAAACTCTGTCTCTACTAAAAATACAAAAATTAGCCAGACATGGTGGTGGATGCCTGTAATCCCAGCTACTAAGGAGGCTGAGGCAGGAGAATCACTTGAACCCAGGTGGCGGAGGTTGCAGTGAGCTGAGATCGTGCCACTGCACTCCAGCCTGGGTGACAGAGCGAGACTCCATCTCAAAAAAAAAGGGAAAAGTATTTGAGGTTTTTGCCACTAATCCTCATGGCAAAAACCACAATTAACTTTTGTACCAATCTACCATTCTGTACTCCCACCAAGAGTATACAGTCGCATAACATCGGGAGATGCTTAGGAGATTTCCTTGCTCTGTGAACATCGTAGAGCATCCTCACACAAACCTAGATGGTACTGCTTGCTACATACCTCACCACTTAGGCTGTATGGTGTAGCCTGTTGCTCCTAGGCCACGAACTTATGCAGAATCTACTGAATACTATAGGCAGTTATAACACAGTGGTAAATACTTGTGTATTGTATTTCTTTTTTTTTTTTTTTGAGACAGAGTCTCTGTCACTGAGGCTGGAGTGCAGTGGTATACGATCTTGGCTCACTGCAACCTTTGCCTTCTGATTTCAAATGATTCTTCTGCCTCAGCCTCACGAGTAGCTGAGATTACAGGCAGGCACCACCACCCTGAGTAATTTTTGTATTTTTGTTAGAGACAGGATTTCACCATGTTGACCAGGCTGGTCTCGAACTCCTGACCTCAGATGATCTGCCTACCTTGGCCTCCCAAGGTGTTGGGATTACAGGTGTGAGCCATTGTGCCTGGCCTATTTGTGTATTTAAACATACCTAAACAGAGAAAAGGTATAGTAAAAATGCAGTATTATAATCTCATGGAACTACTGTCGTACATATGATCCATTGTTGACAGAAATGTCTTTATGTGGTGTATGACTATATACGGTTTCAGTTACTTCACAAACTCGGTGTTACTGGGTTTGCAAATTTTAGTTATTCTGTCTGGAGTGTAGTAATATCTCATTGTGGTTTTAATTTCTCTGATGGCAAAGAGTTGATCATTGTTTTCATTAGCTTACTGGCTTTTTACATAATTTATTATGTGAAATGTTTGTCCAAATAGCCTATTTTTTAAAAAAATGGGTTATTTTTGCTATTGAGTTTTAGGAGTTCTTTGTACAATCTGGATACTAGTCCTTTGTCAGATAAATATGTTGTGAATATTTTCCTCTAATTTCTGGTTTGCCTATTCATTTTCTTAGTGGTGTCTTTTACTATACTAAAGTTTTAAATTTTGGTGAAGTCTAATTTATCAGTATTTTCCTTCATAATTACTACTCTTTGTGCTATATATAAAAAAGTTTGCCTACTTTCTTAGTCACAAACATTACTCCTATGTTTTCTTCTAAAATCTTTATAGGTTGAGCACAATGGCTCACTCCTATAATCCCAGCACTTTGGGAGGCTGAGGTGGGTGGATCTCTTGAGCCCAGGAGTTCAAGACCAGCCTGGGCAACATGGCAAAATCCCATCTCCACTAAAAATACAAAAACTAATTGGGTGTGAGGGTGCACACCTGTATTCCCAGCTACTTGGGAGGCTGAGGTGGGAGGATCACCTGAGCCTGGGAGGTAGAGGCTGCAGTGAGCCGTGATCGTGCCACTGCACTCCAGCCTGAGCAACAGAGCCAAACCCTGTTTCAAAAAAAGAGAAAGAAAGAAAAGAAAGAAAGAAAGAAAGAAAGAGAAAGAGAGAGAGAGAGAAAGAAAGAAAGAAAGAGAAAGAAAGAAAGAAAGAAAGAAAGAAAGAAAGAAAGAAAGAAAGAAAGAAAGAAAGAAAGAAAGAAAGAAAGAAAGAAGAAAGAAAGAAAGAAAGAAAGAAAGCAAAGAGAGGAGGGAGGGTAGGGAGGAAGAGAAAAAAAGAGGAAGACTCGCTTGCCTTCCTTCCTTCCCTCCTCCTGGAGGAAGGAAAGATAGAAGAAGGAAAGGAAGGAAAAAGGAAAGAAATTAAATAGTCTTAAAAAATAAAATCTTAAAGTTTTCACTTTTACATTTAGTACTACACTCATTCTCATTAATTTTTGTGTGTGGTATGAAGTAAGGATAGTAATGCGTTATCTCTAATTGTTATTTTTTAAATCTGTACACCAAATATATCATTTTGTCCTAAATATTCCATTAGACTGATAAAACAGTTGAACTCTCTAACGATAAAATTTATTGTACCATTAATTTAGTCCAACAACGTATTTTCTGAGTACCTCTTAAGTGCCATGATTAGGCAATATAGTGTTTTGTTGTTGTTGTTGTTGTTTTGTTTTTTTTTTTATTTTTTATTTTTTGAGACGGAGTCTTGCTCTGTCGCTCAGGCTGGAGTGCAGTGGCCGGATCTCAGCTCACTGCAAGCTCTGCCTCCCGGGTTCACGCCATTCTCCTGCCTCAGCCTCCCGAGCAGCTGGGACTACAGGCGCCCGCCACCTCGCCCGGTTAGTTTTTTTTTGTATTTTTTAGTAGAGACGGGGTTTCACTGTGTTAGCCAGGATGGTCTCGATCTCCTGACCTCGTGATCCGCCCGCCTCGGCCTCCCAAAGTGCTGGGATTACAGGCTTGAGCCACCGCGCCCGGCTGCTTGTTTTTGTTTTTTTAAAGACACACAGTCCCACTTGCTTCCTAGCTGGAGAGACAGACAGCTAAATGTACAACCACTACACGATGTGCTATGTGCACTGCTAGAGATAAGCACTGGCTGCTGTAGGAACACCAGGGAGAAACTCAGCCATGCTAGTGGACCTAAGATAAGGATTCCCTGGGGTGGTGATGCTTGAGCTCAGACTCGAAGGCCTGGTTGATGTTGGCCAAGAAGGGAGGGTAGATGTGCAAAGGCAAGAGGCATGAGAAGACTGGGGACTGTGTTACTTTCCATTAGTTGGAGCAGATGGTACAAGGCGGAGAGTGGCAGATCTGAAGCCTTGGATGATAACTCATGAATTTTAGCTCTTATCTGTGGAGAGTTAGGAGTCAGCAATACCTCAGTACTAGGATTATTTGAGTATTGCTGCTTTTAGTACTGCGAATATTTTTGTATTCATGACTGTAGACTAAAACACTTAGCTTATTGTTTCAGGAAGACCTTATAGGCTAGATACTTTGAAATATCCCTACTTTGATTAAATCTTTTGTTTTGGCTGGGCTCAGTGGCTCATGGTCTGTAATCCGAGCACTTTGGGAGGCCAAGGCGGGTGGATCACTTGAGGCCAGCAGTTCTAGACCAACCTGGGCAACTTGTTTTAATGTGCATATTGGAAACTTTTTGAGCGTACAAGTATCATTGTCCTGATGTTTGCAGTGAGTACCTAGTTAAGTAAAAATAATCTGAGTTGAGCACTGGACAAATTAGTTACCTGTGGTTAGGAAATAGCAAATAATGATATCAGCATGAACTATCTCACTTTTCAAAAATGTCATTTGTTGAGGCAGCCCCCGCTGCAGCCACCACCGAGCCCGCCGCCACCACTGAGCCCGCTGCCACCGCCTCTGAGCAGAAGATGGTTATGCCTCCCACATAAGCTGAACTTGGCAAATCTGCCAGGGATGTGTTCACCAAGAGCTGTGGATTTGGCTTAATAAAATTTGGTTTGAAAACAAAATCTGAGAATGGATTGGAATTTACAAACTCAGGCTCAGCCCAACACTGAGGCCACCAAGATGACTGGCAGCCTGCGAACCAAGTACAGATGGACCAGATATGGCCTGACGATTACGGAGAAATGAAACACCACACGCTGGGCACCAAGATTGCATGGAGGATCAGCTTGCATGTGGACTGAAGCTGACCTTCGATTCATCACTTCTCACCGAACACTGGGGGGAAAAATGCTAAAATCAAAACCCGCTATAGGCAGGAGCATATCAACCTGGGTTGCACTGTGGATTTCGACATCGCTGGACCTTCAATCTGGGGTGCTGTAGTGCTGGGTAATGAGGGCTGACTGGCTGGCTACCGGATGAATTTTGAGACCGCAGAGTTTTAAGAGACCCAGAGGAACTTTACTCATGGCTACAAGACTGATGAATTCCAGCTTCATACTTATGTGAATGACTGGGCAGAGTTTGGCACCTCTATTTCCCAGAGGTGAATAAGAAGTTAGAGATTGCTGTTAAGCTTGCCTGGACATCAGGAAACAGTAACACTCACTTCAGAACAGCAGGCAAGTATCAGATGGACCCTGATGCCTGCTTCTTGGCTAAAGTGTACAACCCTAGCCTGACAGGTTTAGGATAGACTCGGATCATAAAGCCAAGTATCAAGCTGATGCTGTCAGCTCAGCTGGATGGCAAGAACGTCGATGCTGGTGGCTATGAGCTTGGTCTAGAACTAGAATTTCAAGCACAAATGAATACTGTACAGTTGTTTAATTTTAACTATTTTGCAGTATAGCTACCTTCAGAATTTAATGTATCTTTTAACATATATCTGAGATGCAAGTATTGCTAAATTTCATGCTAGACCTCCAGGTTAAAGATGATTCAAAACGAGTGCTACCTTTTCAGAGATACAGAAGAAACCCAATTCCAAAAAAGGTCCTTTTAGCTGTAGACTTGGGGGGAATTTGGTAGCCCTTCTAGAGATGCCAGGTTTTAAAAAAATCTAGAAATGGCTGCAAGTAGAAGCTGATTATGTATAGGCACTTTGTAAATTTGTATTGAATAAATGAATGAAACTCTAACTTTCTGATAATTGAACCTTGGTTTCCTAACCCCAGTTGATGAGAGGCTCATTGCATCATGGTGTGTACAAATTCACCTGACAAAGACATTTTTATTTTATTTATTTATTTTTGAGACAGAGTTTCACTCTGTCGCCCAGGCTGGAGTACAGTGCTGTGATTTCAACTCACTGCAACCTCCGCCTCCTGGGTTCAAGTGATTCTTGTGCCTCAGCCTCTCCAGTAGCTAAGATTACAGGCACATGCCACCATGCCCTGCTAAGTTTTGTATTTTTAGTAGAGACGGGGTTTAAACATGTTGACCAGGCTGTTCTCTAACTTCTGACCTCAAGTGATCCAAAGTGCTGGGATTACAGGCGTGAGCCCCCGCACCCGGTTAAGGGACCTTTTTAGATAGATCTTCATGACCTGTTTCCATCCCAGTCCTTCATCACCTCTCTTATACCAAAAGGTCTGCAGGGCGTGACAGCTGCTTCTGTTGTACCATTTTGGGGTGGAGAGGCTGGATCTGATGAAGCCAGTAATTCAGTACTGAATTCCTTCTTGTGTTGTGTTTTTTTGCCCTCGCACCAGGGTATGAAATAGCTTCCAGGAGCTCTAGCTATAAGCTGGGGAGAGGTTGTGTGATTGTAATCACATGGTGACAACACTTAGAATCTAAATTGGACTTCTGTTGCATTCTCACCACTCAATTTATTTTTTAGCAGTTTAATGGGTACATTTTAGAGTCTTTCATATTGTGTGGAATTAGATCCTCCCCTTCAAGTGCTGTAATTAACATCACTTAAAATAAAACTTGAATAAAATATTGAAACCTCAAAAAATTAAAAATATCATTTGTTGAAATTCATCTTCCCAAGTTGTTCCGTAGATAAAAACTATCTTGAAGCAAAAATGGTAAAATACTATTAAATAAAAGAATTGTTATCACTTTTTGTAAGGTGATCTTGTTTGAAGAGGTAGATCTTTTTTTTTTTTTTTGAGACGGAGTCTCGCTCTGTCGCCCAGGCTGGAGTGCAGTGGCCGGATCTCAGCTCACTGCAAGCTCCGCCTCCCGGGTTTATGCCATTCTCCTGCCTCAGCCTCCCGAGTAGCTGGGACTACAGGCGCCCGCCACCTCGCCCGGCTAGTTTTTTGTATTTTTTAGTAGAGACGGGGTTTCACCATGTTAGCCAGGATGGTCTCGATCTCCTGACCTCGTGATCCGCCCGTCTCGGCCTCCCAAAGTGCTGGGATTACAGGCTTGAGCCACCGCACCCGGCCGAAGAGGTAGATCTTGATATCCTTTCCAGTCTCATAATTCTTTTACTAATGAATTGCCAGTTAAATAAAAAAGGAATAGAACCCACGTGGCAGTCATATATGGAATAGGAGTAGATTATTGAGATTGATCTTCTTGTAGCATTATTTAAGCAAATACTTGTATGCTGGGGTAGTGGTGAAGGTGCAGGAAGGGATTGTGGCACCTGAAGATTAAGGGGGCCCACCCAGAGTGGAGAGTGTGGGACTGGGGACCACCGGTGATGTCAGGCCTGAGTTTCTGCTGCTGTCATCTCTGGAAAGTTTTTAGCAGTGAGTGTCAGAACCACAGATTTTTGATCCCTTTGCCTGTATGTATATGTCCCCTACAGCAGGGTGGTCTTCTGAAAAAACACTCCCTGGCTCTGGTGAAGAGAAGCGCATCCTGATTTCTGGGTCAGTCAGAAAGAGATGATGTCTCTGACTCTCAAGAGCCTCAGGCAAGGCACACACAGAAATACCTCTGATTTGTCCACGGAGCGGGTTCAACCCAAGCCCTCTATTAGAGGGTAATGAACACAAACACTGATACATGGGATGGATGAAATTCTTTATGTAAATTAGCTCCTAGAAGATGATGTCTACCTTTTTATCAGTTAAGAAAATCAAAGGAATAGTCAGAGTGGCCATTTTTTGTAGTAAGAGATTTCGAGGTGCCTTTTGTTTTCTTCACTTGCCTTTCCATTTAGGGGAAGCCTAAAACACTGGGCAGTGGCCCAGTGTCGCGCACCTGTTTAATCTATGTAGGGCATCTGCTCACATCCGTGTTTTGTTTTGTTAACTTTTTAAATGTAATTGCTTTCACTTCATCAGGTATCTGGCACTTTGCTGATTTTGCTTGTGCTGGTCTTTCCATGCCAAATTAAACTGCCACTTTCTCAAAGAAGCCTTCCGTCATCTCCCAGATGAAGAAAAACTTACCTTCTTCTGAACTTAATACACATCAATTATAGCTTTTATTACTTTCTACATTCTATTTTTGAGTTTTTAAGGATAGGTTTGTTGTTAGGGAGGGTATATCTTACCCTTTGCTGGGTTGCAAACTTTCAGTCTGTTTTATCTTCTTTTTAAAATCCTTTTATTTTGAAATGATTTAACAATTATTAATTAATTAATTTACCTATTTATATTTAGAGACAGAGTCTTGCTTTGTTGCCCAGGCTGAAATGCAGTGGTACAATCATGACTCACTGCAGCCTCAAACTCCTGGGTACAGGCAATTCTCCCACCTCCTGAGTAGCTAGGGCTACAGGCATGTGCTATCATGCCTGCTATTTTTTTTTTGTAGAGATGGGGGTCTTGCTATGTTGTCCATGCTGGTCTTGTACTCCTGGCTTCAAGAAGTCCTCCCACCTCAGCCTCCCAAAGTGCTGGGATTACAGATGTGAGCCACTTTGCCTGGCTTGAAATAGTTTTACACTCACAAGAAGTTGCAAAAATAGCACAGAGTTCGGTTTTACCCTTCATCTGGTTTCCCCAGTGATAACATCTTTTTTTTTTTTTTTTTTGAGATGGGGTCTTGCTCTGTTGCCCAGGCTGGAGTGCAGAGGTGCAATCTCGGCTCACTGCAAGCTCCACCTCCCAGGTTCACACCATTCTCCCACCTCAGCCTCCTGAGTAGCTGCGACTACAGGTGTCCACCACCATGCCTGGCTAATTTTTTGTATTTTTAGTAGAGACAGGGTTTCACCGTGTTAGCCAGGATGATCTCCATCTCCTGACCTCTTGATCTGCCTGCCTCATCCTCCCAAAGTGCTGGGATTACAGGCGTGAGCCACTGCACCCAGCTGATGACATCTTACATAACTATGCTTAAGTTCTATCTTTAATTTATCTTTATACACCTCTCTGTGGCCTGACATACAGTAGGCACTCACTCATGAGCTTTGTTGCATGATGAATGAATTAATGGGCTCCATGGGCTTACAGCCACATCCAAGTTAATATGTCATCACATCCTGACTCCAGGACATTGCATCATCTTGGCTACAAGTGACCTGTCTCAGGAGACTCAGACTGAAGCCATGTACATTTCTTGCCTCCTTAGTGCACATTAGTTGACTTGCCAGGCAGGGAGGGTGAGAAAGGATTCTGGGATAAATGCACAATCTGAGATTTATTTCAAAATAAGACATGACGGAAGTAGATGAGGGTGTGGAGCAGGGCGGAACTGGCTTTGGGCCGATGGTGAATGGGGCTGGGTATTTGGGGGGTCATAATACCATAATACCATTCTGTCTTCTCTCTCTCTCTCTCTCTCTTTTTTTTTGACACGGAGTTTTGCTCTTGTTGCCCAGTCTGGAGTGCGATGGCGCGATCTTGGCTCACTGTAACCTCCACATTCCGGGTTCAAGCGATTCTCCTGCCTAAACCTCCCGAGTATCTGGGATTACAGGCACGTGCCACCACGCCCAGCTAATTTTGTATTTTTAGTAGAGTCGGGGTTTCACCATGTTGGTTGGGCTTGTCTCGAACTCCTGACCTCAGGTAATCCACCCACCTTGGCCTCCCAAAGTGCTAGGATTTCAGGCGTCCGGCCATTCTGTCTTCTCTCATATGTTGAATGGTCTCAGTTCTTCATCTCTAAAAGTTTAAGAAACAGAAGCCTACCACAATGACATAATATCAAAACTGTTTCTTCCTGAGGTTCTTCTGTTTTTTTTTTTTTTTTTTTTAAAGTAATGGGGTCTCCTATGTTGCTTCTTTCTGAGGTTTTAGAGTCTGTCCCTACAAACTGACACTAGCGGAACAGAGCTCCTTGCAAGACAGTACCTCAGGCTACACTGCAGACACTAGGATGCACTTAAGTCATATATTTGGGTTGAATATTGAATTATGCCAAAAGGAGTTGGAGAAGATAAGGGTTATTTGTAGTAATTGCCTGTAATTTTTCACAGAAACACACTTTGGTGGAGATTTATGTATGATGGATAGCCCGTGTCTTAGCAGGACAGGTATTGTTGTCTTTGCAGTTGCAGTCAGAAACTTGGTTGTTTCTTTGTAGACGGTCATCAGTCCCTGTTTCCCAATAAAGAGAGAATGTGGATCTGGTACCTCTGTTGCCAAAACAGAGGACAGAGGAACCACAGAGGGTAAACTGTGTTTAGGAGGCAGAAGCCAGATTCCTCAGGCAAGGGTGATAGCCCCCTGTTCCTGTGTGCTAAGGGAAAGTGAGAAAAGCAAAGGTGGAGGCGATTGCAGGAAGAAAAGAGATCCGACAGAATAATAGCAGCCCCTTAAAAATTGTGGGAGGAGCCCAGTTCTCTGTGGCCAATCCCAATGACTTTGAGAGAGTGAACTTTTCATTCATCATTATCCTCGTCCTGCCACATGTCCTAATGAAATGGCCATCCAAACGTGAGCATCAGGAAACAAAGTGGTATCAAGTGAGGAACGTAAAAATTAACACACACATTGACTGTAGCTGTATAGGGACATCCATGAATCCCAGGCGTGATTCAAGGTATGACTTAGTCAGTGAGTACATGTATTTTGTTTGTTTAAAATTTATTTATTTATATATTGAGATGAGGGGTTTCACTATATTGCTCAGGCCGGTTTTGAAGCCTGAGCTCAAGTGATCTTCCTTCCTCAGTCTCTCAGGTAGCTGGGAGACTACAGGTGTGTGCCACCACAGCTAGCTTTGTACATTTTTTTTTTTTTTTTTTTACAGAGAAGAGTCTCACTCTGTTGCCCAGGCTGGAGTGCAGTGGTGTGATCATAGCTCACTGCAGCCTCGAACTCCTGGGCCCAAGTGATCCTCCTGCCTTGGCCTCCCAAAGTGTTGGGATCACAGGCATGAGCCACTGTGCCCAGCCTTGCGTGTGTGTGTGTGATTTGCTTGCCTCGGCCTCCCAAAGTGCTAGGATTATAGGCATGAGCCACTGTGCCTGGCCAGCCTTGTAAATATTATTAACCTGTCATTTATTATCTGTGTGACATGGTTTAGTTACTTCTCTCTTTTTTTTTTGAGACAAAGTCTCTGTGTCGCCCAGCTGGAGTGCAGTGGCACAATCACAGCTCACTTTAGCTTCAACCTTCCCGGGCTCAAGGAACCCTTTTACCTTGGCCTCCCAGGTTGCTGGGAGTACAGGCGCGTGCCCCCATGCTTGGCTAATTTTTTTTTTTCTGAATTTTGCAGAGATGGAGTTTCGTCACATTGCCCAGGCTGGTCTTGAACTTGTGGGCTCAAGCAGTCTGCTGTTCTTGGCCTCCCAAAGTGTTGGGATTACAGGCATGAGCTACTGCACTTGGCCGCTAGTTACTTCTCTTTAGCTTAGTTTCCTCATTTGTAGGTGGGGATCATAACAGAACCTATTGCATACAGTTGTGAGAATTAAATGAATTAGTATGTAAATTTATAGAAAGATGTTTGGAACTTGAATAAGTGTTCAATTATGTGTTTTAATTTATTATTGATCTAGGTTGGAAGATAAAGAGGTACGAATGGTATAGATTTTTTTCTGTGTAAGATAAAGTGTGTAAGAAAAAAATCATGTTTTCTTCTTTCAAAAAACCCTACTTTTTTTCTCCCATTTAACCAATTGTTGTGGAGAAAAACTCTTATAAGGACATGAAAGACTCTAGGTAATGAAGCGGCTGTTGATGTGCAGCTTGTTGGAAATTTTTATTGTGCTTCGTGTTATTACATTGTACATGCCTGTTAGAAATGTGATTGGAAATGCTTTGTACATTTAAATCCGAAGGCTTCGAGTAAGAAGGGTAACTTTTCCTTTTGTGGCACTCCTGGGGTTGTTAAGGCTGATTTAAGCTGCTGCTGACTCGATTGTGGTGATTGCTCTTCTAGTTGGGCATACTTTTTACTTTCTTTTAGAATGTTTTTAAATTGGACTTGAACTGAACTCCTTTTGTAAATGGAAGACTCTGAGCTCAGAGATGGTTTGTAGTAATAATAATAATGGTCACAATCTTTTTTGTTGTTGTTGTTTTTTGAGACTGGTCTTACTCTTGCTTAGGCTGGAATATAGTGGTGTGATCATGGCTCACTGCAACCCTGGGCTCAGGTGCGCCTCCTCAGCCTCCCAAGTAACTGGGACTGCAGGCACGCACCATCATGCCTGGCTAATTTTTGTATTTTTTGTAGAGAGAGGGTTTTGACATGTTGCCCAGACTGATCTTGAACTACTAAGCTCAAGTGATCCTCCTGCCTTGGCCTCCTAAAGTGCTGGGCTTAACAGGTGTGAGCCACTGTACCTGGCCGTATTATTTTTGGAGGACTTAAAAAATGATTGCAGTCTATGCCTTTCATCTTATACTGGTGTGTTAATATTTGTGGCTTCAAAGAAGTTATAAATACATTTCATTTTTCCCTGCCAAAACTGTTAAGTTTTTTTTTTTTTGAGACGGAGTCTTGCTCTGCCACCCAGGCTGGAGTGCAGTGGCCGGCTCTCAGCTCACTGCAAGCTCCGCCTCCCGGGTTCACGCCATTCTCCTGCCTCAGCCTCCCGAGTAGCTGGGACTACAGGCGCCCGCCTCGTCGCCCGGCTAGTTTTTTGTATTTTTAGTAGAGACGGGGTTTCACCGTGTTAGCCAGGATGGTCTCGATCTCCTGACCTCGTGATCTGCCCGTCTCGGCCTCCCAAAGTGCTGGGATTACAGGCTTGAGCCACCGCACCCGGCCTAAAACTGTTAAGTTTTATCTTAAAATTATATTCCAGTGTAAATATAATTAATAAGTAACAAAATTATTGGGGTTTGGATTCATATAACATTTCCTTATTTTATATCCTTATACATTGTGATATTGTACTATATTTAAAATATACTATATATTATTTTAAATGTATTATAATTATATATGCACATAGTATAGGTATATAATAAATACACGTATATTACTTTAGGTGGTTTTCTGTGTTGGCATATTGCTTGTGTAATTCATTTAGCTTTTTCCAGTCAGCTATTCAGATTCAGCTTTCAGCTGTGCGCATATATATATATATATACACACACATATAATTTTTTTATTTTTTATTTTTGTTTTTTTCAAGAGACAGGATTTTGGTCTGTTGCCTAGTTTGGAGTATAATGGTACAGTCATAGCTCACTGCAGCCTCAAGCTGCTGGGCCCAAGTGATCCTCCCACCTCAGCCTCCCAAGTAACTGGACTACAGGCACATGCCCCACGCTGGCTAATTTTTTGAAAATTTTTAGTAGAGATGAGATCTGACTATATTGTGAGATCTCACCGTATTCCAAGATCTCCTGGGCTCAAGCAGTTCTCCTGCCTTGGCCTCCCAAAATGTTGGGATTACAGACATGAACCATTGGAGCCAGCAACAGCTGTTTTGTGTATTAATTTTCATAGTTGTCCTTGTAATACTAAATTTTAATCAGGTTCTGTTTGGTATTAATGACAGGAACAGTCTCCTTTAATTCTTCTGAGGTAAAGCAGAATGTAAGTCAAAAATTAATTAATGTCAAAGCACTGTCTTTGTTTTTGTTTTTCCATTGACCCCATGGGTGGTGTGGCTGAGCAGTCTAACGTGCTGAGTATGGTGGCTCACGTGTGTAGCCTCTAGCACTTTGGGAGGCCGGGAGTTTAAGACCAGCCTGAGCAACATAGCGAGACTTCAGC
This sequence comes from Rhinopithecus roxellana, assembly GCF_007565055.1. Taxonomy (NCBI): domain Eukaryota; kingdom Metazoa; phylum Chordata; class Mammalia; order Primates; family Cercopithecidae; genus Rhinopithecus; species Rhinopithecus roxellana. The sequence goes on from NC_044565.1 coordinate 105,480,640, forward strand.
TCTACAAAATATAAAGAACATAAAAAATAAAAACGTTGTGTATTAAGGCTTTAGCCTCCTTGGGGGCATAGATTTGAATTCCACCACTACTCTTATGTTTGCTCTTTAAAACTGTAGTAAAATACACATAATATAAAATTTGCCATCTTAACCATTTTTAAGTATACCGTTTAGTGGTGTTAAGTATAATATATTCATATTGTTATGAAACAGATCTTCAGAGCTTTTTCATCTTGCAAATCTGAAGCTTTGTACCCATCAAACCACTCTTCTCTTTTACCTTTTCCCAACTGCCTGTAACTACTATCTTACTTTCTGTTTCTGTGAATTTGACTACTTTTGATACCTCATATAAGTGGAATCACATAGTATTTGTCTTTTTGTGACTGGCATATTTCACTTAACGTAATGTCCTCAAGGTTCATCCATGTAACAGGATTTCCTTTTTTTTTTTGTTTTTTTTTGTTGTTGTTGAGATGGAGTCTTGCTCTTTCATCCAGGCTGGAGTGCAATGGCACGATCTCGGCTCACTGCAACCTCTGCCTCCCCAGTTCAAGTGATTCTCCTGCCTCAGCCTCCCGAGTAGCTTGGATTACAGACACCCACCACCACACCTGGCTAATTTTTGTACTTTTAGTAGAGATGAGGTTTCACCATGTTGGCCAGGCTGGTCTCGAACTCCTTACCTCAGGTGATCTGCCCGCCTCAGCCTCCCGAAGTGCTAGGATTACAGGCATGAGCCACCGCACCCAGATTAATTTTCTCTCTTTTTTTTTTTTGAGATGGAGTTGTCGCTCTGTCGCCCAGGCTGGAGTGCAGTGGTGCGATCTCTGCTCACTGCAAGCTCTGCCTCCTGGGTTGACACCTTCTCCTGCCTCAGCCTCCCGAGTACCTGGGACTACAGCCGCCCGCCACCACGCCCGGCTATTTTTTTTTTTTTTTGTATTTTTAGTAGAGACGGGATTTCACCGTGTTAACCAGGATGGTCTCAATCTCCTGACCTCATGATCCACCTGCCTTGGCCTCCCAAAGTGCTGGGATTACAGGTGTGAGCCACCGCACCCAGCCAATTTTCTCTCTTTTTAAGGCTGAATAATATTCCATTATATATATATATTTCTGTGTTGTTTTTTGTGTGTGTGTGTGATAGAGTCTTGCTCTGTCACCCAGGCTGGAGTGCAGGGGTGCAATGTTGGCTCACTGCAACCTCTGGCTCCCGATTCAAGCAATTCTCCTGCCTCAGCCTCCCAAGTAGCTGGAATTACAGGTGCATGCCACCATGCCCAGCGAATTCTATATATATTTTATATATATATATTTTTAGTAGAGATAGAGTTTTGCCATGTTGTCCAGGCTGGTCTTGAACTCCTTGACCTCAGGTGATCCACCCACCTCAGCCTCCCAAAGTGCTGGGAAATGAGCCACCACGCCCAGCTATATTCCAATTTTCTTTATTCTTTTGTCAGTGGACATTTAGATTGCTTCCACATCTTAACTATTGTCAGTAATGCTTCCTTTGTATTTGTGAACATGGGTGTGCAAATATTTCTTTAACACCCTGCTTTCATTTGTTTTGGATATATACCCAGAAGAGTGATTACTGCAGCATGTGATATTTCTATTTTTAATTTTTTGAGGAACCTCCATACTGTTTTGCATAGTGGATGCACCCTTTTACAATCCTACCAACAGTGCTGTAGACACTTGTGCTTTTCTGGTGTGATTTTTTTTTTTTTTTTTTTGTATAGTAGTCATCCTGTAGGTATAAGGTGATACCTCATTGTGGTTCTGATTTGCATTTCTCTGATGATTGATAATGTTGAGCATCTTTTCATATGCTCATCGGCCTTATTAACTTTTGAGAAATATCAAATCCTTTGTCCAGGACAGTCTCTTAAATAAATGGTGCTGGGAAAACTGGACATCCATATGCAAAAGACACTAGACCCTTTATCTCACTATATAAAAAAAAAACAAATCAGGCCGGGCGTGGTGGCTCAAGCCTGTAATCCTAGCACTTTGGGAGGCCGAGACAGGTGGATCACGAGGTCAGGAGATCGAGACCATCCTGGCTAACACAGTGAAACCCCGTCTCTACTAAAAAATGCAAAAAACTAGCTGGGCGAGGTGGCGGGCGCCTGTCGTCCCAGCTACTCGGGAGGTTGAGGCAGGAGAATGGCGTGAACCCGGGAGGTGGAGCTTGCAGTAAGCCGAGATCCGGCCACTGCACTCTAGCCTGGGTGACACAGCGAGACTCCGTCTCAAAAAAAAAAAAAAAAAAAAAAAAAAAAAAAAAAAAAAAACAAATCAAACTGGATTAATGACATAAATCTAAGACCTCAAACTATGAAACTACTACACAAAAACATTGGGGAAAATCTCCAGGACGTTGGAGTAGGCAAAGATTTCTTGAGCAATATCCCACCAGCACAGGCAACCAAAGCAAAAGTGAACAAATGGGATCATACCTAATTAAGAAGCTTCTTCACAGCAAAGGAAAGAATCAACAAAGTGAAGATACAACCACAGAATGGGAGAAAATATTTGCAAACTACCCATCTGACAAGGGATTAAAAACCAGAACATATAAGGAGCTCAGACAACTCTATAGGAAAAATATCTAATAAATTGATTTAAAAATGGGCAAAAAATCTGAATAGATATTTCTCAAAAGAAGACATACGAATGGCAAACAGGTATATGGAAAAGGTGCTCAGCATCATTGATCATCAGAGAAGTGCAAATCAAAACTACAATGAAATATCATCTTACTCTAGTTAAAATGGCTTTCATCCAAAAGACAGACAATAACAAATGCTGGCGAGGATGTGGAGAAAAGGGATCCCTCGTATACTGTTAGTGGAAATGTAAATTAGTACAACCACTATGGAGAACAGTTTGGAGGTTCCTTAAAAAACTGAAAATAGAGCTACCATATGATCCAGCAATCCCACTGTTGAGTGGGTGTTTACCCAACAGAAAGGAAATCAGCATATCAGAAAGATGCGTGCACTCCCATGTTTGTTGCAGCACTATTCATGTTAGCCAAGATTTGGAAGCAAACTAAGTGCCATCAACAAATGAATGCGGCCGGGCATGGTGGCCCATGCCTGTAATCCCAGCATTTTGGGAGGCTGAGGCAGGCGGATTGCCTGAGGTCAGGAGTTCAAGACCAGCTTGGCCAACATGGCGAAACGTCATCTCTACTAAAAATACAAAAATTAACCAGGCATGGTAGCATGCACCTGTAGTCCCAGCTACTCAGGAGGCTGAGGCAAGAGAATCACTTGAACCCTGGAGGCGCAGGTTGCAGCGAGTCTTGATCATACCACTGCACTCTAGCCTGGATGACAGAGCAAGACCCCATCTCAAAACACACACACACACACACACACACAAACCCAGATGAATGTATAAAGAAAATGTGGTACATATACACAATGGAGTACTATTCAGCCATAAAAAAGAATGAGGTCCTGCCATGTGCAACAACATGGATGGAACTGGAGGTCATTTTGTTAAGTGAAATAAATCAGGCACAGAAAGACAAACTTCTTGTGTTCTCAATTATTTGCGGGAGCTAAAAATGAAAACAATTGAACTCATGAATGTAGAGAGTAGAAGGATGGTTACCAGAGGCTTAGACGGGTAGCAGTGGTGGTGGAGAAGTGGGTATGGTTAATGGTTACAAAAAAATAGTTAGAAAGAATGAGTAAGACCTGGTATTTGCTAGCACAACAGGGTGACTGTAGTAAAAAAATAATTTAATCTTACGTTTCAAAATAACTAAGAAAGTATAACTGGATTGTTTGTAACACAAAGGATAAATGCCGGAGGTGAATTTGAGGCTGCAGGGAGCTGTGACTGCACCACTGTGCTCTATATGGGTGACAGAGCAAAATTCTGTCTCTTAAAAAAAAAAACATATATATATATGTATATATAATATATATATTTTACCACCCCATTTACCCTGATGTGATTATTATGCATTGCATGCCTGTATCAAGATATTTCATGTAACCCATAAATATATACACCTACTATGTACCCATGAAAATTTTAAAAATTAATCTAAAAAATCCTTTGCCCATTTTTTTAATTGGGTTGATTTTTTTTGTTGTTACTGAGTTGCAGGAATTCTTTGTATATCCTATACATTAACTCTTTTTTTTTTTTTGAGACGGAGTTTCACTCTTGTTGCCCAGGCTGGAGTGCAATGGCACGAGCTCGGCTCACCACAACCTCTGCCTCCCAGGTTCAAGCAATTCTCCTGCCTCAGCCTCCGTAGTAGCTGGGATTATAGGCATGTGCCACCACGCCCGGCTAATTTTGTATTTTTAGTAGAGATGGGGTTTCTCCATGTTGGTCAGGATGGTCTCGAACTCCTGACCTCAGGTGATCCACCACCTCGGCCTCCCAAAGTGCTGGGTTTACAGGCATGAGCCACCGCACCCGGCCCTGTACGTTAACTCTTAATCAGATACATGACTTGCAAATATCTTCTCCCATTCTGTAGGTTGCCCTTTCACTCTTGATTGTATCTCTGTTGTTTTTGTTTTTGTTTTTGAGGTAGGGTCTCACTCTGTTGCCCAGGCTGGAGTGTAGTGGCAAGATCATGGCTTAATGCAGCCTTGACCTCCTGGGCTCAGGGGATCCTCCCACCTCAGCTTCCCAAGTAACTAGGACTACAGGCACACACCACCACTCCCTGCTAATTTTAATTAATTAATTAATTAATTTTGAGGCAAAGTCTTGCTCTGTCGTCCAGGTTGGAGTGCAATGGCGTGGTCTCAGCTCACTGCAACTTCCACCTCCTGGGTTCAAGCAGATACTCCTATTTCAGCCTCCTGAGTAGCTGGGATTAGAGGCGTGCACCACCACGCCCAGCTAATTTTTTATATTTTTAGTAGAGATGGGGTTTTACCATGTTGGCCAGGCTGCTCTTGAACTCCTGATCAAGTGATCCACCTGCCTCAGCCCCCCAAAGTGCTGGGATTACAGGCATGAGCCACTGTGCCTGGCCCCCTGCTAATTTTAAAACATTATTTGTAGTAGAGACGAGGTCTTGCTTTGTTGTCCAGGTTGGTCTTAAACTCCTGGGCTCAAGCAGTCCTGCCACTTCAGCCTCTGAAAGTACTGAGATTACAGGTGTGTGTCACTGCCCCTGGCACACACACAAAAAATGCTGTTCTAATGTAAACCCTGGAGACCAAATGATTGACCTATAATATCATTTAATCTTTTTTTTTTTTTGAGTTGGAGTCTTGCTCTGTCACCCAGATTGGAGTGCAGCTGTACTATCTCAGCTCACTGTGACCTCTGCCTTCTAAATTCAAGCAATTCGCCTGCCTCAGTCTCCTGAGTAGCTGGGATTACAGGCGTCCGCCACCACACCCAGCTAATTTTTGTATTTTTGGTAGAGACAGTGTTTCACCATGTTGGCCAGGCTGGTCTGGAACTCCTGACCTCAAGTGATCCATCCACCTTGGCCTCCCAAAGTGCTGGGATTACAGGTGTGAACCACTGTGCCAGGTCCCATTTAATCTTAACAATGGATATTGTCATAAAATCATTTGCATTTCCAAATGCTCCTTGTAGCTTTAAAACCTTATAGATGGGAGTTTCGTTACCTGTGTAATTGCAGCTTCTTAGTTGTGTGATCTTGGAAAAGTGCTTAACCTTTTAGCCTCGATGCTGTCATCTGTAAAGTGGAGATACTAGGGGAAATGCATATTTCATAGACTTCTTGAAAGGGATCAGACGAGATGATATCTGTAAAGTGTTTGGCATAGTGGCATAGTGCTCAACTGAAAGGCATCAGTCAGTGATGAATATTTTTATTAGGCGTACATTCATCAACATCTAGATGTTTGAACTTCAGAAGAAATCTGAATGGGCTTCAAAGGAATGTGATGTCTCAGTATCTTTAGTTTCTTTTTTCCTGTTTAATTTTACAGAAATAACCTCCGGGAGTACCCAGTTGTTTGCTCTTGTGCTCAGTGAACAGTACTCAGTTTTTCAGCAGTTGTCAGTGGTGGCATTGGTGAGAGTGCCATTTGGAAACATGAGGAGTTTTGGCAGGCTTGGTGGTGTTTGTTGCTAGAGACTGCCTTGGTGTAATTGAAGGTGAAAGTGATGCCTGGGGTTTCTCACTGATTCATCCCTTTGGCGTGGAATTCTGAATAAACTGCATCTGACCTAGGGTGTGGGCAGGCAGAACCCTGAGGACCTCATTACAGACGAGCTTACTTCTTTGAAATTCCACACCATTTGGATTTCTTCCTTCTTAGTCTTAACAACTTTGGCTGCTGCTGGAAATAATTAGACAGAAAATGTTCTGGTATTTTTGGCACAATTGACATTTTTACTCTTCTGAAATTAATAGAATCTTGGAATTTTAGAACTGAGAAGGTCCTTAGAAGATCTGTATAAATCTGCCTCTTGATGGTGAGGCTTGTCCTTCAGAATGGAAAGAGCACAGAGCCTCTGACGTCAAGCCCAGTGCCCTTGCTTGTGTCTGGCTAGAGAAGAGACAGAGTATGTTAGCTGGAGAACTGGTACATCTTACCCACAAGCCAATCTAAGGAAACTATTATTGTCACTCCTGTGTGCTCCTGCAATCCCTTTTAAGTGCACATCTTACTACTACCTACTATATTGACCAGTTTACTACCTAGGATAGCAACCAATTGAGAAATCCCAGACTGGGTGCGGTGACTCAGGCCTTTAATTCCAGCACTTTGGGAGGCCAAGGCAGGTGGATAACTTGAGGCCGGGGGTTCAAGACCAGCCTGGCCAACATGATGAAACCTCATCTCTCCTAAAAATACAAAACTTAGCCAGGTGTGGTGGTGTGCATCTGTAATCCCAGCTACTTGGGAAGCTGAGGCAGGAGAATTGCTTGAGTCCAGGAGGTGGAGGTTGCAGTGAGCTGACATCACACCACTGTGCTCCAGTCTGGGCGACAGTAAGACCCTGTCTCAAAAAAAATAAAATAAAATAAAAAAGAAATCTCAGTGGCTTAACACAACAGCAGACTTTTTTTTTTTTTTCAATGATAGTAAGTACTTTAGGTTTTGCAGAGCTATATGGTCTCTGTCATGACTACTCAACTTTGCCGTGAAAACTGCCATCGACAGTGTGTAAATGAGTGAGCATGGCTGTGTTCCAATAAAACTTTATTTATGGCCACTGAAATTCAAATTTTATATAATTTGTACACGTCATAAAAAATGTAATTTTTTAGATTTCTTTTTTCCCCCAATCATTAAAAAATATGAAAAAATAAAATTCATGTTGGAGGACCAAGTGCTTATGAATAACCAGGACAATCTTGAAAAGGAAGAACACAAGTGAGTGATACATTCAACTGGACATCAAAACAAAGTACACTCATTTCTCGGTACACATAGGATGTTGGTTCCAGGACCCCCCACATATACCAAAATCTGTACATACTCAAGTCCCTCAGTGGGCCGTGGGAAACCCAAGTATATGAAAAATTGGCTAGGGCAATCAAGCAAGAGAAAGAAATCAAGGGTATTCAGTTAGGAAAAGAAGAAGTCAAGTTGTCCCTATTTGCAGATGACATGATTGTATATTTAGAAAACCCCATTGTCTCAGCCCAAAATCTCCTTAAGCTGATAAGCAACTTCAGCAAAGTCTCAGGATACAAAATTAATGTGCAAAAATCACAAGCATTCTTATACACCAGTAACAGACAGAGAGCCAAATCAGGAATGAACTTCCATTCACAATTGCTTCAAAGAGAATAAAATACCTAGGAATCCAACTTACAAGGGATGTAAAGGACCTCTTCAAGGAGAACTACAAACCACTGCTCAGTGAAATCAAAGAGGACACAAACAAATGGAAGAACATACCATGCTCATGGATAGGAAGAATCAATATCGTGAAAATGGCCATACTGCCCAAGGTTATTTATAGATTCAATGCCATCCCCATCAAGCTACCAATGAGTTTCTTCACAGAATTGGAAAAAACTGCTTTAAAGTTCATATGAAACCAAAAAAGAGCCCGCATTGCCAAGACAATCCTAAGTCAAAAGAACAAAGCTGGAGGCATCACGCTACCTGACTTCAAACTATACTACAAGGCTACAGTAACCAAAACAGCATGGTACTGGTACCAAAACAGAGATATAGACCAATGGAACAGAACAGAGTCCTCAGAAATAATACCACACATCTACAGTCATCTGATCTTTGACAAACCTGAGAAAAACAGGAAATGGGGAAAGGATTCCCTATTTAATAAATGGTGCTGGGAAAATTGGCTAGCCATAAGTAGAAAGCTGAAACTGGATCCTTTCCTTACTCCTTATACGAAGATTAATTCAAGATGGATTAGAGACTTAAATGTTAGACCTAATACCATAAAAACCCTAGAAGAAAACCTAGGTAGTACCATTCAGGACATAGGCATGGGCAAGGACTTCATGTCTAAAACACCAAAAGCAACGGCAGCAAAAGCCAAAATTGACAAATGGGATCTAATTAAACTAAAGAGCTTCTGCACAGCAAAAGAAACTACCATCAGAGTGAACAGGCAACCTATAGAATGGGAGAAAATTTTTGCAATCTACTCATCTGGCAAAGGGCTAATATCCAGAACCTACAAAGAACTCCAACAAATTTACAAGAAAAAAAAACAACCTCATCAAAAAGTGGGCAAAGGATATGAACAGACATTTCTCAAAAGAAGACATTCACACAGCCAACAGACACATGAAAAAATGCTCATCATCACTGGCCATCAGAGAAATGCAAATCAAAACCACAATGAGATACCATCTCACACCAGTTAGAATGGCAATCATTAAAAAGTCAGGAAACAATAGGTGCTGGAGAGGATGTGGAGAAATAGGAACACTTTCACACTGTTGGTGGGATTGTAAACTAGTTCAACCACTATGGAAAACAGTATGGTGATTCCTCAAGGATCTAGAACTAGATGTACCATATGACCCAGCCATCCCATTACTGGGTATATACCCAAAGGATCATAAATCATGCTGCTATAAAGACACATGCACACGTATGTTTATTGCGGCACTATTCACAATAGCAAAGACTTGGAATCAACCCAAATGTCCATCAGTGACAGACTGGATTAAGAAAATGTGGCACATATACACCATGGAATACTATGCAGCCATAAAAAAGGATGAGTTTGTGTCCTTTGTAGGGACATGGATGCAGCTGGAAACCATCATTCTTAGCAAACTATCACAAGAACAGAAAACCAAACACCGCATGTTCTCACTCATAGGTGGGAACTGAACAATGAGATCACTTGGACTCGGGAAGGGGAACATCACACACCGGGGCCTATCATGGGGAGGGGAGAGGGGGAAGGGATTGCATTGGGAGTTATACCTAATGTCAATGACGAATTGATGGGTGCTGACGAGTTGATGGGTGCAGCACACCAACATGGCACGAGTATGCATATGTAACAAACCTGCACGTTATGCACATGTACCCTAGAACTTAAAGTATAATAATAATAATAATAATAATAATAATAATAATAATAATAAAAAGAAAAATTGGCCATCTGTATAAGCATGTTTTATTTCCTGCGAATACTGTATTTTTGGTCACATTTAGTTGAAAAACTGCCTATAAGTGGATCCTTGTGATCAAACCCATGTTATTCAGGGGTCAACTGTAATGAAAATTGACAGTAGCATAGTATAAGATAGAATGGATTGATTAGATATACTTGAGTGAAGTTCTAAACTTTACACTCTGGAAAGTGGAAAATCCAGAATTTTACTTAGGTATGATTGGTAATTTAATGTATGATAAAAGCCACCATTTCAAACCAGTGGGGGAAAAAAATTAGGAACCATTCTTAGGTTGTGTGCCATACAAAAAAAAAAAAAAAAAAAAAAAAAAAGAATATTCATTGCATCATTGTTAATGTTCATCTGGTGGACTGGTTAAATAAATCACAGTACATTCGGTGTCACCATGTTTAAGAAATGAGGGAGCATATGTATCTGTATATCTATACATGTATATACATACATATACACACATAAGTAAAAAATTTTTGTTTGTTTGTACATACATCAAATAGCTCCAAAAAGATGCATAAGAAAGTGATGATATTTGTTGACTCCAGGGCGGGGAACTGCGTGGCTGAAATAGGGTGAGACATGAGACTTTTCCCTTCCCCTTCCTTTTTTTTTTTTTTTTTTTTTGAGGAAGGTGTGCTGTCTGTCACACAGGTGGGAGTGCAGTGGTGTGGTCATGACTCACTGCAGCCTCAACCTCCTGGGCTCAAGCAATCCTCCTGCCTCATTTTTTTGCAGAGAGGAGGCCTCACTATGTTTCCCAGGCTGGTCTTGAACTCCTGGGCTCAAGCAATTCTCCCACCTCAGCCTCCCAAAGTGCTGGGATTACAAGTATGAGCCACTATGCCTGGCCTGAGACTTTTCTTTCTATACTCTTTTTTTAAAAAATCATGTGATTAATTAATTAATTAATTTATTTATTTATTTTTTGAGATGGAGTCTCGCTTGTTGCCCAGGCTGGAGTGCAGTGGCACAATCTCGGCTGAATGCAAGCTCCCCCTCCCAGGTTCACGCCATTGTCCTGCCTCAGTCTCCCAAGTAGCTGGGACTATGGGCGCCCGCCACCACGCCCAGCTAATTTTTTGTATTTTTAGTAGAGACGGGGTTTCACCATGTTAGCCAGGATGGTCTCGATCTCCTGACCTTGTGATCTTCCCACCTCAGCCTCCCAAAATGCTGGGATTACGGGTGTGAGCCACCACGCCTGGCCAAAATCATGCGATTTAAACCATGTGAATGTGAATACCTATTCAGAAAATAAAAGTTAATAAATAAAGTTAATCTTTACAGCCCTGTAAAGCCCTACAATAGGGAAACATGGTTAATTGTATTTATTCATTTCTATGAGTAACATCAAGTACCAATTGTGTTCTGTGGAATGCACTTTGAGTAATTCTTTTCAAAATGTTGCCCCACCTGCTTTCCTCCCACTTACTCCAGTTTTCTTCTCTCTCCATTGTACTTCTAATGTTTGGGTTTAAGTTAGTGGTGAGAAAGAATTATGTGGAGAAAAACAAGTGATGGTATAATAATTATAACTTTTAATTCAGAATTTAAAAAATTTTGGGTTCGGCATAGTGGCTCATGCCTGTAATTCCAGCACTTTGGGAGGCCGAGGTGGGCGGATCACTTGAGGTCAGAAGTCCAAGATCAGCCTGGCCAACATGGTGAAACCCCGTCTCTACTAAAAATATAAAAAAATTAGCTGGGGTTGGTGGCACGTGCCTGTAGTCCTAGCTACTTGGGAGGCTGAGGCACGAGAATTGCTTGAACCCGGGTGGCAGAGGTTGCAGTGAGCCGAGATCCTGCCACTGCACTGCAGCCTGGGTGACAGAGTGAGACTCCATCTCAATTAAAAGAATAAAAAATTTTAAAATGTTAATTAAATTTAAAATTACCTTCAGATTACCACTCACAGGGCCAGAGGTGTTGAAACTTGATTTTCTCAGCTTTGGCATGTGTGGGCTGAGGGCTGGGGGCCTAGAGCTCCCAGGATGCTGGCTTCTTCAAGAATCCTACCCATTGGCTGGGTGTGGTGGCTCATGGCTGTAATCCTGGCACTTTGGGAGGCTGAGGTGGGCAGATTACCTGAGGTAAGGAGTTCGAGACCAGCCTGGCCAACATGGTGAAACTCCATCTTTACTACAAATACAAAATTTAGCCAGCCATGGTGGCAGACGCCTGTAGTCCCAGCTACTGGAGAGGCTGAGGCAGGAGAATTACTTGAACCTGGGAGGCAGAGGTTGCAGTGAGCTGAGATGGCGCCACTGCACTCCAGCCTGGGTGACAGCGTGAGACTTCATCTCAAAAAAAAGGAATCCTACCCTTAACTTCAGTGTGCTGTATACATGCAATTATTTTCAGTGCATGCAGTAATGCAGAAAGGCTGGTAAATATTGCTCTAGGTAAAATGTAGTCTTTTTAAAATATGTGCTGTGTAAAAATGATGATGGAAGACAAAGTAGTTGTGGTCTTTGGGAAAATCCTAGTGGCCATTTTGCTCCAATGTGGGAGTCCTTGGCCTTGTTTCTCCTGGGAGCCTTTTTAGAATGGTTGTGACCTGGTGTGTTCCTGGTGAGGGCACTCACCCAGTACCCCATAAACTTGCTCACTGCCAGTGTCTCCCATACAAGCCTATTGGAAGGGAAGGAAGATTCACATTTTAGGAAATGATCTTGCATTGACTGTGAGTTACCAAGAAATAGCCCATCAAAAAACTCAGATGTGTCCACATTCTGTGGGAATAATGCCCTTCCAATCCACCTCAGAACTGGTATCACAGCCGAGAGCCACTGTCCTACAAGAGTAAGTTAAATTTCATGTTGTGGCCAACTGAGGATAAGTTAATTTCAAACTACCAAATAAGAGAGATATTTTTTATAAGTATTAGTGGCAAGTAAAAAAATAATTTTAATAGTATTGCAGCATAGAAGTAAGAACTTTATCAAGTTCAATTTTTTTTTTTTAAATTTTTGAGACAGGGTCTCTTTCTGTCACCCTGGCTGGAGTGCAATGGCACAGTCATGGCTCACTCTGGCCTTGACTTTCCCAGGCTCAGGTGATCCTCCCACGTCAGCCTCTGAAGTAGGTGGTACTACAGTTGTGTGTCACCACACCCGGCTGATTTTTGTATTTTTTTTTATAGAGATGGGGTTTTGCTGTGGTGCCCAGGTTGGTCTCGAACTCTTGGGCACAAGCAATTCACCCACCTCAGCCTTCCAAAGACCTGGGATTACACACGTGAGCCACTGCACCTGGCGTTAATTTCCTTTTTTTTTTTGAGACGGAGTCTTGCTCTGTCGCCTAGGCTGGAGTGCAGTGGCCGGATCTCAGCTCACTGCAAGCTCCGCCTCCCGGGTTTATGCCATTCTCCTGCCTCAGCCTCCTTGTAGCTGGGACTATAGGCGCCCGCCACCGCGCCCGGCTAGTTTTTTGTATTTTTTAGTAGCGACGGGGTTTCACCATGTTAGCCAGGATGGTCTCGATCTCCCGACCTCGTGATCCACCCGTCTCGGCCTCCCAAAGTGCCAGGATTACAGGCTTGAGCCACCACGCCCGGCCTTTAATTTTCATCTGAATTGATTTGTTGTTCTGTTGCGTGTGTCCTGGTGATCTGATGATGTTGGTAACATTGTCTGTTCTTTATGTTTTCTGGAAAAGTAACTGAATTAGTATGTCAGTGTAGTACTATCTGAAGAAATCTAAGAGCTATTAAAATGCTTAAAAATAAAATGATCAATTCTTCTTTTGTTCTCTTGACAGGATAATTGAAGCTATCTGCATAGGTTGGTTCACTGCGGAGTGCATCGTGAGGTTCATTGTCTCCAAAAACAAGTGTGAGTTTGTCAAGAGACCCCTGAACATCATAGATTTACTGGCAATCACGCCGTATTACATCTCCGTGTTGATGACAGTGTTTACAGGCGAGAACTCTCAACTCCAGAGGGCTGGAGTCACCTTGAGGGTACTTAGAATGATGAGGATTTTTTGGGTGATTAAGCTTGCCCGTCACTTCATTGGTCTTCAGACACTCGGTTTGACTCTCAAACGTTGCTACCGAGAGATGGTTATGTTACTTGTCTTCATTTGTGTTGCCATGGCAATCTTTAGTGCACTTTCTCAGCTTCTTGAACATGGGCTGGACCTGGAAACATCCAACAAGGACTTCACCAGCATTCCCGCTGCCTGCTGGTGGGTGATTATCTCTATGACTACAGTTGGCTATGGAGATATGTATCCTATCACAGTGCCTGGAAGAATTCTTGGAGGAGTTTGTGTTGTCAGTGGAATTGTTCTATTGGCATTACCTATCACTTTTATCTACCATAGCTTTGTGCAGTGTTATCATGAGCTCAAGTTTAGATCTGCTAGGTATAGTAGGAGCCTCTCTGCTGAATTCCTGAATTAATGCATTGCAAATCAATTCTTGCATACACTTCATAGAAAGACCTGATGCTACTTCATATTTATGTGTTTTTTGCTGGGTGAGCACTGCAGTGGCATTGTCATCATCTTGGTAGGGTAGAAATTATCCTTCCCAGCCGAAGGGATAAAACAGTTTACTTATTATGGAGTAAATAGAATTGAGACTGCAAAGGAAGAATAATGACTCCTAGAGTAAACTTTAGGACCTGGTTTTATTTGGACTTGTTTTCCCATTTCCTTGAATGATTACATATTTTTTAAAAATACCTTATTTGAACATTTTAAAACAGAAAGGTACAATTTTCCAAATGTTTTTCCATCTTATGAATTCAGAAGAAGCTTGGAACTTACAGTGTTTTTTGTTTGAGAGTAACATTTTCATTTCTAAATGTTTTATAATTTCTCATATCAATGTCAGAAGTATCCTGGAAACATATGTCACATGCAGGAACTGTTTAACAAATACTTTAAAAATTTGGCCAAAATTTAAACTGTATAATAGAGCTAGATATAAGCAAGAATAGTATTTGAAAGACTTTTCCAGCATACTTCTCAATTCTTTGCTTTATTTTTGTGCCAATTATTCACCTTATTGTGCAGCTTCATGGAAGCTTGAGTATATTCTCCCTTTTCCATTTTGGATTTATCTCTTTACTGAAATGACTCAAAAGGTATTTAAGAATTGATGAGAGCTTGTGTTGTTTAGCATCTTATTGGATAATATTTGAATTCATTGCTGTTCCTAGGTGATAACTGTCCTAATATTTAGATGTCCAAACAAGACTACTTCCAACATAAAAATTATAATAGGAATAATTTGAGATGACTCAATATTACAATCTCTTCTTCTCTTAACCTCTTCCCCCAAACACTAGAGGTTTAATAAGACTTATCAGATGAAAGGATATTTATATAGCCTTTTAGTACCAAAGTCATACTTATGTATTGTCACTGGATTGTCATAAAAGGAAGAAATTAAATATTACTGTACTCTTAGTTGCTGTGTACCTAAGTCAATTTTAAGCCAGTAAAAGCAATGGATACATAATTATTTGATCTGATCTTTAACCATTGTGAATCACAGCTACAGAAAAACCCTTCTTGTAAGAATATTGACTAATACACCATGTTAATCTGGCTAGATTATTAGGACTAGATAATGTAAAAGTGATGATTGTTTAGTAACTAAATTTTAGCAATAGGAATTAGAATTTCACTTTTTCAACCAGTTACCATAAAGAAGTTAGTGTATATATAAACACAAATAATTAGTGACAGATTCATAAAAAATTGAATGTTGTACACAGTAATTTTGTCAGGGGTAGAGAAGACAGGGATTGGGAAGTGGTGGGTAGGATGAAGGACCTGGATATATTTATCAAATAAAGGGTTACCAGAAGTGTTCATTAAAGGAATTGTAGCCATCATCTAGTTCAGACCTCAACTATTACAGATAGAAAATCAGGGCAGGAGAGGATATAATTGTGAAGGAGTCAGGGCTAACACCTGGATCTCCAGAAACCTAGCCTAGCAGTTTAATCTTCACACACCTCTGGGTTCTGAGAAAAGCCTGGAAAATCACACTTCTTTGTCATTGTCATGCTGAGGTAATAATAGCAAAACTGTTTTCTTTTCCTTAATTTCCTTTCCTAAGCTTATGTAATATTTTGGCCATTAAATATCTTGCCTTATCTTCCCTACTACTGCTGGTATGCTATTTCTTACATACTCAAAAGAAATTCGATTATTTATTGTATATTTATTGTATTCTAATATAATTGAAATAAATGGCATGGATTTATTTTTTCTTACCTATTTGGATTAAAGCTTTGTGGTTCATGCAAGCAATGTGCAGATGACAGCACCTCCATATTACTAATAAAAATATGATATCCATCAATTTTACTGGTACTGGTACCGCTTTATGTGAATATGTCCTATCTTCCCAAGTAAATTATAACTGTCTTGAGAGCTGGGATCCTCTCTCATGCATACACCTTTATATCCCCGACAGTGTTTGTTACAGACTTGGGCACAAAGAGTTGACTGATTTGAGGGGAGAAACTTCTGTGTGAAGAGACAAGGAGAAGTATACATCTATAGTTTTATATATATATATATGTATGTGTGTGTGTATATATATATATGGCATGTACATGTGCAAATACACACACAGATTTCATGCTACCCTTAGGTAACAAGTGTAAAATCTCTTGTTGGTGATTCCAGACTTTCCACAGGACCGATTTTCATAAAGAAGCATGTTGGATAAATGCTAGTGGCAGTTAAACTACCC
This sequence comes from Rhinopithecus roxellana, assembly GCF_007565055.1. Lineage (NCBI taxonomy): Eukaryota > Metazoa > Chordata > Mammalia > Primates > Cercopithecidae > Rhinopithecus > Rhinopithecus roxellana. The sequence continues at coordinate 105,496,968 of NC_044565.1, forward strand.
ATTTATAAGGAGACGATGAGATGTGATAGAGTAGTTCATTCATAAATGAAAAAATATGTATTAGGGTTTTGTCTTATGGATGTTATATTTTTTTAGGAACAGCATTTTCTTGTAACTTTCCCAGAGTGTTACTACTTTTATCACTATTTATCTATTTATTTTTTTCTAGAGACAGAGTTCTGCTTGGTTGACCAGGCTGGAGTGCAGTGGTGTGATCATAGCTCACTGCAGTCTCCAACTCCTAGGCTTAAGCAGTCCTCCCACCCCAGCCTCCCAAGTTGCTAGGACTATAGGTGTGCATCACCATGCTGGTTAATTTTTGTATTTTTATTTTTTTTGTAGAGATAGGGGTCTCACTGTGTTGCCCAGGCTGGCCTCAAACTCCTGGCCTCAAGCATTCCTCCCACCTCAGCCTCCCAAAGCTCTGGAATTATGGGCATGAGACACTGTGCCTGGCCTGTTGCTGCTTTTTAAACAAAACCATTAAGTATCACTTCTTTCTTAGCTGCACTTACAGACATCTCTTATAACTCAGTCTTCGTGGCAGAAATGTTTTCATTAATATCTATATTGGTACCAGTAAGTCAGACATTATCCTAAATTAAAATACCCAAAGAGGAAAAAAGCCCTAGTCTCTTAATCTTTAATCTCATTTTACCACACCTGAATTTACATGACTTGATCTAATCTGTAACTTGTTTTGTATTCTCTAAAATGGGATTTTTAGGATTACAAAAACAAAATTAGGGAATACATTAGAAAGTGAACAAATTCAAGACTTTTATTACTGTATTGTCATTGTTGCTAATTGAAACAGTTGCATTTGTTCTTGGTTTTTTTAGTTACTTATAACTACCCATTTGTAGGTTCGTACTTTCTGAAAAGTTATTTCCACAATGGCTGTCAATAAGTCAAATACTTTTTCTCTTTTTAAACCTTTGTCCAGATGTCCTGTGATCTGGAAGAGGTGGAGATGGGGTTAATTTGGATGTTGGTGTTGGGAGAATTTTCCCTGTTGGCTTGGTATTTGCTAATAGCAGCTTATTTTCCTTTTTCCTTTTTTTTTTTTTTAAAGAAAACAGACAAAAAGATGCAAAACAATATTTGAAATATTAAAGCCTCAGGATAGAATTTCAGACGTCCCTTCTGTCCACTTCACCTCTTTTCCATAGAAATGAAAAATAAAACATTGAAAGCTCCTAGCCCTGTATTACTATTCAGCTGTGTAGCTCCAAACTTAACGCATACTGTCATAGAATATTTCGAGTCCTCTGACTCTTCATAAATGTACATTCCCTTATGGTGTGCAATATACAATTCAATCAAATATAGTCTAATCATTTTATAGGGTCATAGGAAGTTGGAACTAAGGGGGTTGTGGAAACCTTCTGGTCTATTTTGGCCCAGTTGTATGCCTTTTGTCCGATCCAAATGTTAGCAACCAGGGAACTCTGCTCCCAGTGGGTTGTAATTTAGCCATGGTCACTCTAGTGTCAGGTCAGGTCCCAGAAGCTTGATTTCCAGACTTTTGGCTTAGTACTCTGGATATACTTCCTTTAAGAATTTTGTAACTTTGGAAGGCATGGAAGATTTCTTTTAAAAATATTTTCTCGGCCGGGCATGGTGACTCACGTCTGTAATCCCACCACTTTGGGAGGCTGAGGCAGGTGGATCACCTGAGGTCAGGAGTTTGAGACCAGCCTGGCCAACATGGTGAAAACATCTCTACTAAAAATACAAAAACTAGTTGGGCATCGTGGTGCCTGTAATCCCAGCTACTTGGGAGGCTGAGGCAGGAGAATCACTTGAACCAGGGAGGCAGAGGTTGCAGTGAGCCGAGATCGCGCCTTTGTACTCCACCCTGGGTGATAAAAGTGGAAGTCTATCTCAAAAAAAAAAAAAAAAAAAAAGAAAAATTTTTCTTTAGGGCTTTGGCGTTCCCCATGTGTTTTCTTTTTCTTTTTCTTTGTTTCTTTCTTTCTTTTTTTTTTTAAGTTTGAATTAAGAAGCAATTATTTTGCCGGGCATGGTGGCTTATGCCTGTAATTCCAGCAGTTTGGGAGGCCAAGGTGGGTGGATCACTTGAGGTCAGGAGTTCAAAACCAGCCTGGCCAACGTAGCGAAACCCTGTCTCTACTAAAAATACAAAAAATTAGTCAGGCTTGATGACACATGAATGTAATCCCAGCTACACAGAAGGTTGAGGCATGAGAATCACTTGAACCTGGGAGGTGGAGGTTCCAGTGAGCTGAGATCGTGCCACTGTACTCCAGCATGGGTGACAGAGGGAAACTCTCTCTCAAAAAAAATTATATATGTACAATAATATATAATTGACAGAGTTTATTTTTATGATAAAAATATAAAAGAGATATATATTGCTTTTAGAAGCCTTAGATGTCAAGAAGGAGGGCTTGAGACAAATGCATAAGGAACTTAGATTTTCTGTAGAATTTTTAAAATTACCTTATAGTTGTGCACCCATCCACATGTATACAAATAAGTACAGGTATTTGATAGTTGTCACTGCATTATTTAGGACATTCTCAGAACCAGGCTGAGAAATGTCAAGTAACATGGGTTGAAGCTTTAATGGAATGTTCTGGAAAGTTCCATTTTGGTCAGGAAAGGTTGCATCCATTTACTTCTCTGTTTGTTCAGCGTTTTTTCGTATGGTGTTTCACTTCCTGGTTTTCCAGAGCCCATCTGCACTCAGAGGCCTGGGCATATCAGTTCTGCCTCTGAAAGTAGACTAATGATTTACTGCCTCATTTGCAGTGAGGCCTTCCATAAATTTGTTAAATGTCATCCAGAAGCATGATTATATTGTCCCATTCTGTGGTTAACATATGCCCAAACTTTCAGATTTTTCTGTATCTTCCAAATATTCTCAATAAGTACTGGACCTTTTGACAATCAGCATAAGCTCAATTGTCAGTTTACTATTATTTGCTTAGAAAATTGAACTTGATAATCTGCATTTATGCTGTAATTTAAACAAATACATTTTAAGTAGCTTTGGTGGGAATTCTTTGGTTTATCTTTTAAAATATCAACAAGACTGTACCAAATGTAATAATAACATTTAGTACATGAAAGTGAAGGGAGAATGTTATTTGGCTTTCACCTACCAAGAGTAAGTGATTCTGTGTTATTTATATCTGAAGTAGTGCTTTGGTGTACTTATTTATGCAGCACTGTATTAAAACTAAAACTAAAATTTCCCATAATTTTATATTAGATAGGATCACCCCCACTTCAGTTATTTGTGTTATTTGGAAATAATTCTATAGTTCTGCCCATGACGGAGTGGAGGCGGTTTGTAGTGTGTATTGGTTTGTTTTTGTTTTATAGTAGAGACAGGGTCTCCTTATGTTACCCAGGCTGGTCTCAAACTCCTGGGCTCAAGTAATGACATTTGCTGTAGTAATATTTGATGATTTGTTCCACTTAGGTATTGTTTTTCAACTGCATATTACAACCTCGATCTTATAACTCTGATGGAATTCCATGCTGTCTTTCTCTACAATATAGAGGACAAGATAATTTTACTTTCTTAGTAGAGAGTAATATTTATAGTTACAAATTCTGAGCTGTGATAAAAGTGGAACGTTTATTATGCGATCGCAGTGATACACCTTTTTTTTTTTTTTTGGAGACAGAGTTTCACTCTTGTTGCTCAGGCTGGAGTGCAATGGCGCAATCTCAGCTCACTACAACCTCCACCTCCTGGGTTCAAACAATTCTCTTGCCTCAGCCTCCCAAGTAGCTGAGATTACAGGCGCCCACCATCACGCCCTGCTAATTTTTGTATTTTTAGTAGAGACAGGGTTTTGCCGTGTTGGCCAGGCTGGTCTCGATCTCTTGACCTCAGGTGGTCTCTACCTCAGCCTCCCAAAGTGCTGGGATTACAGGAGTGAGTCGGTGCACCTGTCCCACATATTTATTTTTTAAAACCATACCTATGTCAGTGCTGTTTGGCAAAAAATAATAATAATAATAATAATAATTAAACCATACCCACGCTTTTATACTGTATACTCTGAAGTAAAATGGAAATCATAAGATCTGTGTAAGGCTTAGCTTTCAGATCTATGTGAAGGTTGTTTATTTTTGTTCCTAGGACAGAGGTGGAAACTTCAGATGTTTTGCTTTGAGATAAACTGCTTAATCTCTTACCTATATTTTTTATTCAGTAGTTCTTACCATTTAGAAGGCTCTTAAAAACAATAAATAATACAAATCATATAAATTTTCTAGTTTTAAAGTTAGAATGATGGGTCATGGTTGCTTTCTTTCTAAGATTTGACTTATATTAATTTAATGAAAACCACTTTTTATTAGATTCCCAGTTAACCCTGTTTAAAAAGTTCAGAAACTGGGCATACAAATATTTGTGTGTCTTTTTCTTAAATGTATTTTTTATGTATGCATCTTTTTGTGCTGTAGTACGAGGTAGAGATAGGAACAGTATGGCATGTAAGAAATAATTAGGTACACCCCACTTCATGTTAATAGGTGAGTTTCTAGACATTTGTATGGGAAAAAACGGTTATAAATGTCTCCATATTTTATACAATGATAGATATGTACAGGAACTCTGTTGTGTTATCAATCATCTCCTAAAGAAAATTTTAAAAAATATTTCATTTTTCATGCATGTATCAAAGAGCAAGTTCTTTTGAGAAGGGCATTCTTGTGTAAGGGTCAAAACAGAATCAGATTTTATTAAAAAGCCAGTATGTGTAAAATCAGATTTGAGGAATTATAATGTTTGACCTAAGGATGAGGAATTTTGTCAACTGAGAAAGTGTGGTTTTTATGGTCCTCACAAAAGTTTTCTAAGGGGTAGCTGGGATGATAGATGGATACCTTCTTTTTATTCCCTGTTCTAGTTCTTTTCTGCTTTGCCCTTTCTCAGTTCAGCAACTCACACTCTATTCTGTTTAATCCCACAAGTGAGTGTTAAGCATGTCTTCACCATGCCAAGAGGCAACTGAGTGGCCAGAGAAGGAAATGAGGGTAGTTCTTGGATACATGACTACCTTGACCAGTCAGTGTTGTTGGCACTGTGGCTCTGTAGACAAGCTTTAGTCTATCTAGGAAGAGTTTTTAGGGAAGTTTAAAAGTGGAACTAAATAAATATGGGATGGTCCTAACAATGCGTGTTTTTTAAAAAAAAATGAGATATAATTCATATGCCATAAAATTTGTTATCTTAAAATGTACAGTTCTGTGATTTTTAATATATTTATAGAGCTATATAACCATCACCACTATCTAACTCCAGAACATTTTCATGTACCCTGTGCCCATTAGCAGTCACTACCCATTTCCACTCCACCCATCCCCTGGCAACCACTAATCTACTTTCTGTCTCTGTAGATTTGCCTGTTCTGGACATTTCATATAAATGGAGTCATATGATATGTGGCCGACCTTTTGTGTCTGCCTTCTTTCACCTCGTGTCATGTTTTCAAGGTTCATCCATGTTGTAGCATGTATCAGTACATCATTCCTTTTTATGACTGAATAATATTTCCTTGTATGGGTAGATTGCATTTTGTTTATCCATGCATAAGTTGATGGATACTTGTCTTGTTTCTACTTTTTGACTGTTATGAATAATGCTGCTATGACATTCATGTACAAATTACCATGTGGACATAGGGTTTCTTTTTCTCTTGGATATAAACCTAGGAATGGAATTGCCAGGTTAGATGCTAATGTTTAACTTTTTGAGGAGCTGCCAAACTGTTTTCCAAAGCAGCTGAGCAATTTGATTCCCACCAGCAATGTGTGAGGGTTCCAGTTTTTCCACATCCTCCCCAACTCTTGTTATTTTCCTTTTTAAAAATAATAGCCATCACAGTGGGTATGAAATGGTTATCTCCCCGTGTTTATGACTTGCATTTGCCTAATGACTAATGCTCTTGGTCGTCTTTTCATCTATTCTTTGGATAAATGTCTATGTTTAAACCCTTTGCCTTTAAAAATATAGGTTTTTAAAAAATTTGCTGGATTTTAAGAGTTGTTTATTCTGGATACTAGATCTTTATCAAATATACGATTTGCAAATATTTTCTCTTATTCTGAGGGTTGTCTTTTCACTCTCTTAGTGGTATGTATCATTTGCAGCACACGTTTTGAATTTTGATGTTGCCCAGTTTATCTGTTTTTTCTCGTCTCTTGCTTCTGATGTCATGTCTAATAAACTAAAGGTCATGAAGATTTACTCCTATGTGTTTTCTTAAGAATTTTATTTTATTTTATTTTTTGAGATGAAGTTTCGCTCTTGTCGCCCAGGCTGGAGTGCAGTGCAATGGTGCTATCTCGGCTCACTGCAAACTCTGCCTCCCAGGTTCAAGCGATTCTCCTGCCACAGCCTCCTGAGTAGCTGGGATTACAGGCATGTGCCACCATGCCTGGCTAATTTTTGTATTTTTAGTAGAGACAGGGTTTCACTATGTTGGCCAGGCTGGACTCAAACTCCTGACTTCAGGTGATCCACCCCCCTTGGCCTCCCAAAGTACTGGGATTACCGGTGTGAGCCACTGTGCCCGGCCCGGTTTTCTTTAAAGAGTTTTATAGTGTTAATGCCTGTCTTTAGGTCTCTGATACATTTTGAGTTAATTTTTGTATATGTTATGAAGTAGGAGTCCAGTTTTATTTATTTATTTTTTGCATGTAGATATCCAGTTGTTGAAAAGATCAGTCTTTCCCCATGTAATGGTATTGGCACTTTTGTCAAAAATCAATTGACCATAGATGTGTGGGTTTATTTCTAGACTCTCAATTCTATTCTAGTGATCTGTGTGTCGACTTTTATGCCAGAACGACACAAAAGATTGTGTCTTTGTAGTAAGTTTGGAAATCAGGAGGTATGAGTCTCTCTTCCTTTTTTTTTTTTTTTTTTTTTTTTTTGAGATGGAGTTTCACTCTTGTTGCCTAGGCTGGAGTGCAGCAGTGTGATCTCAGCTCACTGCAACCTCTGTCTCCTAGGTTCAAGCAATTCCATTTTAAAAATTATTTTGGCTATTCCGGGTCCATTGTGTTTCTTTGTTTCTTTTTTATTATCTTTTTTCTTTCTCTCTCTCTCTCTCTTTTTTTTTTTGAGACAGTGTCTCACTCCAGCCCAGGCTGGAGTGCAGTACTGCGATCACAGCTCACCACAACAACAACCTCTTCCTGGGCTCAAAGGATCTTCCCATCTCAGCCTCCTGAGCAGCTGGAAGCACAGGCATGTACCACCATGTCTAGCTAATTAAAAAAAATTTTTTTTGTAGAGATGGGTCTCCCTGTGTTGCTCGGGCTGGTTTTGAACTCCTGGGCTCAAGCAATCCTTCCACCTTAGCATCCCAAAGTATTGGGATTACAGGTGTAGGCTATAGTGCCTGGCCATTCCTTGTATTACTCTAGGAATTTTAAGATTGGTGTGTCCATTTCTGCAAAAAAATTTAGTTGGGATTTTGATAGTGAATATATTGAATCTGTAGATAAATTAGAGTAGTAGCATCTTATTCATATTGTCTTCTAATCTATGAGTATGAGGTGCCTTTCGATTCACTTAAGTCTTCTTTAATTTCTTTCAACAATGTTTTATAGTTTTCAGTGTACAAGTCTTGCATTTGTTTGGTTTAACTTACTCCCAAGTATTTTATTTTTGTTACTGCAGTCCAAAGGCCACAGAGAGCCTGGAATTCTGATGTGCAAGGGTAGGAGAAGAGTGTCCGCAGCTCTAAGGGAAAGAACAGAAATTACCTTTTGTCTTTTTTGTTCTGTCTGGTCCTTCAGCCAATTGTTTTTTTGTTTTGTTTTGTTTTGTTTTGAGATGGAGTTCTGCTCTGTCACCCAGGCTGGAGTGCAGTGGCACCATCACAGCTCACTGCAACCCCACCTCTCGGGTTCAAGTGATTCTCCTGCCTCAGCCTCTCAAGTAACTGGGATTACAGGGGTGTGCTACCACGCCTGGCTAACTTTTGTATTTTTAGTAGAGACAGGGTTTCACCATGTTGGCCAGGCTGGTCTTGAACTCCTGACCTCAAGTGATATGCCCACCTTGACCTCCCAAAATGCTGAAATTACAGACATTAGCCACCACCCCGGCCCTTCTACCAACTGGATGGTGCCTGCCCACATTGATGGTAGATCTTCCCCACTCAGCCCACCGACTCACACACCAATCTCTGGAAACACCCTCACAGATACACCCAGCAGTAATAATTTACCTGTTCTCTAGCTATTCCATAATCTAGTCAAGTTGACACCTAAAATTAACCATCATACTTGTTGAACGCTTTATTAGCTCTAATAGTTATTTAAGGATTCTTTAGGGTTTTCTATATATAAGATCATGCCATCTGCAACTGGAGATAATTTTATTTCTTTCTTTTCAATCTGGGTATCTTACTTCTTTCTCTTCTAATTGCCCCAGTTAGAACTTAACAATACAATGTCAAATAGAAGTGGACATCTTGGCCTTATTCCTGATCTCGGGGGAAAAATTCCAGTCCTTCATTGCTAGGTATGATGTTAGTTGTGGGTTTTTCCATAGATTCCCTTTACTTGGTTGAGGAAGTATCCTTCTATCCTTGGTTTGTTGAGTGTTTTTATCATAAAAGCGTATTGGATTCTGAGTTTTAATGAAGAAATGGACAGACTTCGTGAGTTGAGTTGTTGTACTGTCTATATCAGGAAATACATTTTGTTGAAGTGAGTTTTAAAATCTCTACAACAGATTTACCAAGTCACAGCCATAGAAGTACTTGTTGATGGTTTTTAAACAGTTCTTCAATTGGTATATATTTAATGGTTTCTAAGTTCATTAAACTGTTTCTCTTCATTAACCCAAGTTAATTTCAGTTTGTGTTCACTTGCCTAAAGATACAGAGACACAGAGACATGAGAGATAAAAGATTACTTGCTTCTGTTGGTTGGTTTGTTGTAGTGCCTCTTTATTACCTGACCTCATGCTTCTTAAACTCAGTTATTTCAGGATCCTTGGAGAATGCTGGAGGTTTTGGATACAAAGTGCCTCTGTGTCCTTGAATTGTCAATGTTAGAGTTCTTTTAGTTCTCTTCCTTTACCTATCTTGTGAATATTTTGGGAGAAGAGCTGACAAACAGCTCTGAATTTCTGGGAACTGGATTTCCTAACAGTGTTTAATCCTATCTTTCCATAGTACTTACAGTAAGCACAAGTACCACTGAATTACTGGGATGGAGGAGGTATTCCAAAAACAAGACTTGATGGTTCATTAACCTTCAGCATTGCCCTAGGAAAAGTTTTGGGTTTTCTTGTTGCTGTTGTTGTTGTTGAATTTTAATCCTTTGTGTGCACAAAGCAGGAGCATTTGCCTAACAAGTGTCACTTCTGTGCTGGGCACTGTGGGGTATACAGAGATGACTATCAACTGGCTTTGCCCTGACAAATATGCTCTGAGAGATCCTGTAAAAAGCCCTTGAAAGACCCATTCTGAGGGTCCTTTACACTAATACTAAGCCCAGATTTTTTTTTTTTTTTTTTTTTTTTTTGGACAGAGTCTTGCTCTGTCACCCAGGATGGAGTGCAATGGCATTATCTTGGCTCACTGTAACCTCCGCCTCTCGGGTTCAAGCGATTCTCCTGCCTCAGCCTCCCGAGTAGCTGGGATTACAGGCATGCGCCACCACACCTGGCTAATTTTCTGTATTTGTATTAGTGATGGGGTTTTGCCGTGTTGACCAGGCTGGTCTTGAACTTATGACCTCAGGTGATCCACCCACCTTGGCCTCCCAAAGTGTTGGGGTTAAAGGCAGAAACCACTATGCCCAGCCCTAAGCCCAGAGTTTTAAATGTAATTCATCATGATGTGTGTAATTATTGTGAAATTTCTTTAGGGAATTATGTTACTAAAATCAGTGGAGGAAAAACTTAATATTATCTGTAAGCAACATTTCCTCAAATGGTTGGAAGCTCACTTGTGAGTTTTCTGGTTTTGACTAACTTTTCTTAGATAGAGCCCCACTGGCATTTTTTCATGAATAATATTTCTTTTTCTTTTTTTTTTTTTTTGAGACGGAGTCTTGCTCTGTCGCCCAGGCTGGAGTGCAGTGGCCGGATCTCAGCTCACTACAAGCTCTGCCTCCCGGGTTTACGCCATTCTCCTGCCTCAACCTCCCTAGTAGCTGGGACTACAGGCGCCCGCCACCTCGCCCAGCTAGTTTTTTGTATTTTTAGTAGACACGGGGTTTCACTGTGTTAGCCAGGATGGTCTCGATCTCCTGACCTCGTGATCCGCCCGTCTCGGCCTCCCAAAGTGCTGGGATTACAGGCTTGAGCCACCGCGCCCGACTTGAGTAATATTTCTAATGTAGTTTTTGACTGAATACTTACAGTTCTCTAATTTTGTACATATGCCCCAAAGGCCTTTGGTTAATGGCCACATTTTAAATAAATCTTGTGAATGTTCTAGGCAAATATTAATCTTCAATGCAAATGTGTATATCCAACCTAACGGAGTTATGATCTAAGATTTTGAGCACACTACATTTTTAATGTTACATATTTATTTAAAATGTTCAGGGAAAAAAAGGCTTTCAAAGAGAGATGTACTTTGTCATAACTGTAAAATAAATGTATTCAGTGCTATTCATAACACCTATTCTTAGGAATAGCAGGATCCCCAATTATTAGTCATTGGCTGTTTGAGTAATGGCTATAACTCCTAAAATTTATAGAGTAATGAAAATTATAGCAACTTTTTCATAAAAAATGTATTAATGTTTTATAATTCTTTTTTTTTTTTTTTTTTTTTTTTTTGAGACAGGGTTTCGCTTTGTCTACCCAGGCTGGAGTATAGTGGCACGATCTTGGCTCACGGCAACCTCTGCTCAAACAGCTCAAGTGATTTTCGTGTCTTAGCCTCCCGAGCAGTTGGGATTACAGGTGTGTGTACACCCAGCTAATTTTTTAAATTTTAGTAGAGATGGGGTTTCACCATGTTGGTCAGGCTGGTCTCAAACTCCTGTCCTCAAGCGATCCGCCCACCTCAGCCTCCCAAAGTTCTGGGATTACATGTGTGAGCCACCACTCCTGGCCTAAAAATCAGTCTTTTATTTTTGCTTAATACTTTTTTTGGTTTGGTTTTTTTTGTTTGTTTTTTTTGAAACAGAATCTCACATGGTGGCCCAGGCTAGAGTGCAGCAGCATGATGATGACTCACTGCAGCCTCGACCATCTGGGCTCAAGTGATCCTCCCACCTCAACTTCCCAGGTAGCTGGGACTACAGGTGCGTACCACCACACCTGGCTAATTTTTATTTTTTTTGGACAGACAAGGGCTAACTATGTTGCCCAGGCTGGACTCAAACTCCTGGGCCCAAGTGATCTTCCTGCCTTGGCCTCTCAAAATGCTGGGATTACAGGCATGAGCCACCTTACCTGGCCTGCTTAATATGCTTAATTTTTTTTTTTTTTTTTTTTTTGAGACGGAGTCTTGCTCTGTCGCCCGGGCTGGAGCGCAGTGGCCGGATCTCAGCTCACTGCAAGCTCCGCCTCCTGGGTTCACGCCATTCTCCTGCCTCAGCCTCCGGAGTAGCTGGGACTACAGGCGCCTGCCACCTCGCCCAGCTAGTTTTTTGTATTTTTAGTAGAGATGGGGTTTCACCGGGTTAGCCAGGATGGTCTTGATCTCCTGACCTCGTGATCCGCCCGTCTCGGCCTCCCAAAGTGCTGGGATTACAGGCTTGAGCCACCGCGCCCGGCCTATGCTTAATATTTTTAAGTATTTTGAAAATAAACCTCTGATCCTGGTTGGTTAGCTTATTTATTTATTTAATTTTAAGACAGTCTCTGTTGCCCAGGCTGGAGTGCAGTGGCACGATCACAGCTCATTGTAGCCTCGACCTCCTGGGCTCAAGCAATCCTACCACCTCAGCCTCCCAAGCAGCTAGGACTACAGGCGTGCACCATGACGCTCAGCTAATTTTTTAAAATTTTTGTAGAGATGAGGTCTCACTGTGTTGCCCAGGCTGGTCTTGAACTCCTGAACTCAAGTGATCTGCCTGCCTTGGCCACCCAAAGTGCTGGAATTACAGGCATGAGCCACTGTGTCTGCCCCCCTAGTTGGTTATCTTAATAAAATTTGCTTAGAGAAAAAAAAATTATAGCCAGCAGTCTCTCAAAAATGTATCATTCTCTCTGTATTTATAGACTCAGTAGTTACAGGAAAATACGGGTCACTGGAGGTAATGGAGTGATTATTGTAAGGACACAAGAGCAGCTGCCTGGCTGAGTCTGGTGGTTCTGTTCTCTTTCCTCCTCCCTTTCAGGGTCTGGCATCACTCTCACCTGCATTGTATCTCTTCTTCTCCCATATCTTCTCTACTTGAGGTCCACTGGTTGGTTCTCTTTGTACTTTCCATCTTCAGATTCCAGAGTAGCATTAGCTGAGTCTTACCATCACCTGGGTTGGGGAGAGGTTTTACAAGCTAGGCTCCCTGCCCTGGGGGAAGCAGTTTTTTTGGGTGAGGTGATTGCTGTGGGCAGGGCAGTTTCTTTTAGAAGGAAGTGTTGGAAGTACCATCCCATGGTCCACAAAGACTTTGTGCAGAGTCACACCCTGGCCCATCATGTTAATGAAATTTTGCTGATTCGACATGATGAGAAGGAAGTAGCAAGTGCTTAGATGTCACAGTGATTGACCTGTCTGGTATACTCAAGAGTAGAAAATGAATTTTACTGTAAGCTCTAATTGCTGTTGGGATTAGCCACAGTTATAACAAAAATGAATCGTTCTGTGGGCAGAGGCCATGGTTGATTTGTGACAGTCTCTAGAAGGGTGAGTGTTTGAATTGAAGTCATTGGCATGTTCAGCTAATTACTAAATAAGCAGATTTCTAGATATCTTCAAATAAAGGAGCATCATCTTGGTATTTACATTTAGAGTTCCTCTCCCCTTATACCACATTCTTCCCCCAACTGTTAGGAGATTTTTGCAAAGGAGCAACTCTGTGAGATTGGCACATGAGGCTGCTTCTTGCCTGTTTTTTTTTTTTTTTTTTTTTTTTTTCTTTTTGAGATGGAGTCTTGTTCTGTCACCCAGGCTGGAGTGCAGTGGCATGATCTTGGCTCACTGCCACCTCCCCATCCTGGGTTCAAGTGATCCTCCTCCCTCAGCCTCCCAAGTAGCTGAGATTACAAGAGTGCACCACTACACCTGGCTGATTTTTGTATTTTTAGTAGAGATGGGGTTTCACCATGTTGGCCAGGCTGGTTTTGAACTCCTGACCTCAAGTGATCTGCCCACCTTAGCCTCCCAAAGTGCTGGGATTATAGGCACAAGCCACCACACCCAGCCTCGTGCCTGTTTCTGCAGGAATCAGCAGGAGATCCCACAACCAGGTGACACCTGACATCACTGTGGAAGTGGTATTTGAGTTGTGGATCTTTCTGGTTACTTAGTATGCAGCTGTTTAAATGTTTATTGTTATGATTTATTAAGCTAGCTAGTCTTTTTGAATCCCCTTTTGTTTCCCTTCTTTTGATCTAATTTGGAAATGTAATAAGCAATTCCTACCAAACTTCCCATTAGAAGAACATTTTCCTAGAGCACTTGATTAAATTATTAGGTGAAAATAATTAGAGTTTTTTTCTCTTAATGTCACTGAGAGTTTGGTAGAGGAAATGAGTGCAGTAATTGTCAAACTTTTTCTTTTCTTTTTTTTTTTTTTGAGACACGGTCTCTTTCACCCAAACTGGAGGGCAGTGGCACAATCTTGGCTCACCACAACCTCTGCCTCCCAGGCTCAGGCGATTCTCCTGCTTCAGCCTCCTGAGTAGCTGAGATAATAGGCGTGCGCCACTATCGTCTGTCTAATTTTTGTATTTTTAATAGAGATGGGGTTTCACCATGTTGACCAGGCTGGTCTCGAACTCCTGACCTCAAATGAGCCACCTGCCTCGGCCTCCCAAAATGCTGGGATTACAGACGCGAACCACCATGCCTTGGCTAAACTTAGAAACAAAATCTACCTTGTTAATAGTTCATATATGGGATGATGAATACTTTCTATTTTCATTTTAAGGAAAATATTTTGAACATGAATTCAGTTAGCACTGAATGTCATTGCATCAGACAATTCAATAATTAAAAATACATAGACACTATAAGTCTTTGGACTAGAGCATAAATCTGGAGTACATTTTTTCTGCTTTTTGTAGTAGTTAATTATTTTTTCCTTTTAGGGCCCCAAACTGATGGCTTACATGTTAATGTACCAAATGGTCTATGACTTAGATTTGTATTATCCTTCATTTTAGAAAGCCATTGACTTGAAATCTCCAAAGATAAACTTTTAGGCCATTTTTAACTTGAAAGTGAAGAACAGATTTACTTTTGTAAAGGTAACAGAATGTAGATTTTTAACATATGTTATGAATACCAAGTTATGGATTATATTCTATTTATTGATGTAAAGAATAATGTGTGTCTGTTTTGCACTAAAAAGTATCTTATGCATTCAACCATTTTTATACAATGATAGTTCAGTTTTATGTTGAAATAATTTTTTTTTTTTTTTTTTTTTGAGACAGGATCTCACTCTGATGCCAGGCTTGAGTCCAGTGGCTAGATAATGGCTCACTGCAGCCTCAGCCTCCTGGGCTCAAGTGATCCTCCCACCTCACCCTCCCAAGTAGCTGGGACTACAGGCACATGCCATGACACCCAGCTAATTTTTGCATTTTTTTATAGAGACGGGGTTTCGCCATGTTGCCCAGGGTGGTCTCAAACTCCCGGGCTCAAGCAAAGCCACCTGCCCCAGCCTCCCAAAGTGCTAGGATTACAGGCATGAGCCAGCGCTCCCTGTCAGGAAACGTTTTTATTTGATGCATTTTAAATTTGATTTTTAGCTTAAGTTCGATCAATAAACTAACAACGTGACTATCCCTCGCGAGACCAAGATCTCGTTCTTTAGTTTCAGAATACCTTGAATTTTGGTGCACATTTTTGCTATTTTCAGAAAATACGTCGAAGTAGCCTTATATCAAAGGTAGCCTTATATGGAGAGCCTTATGCAAAGATATTAGAGTATTTAATTTCTAGTATTTTTTCTAGAATTGAGAATTTTGGTTATTTCTGTGCATATAAGAACTTTGAGAAGAGTTCTCTAGTTATGGGTAAAATATATTAAGTACATTGAGAATGTCTTTACATTTTCTGACATTTGTACTTATACTGAGTAAAGTTATACCTCAGTTTCTTGGTTGATACTGTCATATGATAAAATTAATCAATGGATAAATTGCTATGTATGTGTGTGATAAAGATACTTGCCTTAAAATAGAACACTTCTGTCTTGCAAACAGTTTATGGTCAAATTGCCTTTTCAGTTACTGCTCTTTCTGTGCACCTAGTGAATGCAAAAGTCTGATAAAGTCCCTGGATGTAAGAAAGAAGATGAAATGTCTTTTCATTGTTAATTATCTGTACCTGGATTAAAAAGTGTTTTCAACATGTAAAGATTTTATGGAAAAAATTAATACGTGTGTGTTGTTTGACTTTTACTGCTAAAGACAGCAAGTGATTGAACAGATAAAATATGTATTGGTTTTAACCACTATTTTTATTGACCCTATCCTCAATGAGAGTAGTTATTTAATTGTGTGTGTGGTCAGTTTTAGTATTTTCACTGTATATACATAACTACTGTTAACTGTCATCCTTAATGGCCATTGTATATGTCATGGAAGGATCAGATGTACTGTATCAACCAATGGGGAAGATAATGTGGATAGAAAAGATTGTATTATCATTTGGGATTTATGGTAATAATTATATTGTTTGGTAGCTGTTTTAGGAATGATGGTTTAAATGGACATAGCTTTTATTTTCTAATAAAAAGATTTCAAATCAGCTCAATTTATGTGACGTTTTCTATTTTAATATGGGATTATTAAAGTATGCAGTCATTTGGGTCATAACTTTCCTCATTCAGCTGTGTTACTTAGTATTTGTCAGATCTTTAATAGTATCTTTAAATGGGCATCAAATATTTGATTAATTTGTGGTTGGAGCTTTTTAGCATCTTCAGTTCTTAAGGAAATAATATTTTATAAAAATTAACTTTGTTACAAGTATGTTGTATGCACATCTGAAAAAAGTCTGTACAGCTTGAACATTTGAATAGTTAATAAATTTTGACTTTGAGAACCACGTACAGCTGATACTAAATACATGCTACTATCTGTTGCATCAACTTCGTTAATCTGTGTACAGTAGTTCATTCTTAGTGGACTTACTTCCCTTTTGTTCTGAACCAAAACTTCACTTTGCAATAAATTACTGGTGAATGAAGCACAAAGGTGTCTCCTGGAGGTGACAATGTCTCTGTTGGTCAGGTGGCCTTGAATCAGTCATTTGATCTTCTTTGACCTGCTTTCATATTCTATTTTTCCTCCCTTTTAATTATTCTTCTTCTCCGTGGTAAGAATATAATTAATCAACGGGAGGCAAGTTTCCAGGTGATGATGATGGGTACCCATAGGCACGTAGTACATGTTGAGTTGAATAAAAATCTTGGAAATTATACCTTCTAAATACTACTGCTTGTTTATAGTATATTCTCAGTTACAAAGATGCCTGCCAGCCCCTTTCAGTTCTCCTAGTAAAAAGACATGACCCTCCTCGCACTGCCCATCATCCCTCTATTTCTCTTCTGCCCGAACTCTACACCCCGAATCCCCACTTCCTGGAGGAAGTAATTCCTGATTTGATTTTTTTTTTTTTTTGAGACGGAGTCTCGCTCTGTCGCCCAGGCTGGAGTGCAGTGGCGGGACCTTGACTCACTGCAGCCTCTGCCTTCCGGGTTCAAGTGATTCTCATGCCTCAACCTCTCCAGTAGCTGGGACTACAGGCGCGCCACCACGCCCGGCTAATGTTTTTTTTTTTAGTAGAGTCAGATTTTCGCCATGTTGGCCGGGCTGGCTGATTTAATATTCTTGCGTGACAGTGGCCCAGCGGTGGAGCAGCTGCCCCCAGACCCCTTGACCCGGTGGCGCTTCCTCCCTGCCGGAAGTACCTTGTGTGGCCCTACCAAGAGCATGGCGGCTGCATCCCCAGGAAGCAGGCACACAGCGCCAGGAGGGGGTTTCCTGAGGACAGAGGCCCTTATTGTCCTGATTGTCGCAGCAGGCCCTGTCGATGGAGTTAACTGTGAAATTCACCCTTTCAGAGATGGATGCAAGGACTTCTGAGGGCGGAGAAGTAGGTACCTTCCTGGATAGCTGTGGAGCCAGGGCCCTGCATTTCCCTTTGGCGTCTCTGCTGACTGAGATGTGAAGCAGTCGGCCCAGGTACCGAGAAGAGGTTTCCTTTGATTTATTGCTATTAAAGTTGTTGCTTTGAGAGCTGGGCATAAACCATAAAAACAGTGGGGAATCACAAGATATTTGTGATAATTGCATTTAAGACAGGAACCCATTCGTCAGGTAACACTTATGTGCTGTTAATCAGAGCAATGGTTTCTAAGCCACAGGGTTTGCTTCTCATCTGAGTTCTTCTTTATGTTTTATTTTTGGAACTAATCAGGTTTTTGTTTTCTTTTAGGGAAAAATAATAGCAAATGTCAGACTGAACATTATGTGGTTGAATTATTTTCACAAATGTAAAAGAATTAAAAGCCAGTGTGCATGGTTGAAGTTTTGGATACCTGAGAAGATAATTAATGTTTTGGGTATTTTTTTTTAAAGGGATGGAGGGGGAATTTTCATAGTCTTTCCCCAACCCCCATCTTTCATTGATGTCTTAAGCTGACAAGGTGATGGATATATCGGTCAGAAGTCCCATCATCTCTGTCCCCTATAAATCTGTGGCAAGGTTGTTGGAGCACCTCATTTTTTTGTGTTCAGGCTGTGAATACAGTGAGGTTCTGACGAATGTTTGGCCAAAAATGAGTTTTGGCACTCAGCTACAGGAGCAATGTAACCTTTTCAAGGCCAAGGAATTTTTTGGTGTGTGGGTGGTCGTTCTGTCTGCAGAAAATGTTGAAATAAGCCTTTTTACTTTGCAGAAAGTAGAATCCTGAAGGATTTGTGGAAAGTAGAATCCTGGATTTGTAAAGCTCGAGGTGAGGGTCTTGAGCCTAAAGGCTCTGGGGAAAGAGGATCTTGAAGGTGACTTTACATGGGCAGTAAGTTATTTTATTGGAGCTAGCTTGGATAGATTGGACATATCTTCAAAGTGAATTTATTTTTTAAAATGTATCAAAATAGTATAATCCACATACTAGACAATATGGAAAACAGGGAGAGGAAAAAATAAGTACATACTTCCCTGTCATTGTAATAAGTTACTGTCATCATCTGCTTTTTTTTTCCTTTCACCTCACTTCCCACTGTGCGAGGCTCTAGCCACACATGTGGAAGCTACACTCCCCATTCATAAAGAGCTCTTGGGGGAAAGTGACCAGTAATAAAACATTGAAGACATTTACAGGTAGGGTAAAGGTTGTGAAATAGATGCTGTGAGATTGCAGAAGACAGTTCAGGAGTCAAGGAAGGCTTCCTAGAGGAGTGATTCTTAAATTCAGTTTAGGGAGACAGACCCTTGATGATCTGTGACACTTACAAGGTTCAGCATGTACCAAAGCAAGAGAAAGTGGCATGTTTTGGCAGTTGCACTTGGTTGGGTAAGTGCAGAGACAAGAGAGTGTGTGAGGGGTGCTGTTGGGTGGGCAGAGGTCCGATTAGGAAAAATCTCATGTACCAGCCAAGAAGGTGGGCTTCACCCTGCAGGCAGAGAGTCATTGAAGGACCTAAGTCAGGAATGACAGGGTTTGTGCTTAAGGAAGATTACTCTGTCAGCTGTGTCAGGGGTGGAGAGAGACTGGGGACAGTGCGACCTATTAGGGAATTGCTGTGGTTATCATTCAAGTAAGAGGAAGCGATGGGAGTGGTTTCAGTAGCAATGATGAGAGAGAGAAAGAGAGCAGCTTTTGGTGGGAAAGAGTTCCATTGTAGATTTGATGATTTGAGGAGCCTGGGAAGTATCCAAATGGAAATATCAAGCCGACTGGTGGCTTTGTGCACTGGGGAGAGGTTCTGTCTAGAGTGGTCCAAATGGTCAGGATTTTGGAATCCTTGGCTTGTAGATGGAAGTGGAAGCTAGTTTGGAAAAAGATATGAAAAATCCCTCTGTAAGAGTGTTGAGGGAATGGAGGAAGTAACCTAGGCTTGGTCCCTGGAGACCACCAAACTGTATAAGAGGAGGAAAGGAGGTTGAGGGACCCAACAAGGAGGTGGGGCGTTAAATGCCTCCTCACAGTCAGATGTTCACTGGATTCAGCAACTAGGTGCTTATGGGGGCTTTGGAGAAAGCCATTCTGGTGGCTTAGGGTGCAGATGCAGGTTACAGGCTTCTTCATAACTATGGCTATAAATATGTTGGAAATATAAACAT
Organism: Rhinopithecus roxellana; assembly: GCF_007565055.1. NCBI lineage: Eukaryota > Metazoa > Chordata > Mammalia > Primates > Cercopithecidae > Rhinopithecus > Rhinopithecus roxellana. The sequence continues at coordinate 105,516,407 of NC_044565.1, forward strand.
CATCCATATTAAACTCTGAGCTTTTTCCTCCTACTGTAGAGTCCCCATAGCCATTACTTTTAATTGTCTGCCTTTAGGTACACCAGAAGTTATCTATTTCTTTAGGATAAGAGTCACAGAAATGTACCAAAGAGTCCTATCATTTTTATGGCTTTTGAAATACATTACCACACGGGTTTTAAGTTGGGATGTACTGATTCGGAGTATTGTCAGTGTCTTAGTTCGTTCGTTCTTGCTATAACAGAATACCACAGACAGGGTAATCTGTGAACAATAGAAGCTTATTTGCCTTACCGCTCTGGAGGCTGGGAAGTCCAAGATTGAAGGCCTTCAAGCCCTCTGGTGAGGGCCTTCTAGCTGTATCATAACCTGGCAGAAGGCATGGGCAAGAGAGAGAGAGAGGGAAGAGAAGTCAAGCTCATCCTTTTATTAGAAAACCACTGTCAAGATAACAGCATTAATCCATGCATGAGGGCAGATCCCTCATGTCCTAATCACCCCTTAAAGGTCCCACCTCTCAACACTGTTACACTGAGGATTAACTTTCCAGCACATGTACTTTGGGGGACAAATTCAAGCCGTAGCAATCGGTAATGTCTGATACTGTCGGTTTTACCACCCCCTCATAAACATTGGCTTTTACCTCATTAAATTATTTTATTAATGCAACAGATGAACAATGGCTTCTCACTGTGTCTTTTGTAACAGCATCTTGGTTACCAATGACTATATGTTAAAATCACTTTTAGTTACTAACCAACCAGCTTAAAAAAAACCACATATTGGATTGGTAGTTTAAGGAGGAAACAGAAAACAAACTTGTTAAAGCATTTGACCATTGTGTGGGGCTGACTGCTCTTGTGCTGTGGTCCTGGATAAAATGCTTCGTCTCTCTGGGTCTGTTTCTTGACTAAGATAATTTGTTGATGTTTTCTCTGGGTTTTCCCCCCAATTCTAAAATTCTGAGATATTTTGCTCTGTTCTCCATTTGCAACTCCTAGTGTTTAGGAGGGTATGGGGCCCACAGCTGGCCCCAAATAAACACTGAGAAATTGACTGAAACCTTTTGTATGATCAGAAAACATATTAGGCCTTAGAGTAGGAAGATATTACCAAAAGAACAATAAGAACTCTTGTTCATTAAGAAAAAAATAAATAAATTATAGATAATCAAAAAGAAGAAAATAAAAATAATCTGTCATGCTATTCCCGCGATCCTGCTCTGCTGTTTGACTCATTCTTGCTTATCCTTTAGGTCTTAGTTTAAATGTTCCTTTCTTGGGGCCTTGTTGACTGAACCCTGTAATAGATAAGGTTCATCTTCTCTCATCCTATTGATCTTTCTTTATTATTGTCACTTCTGAATTATAAATGCTTTACTAGAACAGCAGCCATATATGTGTGATTAATTACTGTGTCCCCAACACTTAGCACAGAGGCCAGCACATAATTGTTGCTCAGTAAATGTTGAATGAACACATAAATTCAAGTAATCATTTTTATCATTTTGGCATATTTCCTTTTGTGCTTTTTCTCTGTGAATATATCTGTATATCAAGATAAAACATCTCAAAGATGAGATCAGTTTATACTACTGTTTCATGATTTGTGTTCTACTCTCATTGAGTCATTTTTGTGTGGTAGCCTATCATTTTATGGTGATTCATTCTTACTCATAAAACTGCCCTTTTTGTTTCTAACAACATACAGTTGAGCGGTGGGTGGTCTAGGCTAAGGATCCAACCTGGAACTTAGATTGAAAAAATTGGTCAATTCAATTTTTTTAAATGGTCAAAATGTCTAAACCGATAGGTTGTTGGAGAGGTCAGAATGATTTGTCACTGTGAGTATTGGCCCTGTTGGTGTCTTTTTTTTTTTTTTTCTTCTTTTTTTTCTTCTTTTTTTTCTTTTTTTTGAGACAGAGTTTTGCTCTTGTTACCCAGGCTGGAGTGCAGTGGCACAATCTCGGCTCACTGCAACCTCTGCCTCCTGGGTTCAAGTGATTCTCCCTGCCTCAGCCTCCCAAGTAGCTGGGATTACAGGCATGTGCCACCACGCCTGGCTAATTTTGTATTTTTAGTAGAGATGGGGTTTCATCATGTTGGTCAGGCTGGTCTAAAAATCCTGACTTCAGGTGATCCATCTGCTTCGGCCTCCCAAAGTGCTGGGATTACAGGAGTGAGCCACCTCGCCTGGCCCCCTGTTGGAATCTGAATCAGGTGCCAAGGAGGTTGAGGAAGGGCAGTGATGACTAGCCTCTCTAGTGCACTTCCACTCGCGTGATATTGCATAGTCTTTGCATTAATTCTGTAAGGTAGTTATTATTAACCCCCTCTTACAGATGAAGAAACTGTCTCAGGTTAGTTAAGTAACTTGTCCAAAAGCATACTAGCTCTTTGTAGCACAGCTGCAATTCAAACATAGATATTCTAACACAGTCCTCTTTTATTTTATTTTTTTGAGACGGAGTTTCGCTCTTTTCACTCTTGTCACCTAGACTGGAGTTCAATGATGTGATCTCGTCTCATTGCAACCTTCGCCTCCCAGGTTAAAGCAATTCTCCTGCCTCAGCCTCCCGAGTAGCTGGGATTATAGGCGCCCGCCACCACGCCTGGCTAATTTTTGTATTTTTAGTAGAGATGGGGTTTCACCATGTTGGCCAGGCTGGCCTGGAGCTCCTGACCTCAGGTGATCAGCCCGCCTCAGCCTCCCAAAGTGCTGGGATTACAGGCATGAGCCCCCGCGCCCAGCCGAGTCCTCATTTTATGTAGACTATGCAGATAGTAGTGTGGAAATCTCTGGTTACAGACTGACTGGCTAGACCGGGCGCGGTGGATCACGCCTGTAATCCCAGCACTCTGGAAGGCCGAGGCGGGTGGATCACAAGGTCAGGAGATCGAGACCACGGTGAAACCCCGTCTCTACTAAAAATACAAAAAAATTAGCCGGGCACGGTGGCGGGCGCCTGTGGTCCTAGCTACTCGGGAGGCTGAGCCAGGAGAATGGCGGGAACCCGGGAGGCGGAGCTTGCAGTGAGCCGAGATCGCGCCACTGCACTCCAAATCCAGCCTGGGCTACAGAGCAAGACTCCGTCTCAAAAAAAAAAAAAAAACAGACTGACCGGCAGTCGCTGCTCTCTTGCTAGTAGTGCCGGCCTTGAAATCAGTTCTGCGATTTAACCGTGATGCGCATGACCTGTTTTCTCCTCATTGCTGCTGTTTGTCAGTCTTGGATAGTTATTTTATTCTGTCGAAGTTATGTCTGCAGAGCCAGAACATGAAATAAGTAGGTGATCTTACTTTTAATCAGAAGGCTGAAAATTCAAGCTGTATTGAGTAGCTGAGTGCTAAGGTTGGGCTTTCCAGCCCTGGTTTAGCAAACCTTTGATTCCAAGTTTCCACTTCCTTAAGTCTAGCCTTTTGCAAGGATATTAAGAAATACCATTTGAGGGCCCGGCATGGTGGCTAACGCCTGTTAATCCCAGCACTTTGGGAGGCCAAGGCGGGCAGATCACCTGAGGTCAGGAGTTCAAGACCAGCCTGACCAACACGGCGAAACTGCATCTCTTTAACTAAAAATACAGAAAATTAGCCGGGCGTGGTGGCAGGTGCTTGTAATCCCAGCTACTCGGGAGGCTGAGTGGGGAGAATCACTTGAACCCAGGAGGCAGAGGTTGCAGTGAGCCGAGATTGCACCACTGCACTCCAGCCTGGGCGCGACAGAGTAAGACTCTATCTCAAAAAAAAAAAAAAAAAAAAAAAAAAGAAATACCATCTGAGCTTTATTCCAACCACCTGGGAAAGAGCAGCACATGAGAACTTCCACAGGCCTGTCAGGAACATTACACAGTTTGAACAGCTAAAACACACAGTAGCATTTTCAGTTAAAAACTAAGAGCAGTTACGCAAGGGTAGCATTTTACTACTGAAATGAGGCTGAAATTTAGTACATTCTTAATCATATTTAGACTCAGAGAATGCACTGCTGGGATAAGCTTCAGCTTTGTTCAAAAAGGACTGTTATTACTAATAATCATTAATCACTATGAGCCATAAAATCTGATGCGGAAGACTACGGTAATTAAAGGAAGAAAAAGTGAATATTATGTGCAAGAGTCTCATTTGGTCATATGCAGCTTCCTGTGGTGTGATTTTAATTTTTAATAACTGCTCTTCATTTATGGTGATTCTGTGGCTGGCTGACTACCAGTGGAGCCTCCCCAGGTTTTTCCTAATAATTTTAAAAAACACATTTGTGTGCACACTTCAAAATAGTTAAGATGGTTAAGTTTATGATACATGTTTTTAGCCACAAAAAACCTTAAACCCACACATTTGCAGTGATTCATTATCTCTCTTGAGCATCTCTCTTCTGATCAAAAGGAAGCATTTATTTTAAAAACTCTTTACTAGTTTTAAAAATTACATAAAAATTGTTGTAACAAATTTAAATAATAAAGAAACATACAAAATGAAGAGTAAAAGTTTTCCTCATTCCAGATTGAACTCAACAGGCACCCACTGGTTGTGGTTTATTGTGCAGTATTTTTTCTCTAATAGTATGTTTTTGGCTACTTCTAGATCAAGAAAAGCACAGTGACAGTAGCTGAAATGTGGAAACAACCCAAATGTCCATAAACAGATGAATGGATAAACAAAATGTGGTCTATATATACAATGGAATATTATTAGCCTTAAAATGGAATGAAATTCTACATGCTTTATTTATTTATTTATTTTGAGATGGAGTCTTGCTCTGTCACCCAGGCTGGAGTGCAGTGGTGTAATCTCGGCTCACTGCAACCTCCACCTCCTGGATTCAAGTGATTCTCCTGCCTCAGCCTCCCGAAGAGCTGGGCCTACAGGCGCACACCACCATGCCTGGTTAATATTTGTATTTTTTAGTAGAGACAGGGTTTCACCATGCTGGCCAGGCTGGTCTCAAACTCTTGACCTCATGATCTGCCTGCCTCTGCCTCCCAAAGTGCTGATTACAGGTGTGAGCCACCATGCCTGACTTGGTGTCAGGATATTTTACTACGCAAAAAAAGAACAGTGAGCATGTAATTTTCTATACTATTCTATAAACACAAATGGTGGCTCACGCCTGTAGTCCCAGCACTTTGGGAGACTGAGATGGGCAGATCACTTAAGCCCAGGATTTCGAGACCAGCCTGGGCAACATAGCGACACCCCTGTCTCCAGAAAAAATACAAAAATTAGCCAGGTGTGTTAGCGCATGCCTGTGGTCCCAGCAACTTGGGAGGCTGAGGCGGGAGAATCACTTGAGCCTGGGAGGTCAAGGCCCCAGTAAGCCATAATCATGCTACTGCACTCCAGCCCAGGTGACAGAATGACACCCTGTCTCCAAACCTTTCCCCAACCACATACTTACAAATGATAAATACTATGATAAAAATGCAAATATTTTTTAAACGCAAAAAAAAAAATTTTTTTTAAATTTTTTGAGATGGAGTCTTGCTCTGTCGCCTGGGCTGGAGACCAGTCACGCAACCTCGGCTCACTGCAACCTCTACTGCCCAGGTTCAAATGATTCTCCTGCCTCAGCCTCCCAGGCAGCTGGGATTACAGGCACCCACCACCATGCTCGGCTAATTTTTGTATTTTTAGTAGAGATCGGGTTTCACCATGTTGGCCAGGCTGCTCTCCAACTCGTGACTGCAAGTGATCTGCCCACCTCTGCATCCCAAAGTGCTGGGATTACAGGCGTGAGCCACCGTGCCAGGACCCCAATCAGCTGGGATTACAGATGCATGCCACCACACCCAGCTAATTTTTGTACTTTTAGTAGAGATGGAATTTCACCATGGTGGCCAGCCTAACCTTGAACTCCTGACCTCAAGTGATCCACCCACATCGACTTCCCAAAGTACTCAGATTGTAGCCATGAGCCACTGTGCCCGGCCTCTACTCTCTAATTCTATGAGGACAGTGTTATAGATTCTACAGTCAGTAAGATCATGTAATATTTGCCTTTCCATGCATGGCTTATTTCACTTAACGTAATGTCTTTCAGGTTTATCCACATTGCTGTGAATTTTTTATGGCCAAGTAGGGTGTTTTTTTTTTTTTTTTTTTTTTTTTTTGAGACAAAGTCTACTCTGTCACCCAGGCTGGAGTGCCTAAATTGTATTTTTATATAGATGGCTTAAAGTTTATGTCAGACTTTGGACTAAGTTATGCAGCAGTAACTAACAACTTCCAAGTCTTAATGCCTTACAACTACAAAGGTCTATTTCTGGTTCATGTTACATGTCTTTTACAGGTCGGCCACAATTCTGTGCCACATCCTCTTCATTGTAGGATCCAGGATGAAAGATATGCCCTTACCTGGTATGTTGCTGTTCTGTGTCAGAGGAAAAAATCATGGAAGCATGAGACTCCTAAAGCTAGTCATATAACCTGGCCTGACGTTACTGGGATGAGAAAATACAGTCCTCCTATAGGAAGGGGCAGTGATTATTTGGGAGCAATAATACAGTTACTATAGGGTTATAACCAGAAATAAGACACTTATCTATGGCCATGGAGGAAGGGAAACATCTATACATATGAGACCTCACTATAAGGTAGTGCATGATCTGGAATCATGCTGTCTAAATGGGGCAACACCTCTGAGCCCTAATGTGGGGGCCAGCTCAGATCCCTGTACCTGCTTAGGATGGAACACAGCACCACAGAAATCACTTAATAGGAAAGGGCACAAGAAAAAATCTCCCAAGATAAGCTCTCAAACATAAATTACAAAGTATTTGAGGAGGTTCAACCCTCTTAAGGAAAATCTACAAATCCAACAAATAGGAGAATTTATATCAAGAAATATAAATAATAGGCCCATCCAAAAGACATTAAAATAAAAAGTATACTTAAAATGTTTAAAGATAACAGGTGAACTGGTATCAGTGAAGTAAGATCAAGAGGCAGTGAAACAAGAACAGGTAGATGTGAAAAAGATAGTCGTTGATATTTAAAATTTCTAGGCTGGACATATTTGAAGAGAGAATTAGTAAGCTGGAAGATGGAACTGAAGACAGCTCTTAGAGTACAAAACAAAAAGGTAATCAGTTGATGTCATGGAGGATAGATTGAGACATTTTAGCCTACATAAACGAGGGTTTCCTAGAAGGAAATAATAGAGTGAAGACAGCAATATTTGAAGATAGAATAGCTAAGAAATTTTCAGCATTTAAAAAGGGCACAAATTATCAGGTTGAAACCACTAAATGCTGAGACAGATTGCACAAAAATAAAAAAGAAAAAGAAAGTAAAGTACATTTAGAACATTGCAGTGAAATGACAAAATATTGGAAATAAAGAGAATCCTCTTAAAAGCTACCAGGAGGTAAAGACAGATTATCTACAAAGGAATGACAATCATAATAACAGTATGCTTATTTTTAGCACAAATCATTGCCAAAAAACAATGAAATAACACCTTCAGAGTACTGAGAAAAAATAATTTGAACTTTGAATTTCATACTCAGCTAAACTGTCAATAGTGTATGCATAATAGAGATATTTTAACACACACAAGGACCAAAAGAACTTACTACCAACAGACCTTCACTGAAAGGACAACTAAAAACTGCTTCAGCTAGAAGAAAAACGAATCCAAAAGGAAAGAGCATGATGCCACAAGAAAAGGTGAAAAAGAGAAATTGGTAAAACATATTGACAAACCTTAAATAAAATAATAATTATAATAACAACAACAACAACAACAACAACATTTTTTGTGTGTGTATTTAGAGGCAAGCTGATAATTACATTCTAGGCCAAAAACAAGGAGATATTTCAGAAGAAAGCTAAAGAATGTTAAGATCACTGTTTTGTTCAGAACACTTGAAATACTGGTTAGCTTTAGACTTTGCTGGAAAAATACTGATAGGGTTTGGCTGTGTCCCCACCCAACTCTCATCTTGAATTATAGTGCCCATAATCCCCATGTGTCATGGGAGGGACCCAGTGGGAGGTAATTTAATCATGGGCATGGTTACCTTCATACTGTTTTCACGATAGTGAGTTCTCATGAAATCTGATGGTTTTATAAGGGGCTTTCCCCCCTTTTGCTGGACACTTCTCCTTGCTGTTGCCATGTGAAGAAGGACATGTTTGCTTCCCCTTCCGCATGATTGTAAGTTTCCTGAGGCCTCCCTCCTATGGAACTGTGAGTCAATTAAGCCTCTTTCCTGTTCTAAATCACCCAGTCTTGGGTAGTTCTTTATAGCAGTGTGAGAACAGACTAATACAAATACAAAATAAAATGTTTAAAATGTAAGTGATATGATTAGAAGACTAGAAATAGAATATATAACTTCTTAATCATTAGAAGAAGAAAAATGGAATAAAGGAAATTTTATCAATCTGGTAGAATGCAAGAGAGAAAGAAAAATGCAATAAAAAAAGAACAGTAAATAGAAAAAACAAGATGGAAAATCTATATCCAAGTATATCTGTGATCACTATTAGTATATGGATATTAAATTCCTCTATTAAAAGCAGAGACTCTGACTGGATTTTAAAACTACTATTTATGAGAAACACTCCTTGGCTATAATCTCAGCTACTCAGGAGGCTGAGGAGGGAGGATTGCTTGAGCGCAGGAGTTTGAGACCAGCCTAGGCAATGTAGTGAGACCCTGTCTTTAAAAATTAAAATTAAAATGAATTACCCAGGCATGGTGGCACACACCTGTAGTCTTAGCTACTTGGGAGGTTAAGGTAGGAGCCCAGGAATTAAAGGCCACAGTGAACGATGCAGGAGTTGAGCCCTGGGGTTAAAAGCTGCAGTGAACTATGATTGCACCACTGTACTCCAGCATGAGTGCATTCCAGCATGCATGCACTCTAGCATGGGTGACAGAGTGAGACTTCATCTCTAAAATAAATAAAAATAAATAAAAAAGGAAGAAACATTTCTAAAAAATGTGACATAGCAATTAAAAGTAAAGGAATGGAAAAAGGTGTTTCAGATGCCAGTAGGGAAGAAAACAGGGGAGCTGAGAGTGAGGTGTGAGAGGAAACATCACTGAGTACCCTTTTAAATTTTGAACCGTGTGAATGTATCTCTTTCTCAACAAACAAAATTCTGAATTACTAGTATAAAGAAAGTTCGTGTGACAATATAATAGTATAATATAAATGATAAAATAATGTGATCAGGCCAAATAACATTTAAGCAGAAATATGCACAAAGGTTATTTTATCTCACAGGAAGATAAACAGTCTACCAAGAAATAAGAATCATGCATTTCTTTATATCCAATAAAAGCTTTAAAATATATAAAACAAACCTAATAGAATTGGACAAATTTACAATCGTAATGGGAGATTTTAACACACTATCTAAAAATTGATGTCTGTTTTTACACACACAAACATAAGGTATAATGACAGAAGGTGACCCTAGTAGTGTAATAGTGACACTAAAGAATCTTGAATCAGTTTAGGAAACCAAAGTCACTCCAAGAATTTCAAGTACAAAAGAAGATGGGGAATTAGCTGCTTCCAATATCATTAGGCCTGGAATTAGTTTAAGTCTTCACATATATAATTTTGAAAAATTGCTTATAACAGTTTCTGGCAGCTAGTATGTATTATATGAGTGTTAGATAAAATTTTAGAAGATACATAAAGTTGAGGACTGTCGTGGGATTCATGATTTCAAAGTCATATCATCATAGCTGTAATTCAGATGTTAGGAAGCTGTCACTGCTGCTGCCACCACAATCTTCTCATATCCACAAAGGTAGTGACTAGACACTGGAATATTGAGTCCAGGGGCAGTCAATTCAACCTGGCTTGCCAGCCGTCACAGCAGGAGGACAAGGGGCTGCACGTCTTTTCCATCTTCCTGCTCTTGTATGTATGTGTTTGATTCATCAAAGCTAAAACATACCTAGAATTCACTGTCACATAGTCTGGGAAAGATGATGATGATGATGATGATCATTATTATTATTTTGCCTTTCAGCCTTGTATTTTAGTAGAGAACAGAGAAGTAGATGAGAATGAAGGTCGAGCATCAATTGATGGTAGTAAGTACAAATAACTAGGAATCAGTTTAATGAAAAATGTGTAAGACCTGGTTGGGCGCAGTGGCTCATGCCTGTAATTCCAGCACTTTGGGAGACCGAGGCAGGCAGATCACTTGATACCAGGAGTTCAAGACCAGCCTAGTCAACATGGCAAAACCCTATCTCTACTAAATATACAAAAATTAGCTGGGAGTGGTGGTACACACCTGTAATCCCAGCTACTAGGGAGGCTGAGGCACGAGAATTGCCTGAACCCTAGAGGTGGAGGTTGTAGTGAGCTGAGATCATGCCACTGCACTCCAGCCTGGGTGGCAGAGTAAGGCGCTCTCTCTCAAAAAAAAAAAAAAAAAATAGATATAAGATCTTTATGAAGAAAACTTAAAAAATAGCACTGAGGGACACTAAAGGAGACCTGAACAAATGCAAAAACTTTGCATGTGCTTGAATCAGAAGGCTAAGCCTCATAAAGACTTCAATTCCCTAACTTAATTTATAAATGTAATGTAGGAGCAATAAAAATGCTGATAATACTTGTTTAGAACTAGATGTGCTGATTCTAATATTCCTATGGAAAAATAAACAAAAATGGTGAGGATAAAATTGAAAAAAGTAAATCAATGAAGGGGAACTGGACCTACCAGATCTTAAAACCGTCAGCCCTCAATTGAACATTGATCAATGAACAGACATATCAATAAAACAGAATAGAAAATAAAAAAGATTAAAACACATGAGAAAATATCTATATATGTTAAGAGGACTATCTCAGATCGGTGAATAAAAGATAGACTACTCAATAAAATGTATTGAAACAATCAGGAAGTTACCTGGAAAAAGAAATTGGCTCCTGCAACGCATACACCAGAAAAACTCCTAGTGGTTAAAGGTGAAAGATAAATGTACAACATAAAACCATAAAAGTACTAGAAAGAAACGTAGGAGAATTCCTTCTTTGCTTGGCATAAAGTAAAATTCCTTCTTTACTTTCCAACCTTGACTGTACAGTTTTGCATTGCAGAAAGAAAGAAAGAAGCAAAGTCAAAAGACAAATGAAAAGCTTAGGAAAAAAAAAACAACTTGGTACTCCATCCTAAAGGACCAGGCCCCCTAATTTATATAAAAGCTTAAAATTTTTTTTTGAAAAATAAAAGAGCTTATGATCAATAATCAATAAAACAAGAATCAACAACCAAATAGAAAAATGAGCAAAGCATATGAACAGACAGTTTTACACAGAAAATATAAAGTCCCTTAAGTACATGAAAATATACTCAACATCCTTTCACAATAAGAGAAAAGCAATTTCAATCTAGACTGAGGTACCATTTTTCACCTATCAAATTGTCAAAAATTCAAAAGTTTAATAATATACTCCACAGGTAGAGCTTTGGGGAAAACAGTGGATGGGAGTATAAATTGTTTCAACCTCTCTAGAATTCAATTTGGCAATTTTTGTCAGAATTACAAATGCATGTATCCCTTGATCAAGCAATACCACTTCTGATAATTTATACCACAGATATACCCACACATGTGTGAATTGACATACGTATGAGGTTATTCATTGTGCATTGTATATAATAGAAAAGATTGTAAATAATCTGATTGCTCCTAAAATATGACCAAGTGAATAACATCTGAGACATCCAACAATGGAATACTAGGTAACCACAATAAAGAAGTAGGAAGCTCTTTATCTACCCATGGCAAGATCTCCAAGAAATATTATTGAATGGAGAAAGCTAGGTACACATCAGTATATATAGTATGCCACCTTTTGTGTGGGAAGGGTGTGGGAAAATAAATATAGATTCATATTTGATTATGAAACCCACAAGTTCTAAGTGGGGCCCAAAAATCGAGTGGTGTAAATTATGTGATCACATTACTGTAAGCTTCATGAAGTGACTGCAATGAGTGTAGGCACCTGGCTGGCTAGGAGACCAAAAGTCAGTTGCCAATCACATTATAGCCAAATAAGTATTACTAGGGCAGAGTAGAGGTGACCTGGGAGTGGGATGCATTGGGTTTAAGGAGACAGGGTGGGAGCAAGCTTTTTCACTGTATAATTTAAAAAAATTTTTTTTTTTTTTTTTTTGAGACAGGAACTCTGTCACCCAGGCTGAAGTGGAGTGGCACAATCACAGCTCACTGCAACCTCTGCCTCCTGGACTCAAACAATCCTTCCACCTCAGCCTCCCAAGTAGCTGGGACTACAGGTGCACACCACCATACCTGGCTAATTTTTGTATGTTTTTGTAGAGACAGGTTTCACCATGTTGCCTGTGCTGGTCTCGAACTCCTGAGCTCAAGCAATCCTCATGCCTCAGCCTTAGTGCTGGGAATATAGGGGTAAGCCAACTCACCCAGCCTTAAAAAGTGCTGGGAATATAGGGGTAAGCCAACTCACCCAGCCTTAAAAAATGCTTTGAATGGATTATCTATTAAAAATATTTGAAAAACAATTTTTAATTAAAAAAAGATCAGGCCGGGCGTGGTGGCTCAAGCCTGTAATCCCAGCACTTTGGGAGGCCGAGACGGGCGAATCACGAGGTCAGGAAATCGAGACCATCCTGGCTAACACGGTGAAACCCCGTCTCTACTAAAAATACAAAAAAATTAGCTGGGCGAGGTGGCGGGCGCCTGTAGTCCCAGCTACTCGGGAGGCTGAGGCAGGAGAATGGCATGAACCCGGGAGGCGGAGCTTGCAGTGAGCTGAGATCCGGCCACTGCACTCCAGCCTGGGGGCAGAGCGAGACTCCGTCTCAAAAAAATAAAAAATAAAAAAAATAAAAAGAGATCACCAGGCATGGTAGCTCATGCCTGTATTTCCAGCATAGAGGGAGACTGATTTGGGTGGTGGCAATTATAGGATATTTGGGGTGTCGTTTTTCTGGCAGGAAACCTCTGTGGCCGGTAGTACCTTTCCCCAAGTTTTGCTCAGGCCTGCTGGATTCATTTCACCCACTTGGCCTGGCAGGCTGCGTTTGGTTCATGCTACTGGCCTGGGTCCCACACCTGCCAAGAGCAAGCCAGACATGGAATGGCAAGGGACGTGTGAGTGACTGTGGGGTCTGGCCACTGCACACAGTCAGACATGCTGGCTGCTGCAGCGGGGTGGGCAGCTCCAGGTGCTGGCACAGGCACTGGCTCTGTGTGAGGCTGTGGCCGGGCCAGGTGCACCATAAGCAGCTTCTATGGCTTGCATCGGGGAACAAGCATTCAGAAGCTTGGAGATGCCAGAAACAGCAGGGCCCCAAAGAGGGAGTCACATCCCTGGCTCAGGGAGCTCCCAGATCTGGGCTCCTCAAAAGGCTGCAGCTCTTCTCTCCTTCTGTTCACCAGCAACATGGTGAGCGAGGGGCATGCTTCAGCCCTGTTTGTGTTACAGCTCTTTTAGCCCACCATTCCATGGTCCCGAGTTCTTGTCCTGCAACCAGGAAGAATAAGGTACGCAGACAAGTGGAGGGTGAGCAAGATGAAGAGGAGCTTTATTGAGCACTAGAACAGCTTAGTCTACCACAGGCGGCAGCTTCTTTCTGCAGCCAGGGTGTCCCAACAAGTGTTCAGCTCCTAGCAAAGAGGAGACCTGGGGTGGTAAGCAACTCTCTGCAGGTAGGTTGTCCTAAAATCTCTGCAGCTGTCAGCAGAAAGGAGGCCCTGGAGTGGGTAGCTCCTCTCTGCAGCTGGTCATCCTGAGGTCTGTCCAGCTCTAGCTGAACCTGGGCTTTTATGGGCCTCCGAGGGGAGGAAGTGCACACCAATTGCTCCATGAGCGGCCATGAGCGGGCCCAGAAAAGGCACCACAAGTTCCCACTCCGATCTGCGGGACAGGCAGCCCAGCCCCTACCCTTCAGGCCCTACATGACCTGAAGGTGGGGCCTCACCGGGGACTCACCCTCTTCCACCCAGGAGCCTGTCTTGCCTCCTGCTGCTGTTCATGGCGCCCAGGCTGTTCCTGCCAAGGGGCTTCTGCAAGCCAGTGCTGAGCTATCCTCAGCCCCCGTTTGGCTTCCCTCCCATGCTCATAGGCACCCAAAGTCCAGAGGGGGCCAAGGTGGCAGGGGACTGGCGTGTCAGCACTGCCCTGGGCATGTGTACACCTGGCTGTTTTTGCCCTAGCTTTGCTCTGAGATTGGCGTGGGCACCAACAGCAGGGAGAAGTCAGGCAGTGGGAGCAGGCACTTCCGAGCCTTCATGGTCAGGCGGGGCTTTCTGGGCCCCCAAGAGTGCAGGGATGCCTTGGTCCGCAGCCACGGTTTGGGTGGCTGCAGCTGCCCAAGTTGAGGGGGGATGGGGTTCCTGCCTGCTCCATGGAGGCTCGGATCTGAAGCTGCACCAGGGAGGGCAGGGCTCCTGCTTGCTCCTGGCCCCCGCAAGAGCACAGGGAGGCCTGGGTCTGCAGCTGCCCCCCAAGCAGGGCTCCCTGGAGGAGCAGGAGGCCTGGGTCCATAGCCGCAACTTGGATGGTTGTGGCTGCACCTGGGGAGCTCCCACCCCACCAGTTCAGAAGAGGTGGGGCTCCCACTTGTCGCTGACTCCACAGAGTGAGCAGCCCTGGCCGCGTCTCCCTACTGCAGCCAGCGTGATAGCAGTGGACTCAAGCGTGACTTGAGTCCAAGAGTTTGAGACCAGCCTGGGCAACATGGTAAAGCCCCACCTCTAAAAATCTTAGCTGGGTGTGGTGGTGCTCCTCTGTAGTTCAAGTTACTCAGGAGGCTGAGGTGGGAGGATTGCTTGAATTCAAGAGGTTGAAGCTGCAGTGAGCCACAAGCACCACTGCACTCCAGCCTGGGTGACAGAGCAAGACTCCGTCTCAAAAAAAAATGATCAAGCAGATAAAAACAATGATATTAATGACTTGAAAAGATGACTGACAAATGTATTCTGGTAGATTTGTATAGAAGCATGTACCCAACAAATAGAGAATATGAATTATTATTAAGCATGATGTGAAGCTTTTTTTTTTTTTTAAACAGTGGACCACTCTCTGATGCAAGTTAGATAATTTTTTTTAAAGTATTGACTACAAATATTAAAGAAATTTTATCACATAGAATGTTTCTTATCACAATGCCATAAAATTAGGAACCAAAAATAAAATGAAAGCCCAGAAATCACACTGTTAGTAAACCAAAAGTGTCCTTTTTTTTTTTTTTTTAAAGACAGAGTCTCACTCTGTCACCCAGGCTGGAGTGCAGTGGTACGATCTCAGCTCACTGCCACCTCTGCCTCATGGGTTCAAGCAATTCTCCTGTCTCAGCCCCCTGAGTATCTGGGATTACAGGCATGTACTACCACACCCGGCTTACTTTTTTTTTTATTTTTAGTAGAGATGGGGTTTCACCATATTGGTCAGGCTGGTCTTGAACTCCTGACCTTGTGATCCACTGCCTTGGCCTCTGAAAGTGCTGGGATTACAGGCATGAGCCACCATGCCCAGCCTGCCTCACTTCTTAATAATTAATGCATTAGGCCTGGTGCGGTGGCTCACGCCTGTAATCCCAGCACTTTAGGAGGCCGAGGTGGGTGGATCACCTGAGGTGGGGAGTTCAAGACCAGCCTGACCAACATAAAGAAACTCCGTCTCTACTAAAAATACAAAATTAGCCAGGTGTGGTGGCACATGCCTGTAATTGCAGCTACTCCAGAGGCTGAGGCAGGAGAATTGTTTGAACCCAGGAGGCAGAGGTTGCAGTGACCCGAGATCACTTCATTGCACTCCAGACTGGGCAACAAGAGTGAAACTCCGTCTCAAAAAAAAAAAAAAAAAAAAAAGCGTTAAAAAAGGACAGTGAAAGGTACCAAATATCTGGAACTGAATGACAATGAAACCCTGTAAAATACACTAACTATCAAACATTGTGGGATGCAGATAAAGCAGTGTCGTTACTAGTAAACAACAATATTGAAAACATGTCATTTAGTGCTCAACTTAAGGCTAGAGAATGAGCTGGGCATGGTGGCTCACGCCTGTAATCCCAGCACTTTGGGAGGCTAAGGCAGGTGGATCACCTGAGGTCAGGAGGTCAAGAACAGCCTGGCCAACATGATGAAACCCTGTCTCTACTAAAAAATACAAAAATTAGGCTGGGCACAGTGGCTCACGCCTGTAATCCCAGCACTTTGGGAGGCTGAGGCAGGCGGATCACGAGGTCAGGATATCGAGACCATCCTGGATAACATGGTGAAACCCTGTCACTACTAAAAATATAAAAAATCAGCCTGGTGTGGTGGCGGGCGCCTGTAGTCCCAGCTACTCGGGAGGCTGAGGCAGGAGAATGGCGTGAACCCGGGAGGCGGAGCTTGCTGTGAGCCGAGATTGCACCACTGCACTCCAGCCTGGGCGACAGAGTGAGACTCCACCTCAAAGAAAAAAAAAAAGAAAGAAAAGAAAAAATTAGCCAGATGTGGTGGTGGGCACCTGTAATCCCAGCTACTCAGGAGGCTGAGGCAGGAGAATAGATTGAAACTGGGAGGCAGAGGCTGCAGTAAGCCGAGATCATGCCACTGCACTCCAACCTGGGAGACAGAGTGAGACTCCATCTCAGAAAAAAAAAAAAAAAAAAAAAAAAGGGCTACAGAATGAACAAAAAGCTGAACCCAATGAATAAAGATAAAATCACAAATTGATGAAACAGAAAACAAACACAAAGGAGAAATCAACAAAACCAAAAGCAAAGTCTTTTGAAAAGACAAAATAGATATCTGCCAAAAGTGAGAAAAAGAGAGGAAGCAAAGATAGACAATATTAGGTCAAGGGAGTGCACATAACTGTATGTATGGTAGAGATCTATAAAATGTGATTCCAGACGTATTAGATATAGTTGATTGGCACTGGATAGTTATTTCTACCTCCTTCAATGGTATTTGCCTAACTATAGAGATTACAAAGCTGAAAACTGCATTTCAATTAGGTTTCTAGATGAGAATCAGATTTTGCTAGTTAGCTGCAGCTGTGTTACATTTGGTTGAAAGAAGGGAAGCAATGGCCATAATCCTAAAACTTTGGACTGACTTTTTTTGCTGCCAAACTCAGAGTCCAGGATCCGGCTTTGAGGGTCTGGGGAGTTGTTTGTAGCAGCCTCAACAGCAGCTGGAATCAGCAGTGCCATATCTAGTTACAGCTCTTAAGAGTCAGCAGTGGTTTTAACCATGGCTTTGTGACCCTGGATTGCAGTCATGGCTGTGTATACTTGAACTCAGTTGTCCCAATGGCAGCATCTGGTTCCCTACTTTCCATTGTTTGTTTGTTTATTTTTTTAGTGAGATGAGGCCTTCCTCTGTCGCCCAGGCTGGAGTGCAGTGGCACAATCTCAGCTCACTACAGCCTCCACCTCCCGGGCTCAAGCGATCCTCCCACTTCAGCCTCCCAAGTAGCTGGGACTAAGGTGTGTGCCACTGCACCTGGCTAATTTTTGTATTTTTAGTAGAGATGGGGTTTCGCCATGTTGCCCAGGCTGGTCTCAAACCCTTGAGTTCACACAATCTGCCCACTTCGGCCTCCCAAAGTGCTGGGATTACAGGTGAGAGCCATCGCACCTGGCTCCACTTTACTAATGGTGCCATACTTGGCAGCTCTTCTAGACAGCTCTAGACTGTTCTAGGAGTCATTTCTAGAGCTCACTTCTCTAGCCTTGTCAACAATTTTGTAAGCTCCCTGCTCCCTTCATTGAAACAGGGGTTCTTGTTCCTTGTATCAGGCACAACTGATGGAAAGAATGCTATCAACAATTCTATGCCAAGAAATTTGAAAACGTAGGGGAATGGATAATTTCCTAGAAAATATAAATTACCACAATGGACCCAACCAACATTGAAAACCAGAATAGACTAATAAAATTAACTGACTAGGTATTCAAAACTGCCTCCCAAATGCCCATGCAAAGGTTACTAGGCCTGGACTGTTTCATGGGCCGGGTTTCCCTGAAAAAAAGGTAACCTTTGTATCATGCAGATGGTTCCAGAGAAAAGAAAAAGAGAAACAGTTACTCAGCTTATTTTGTGTGAAGATAGTGTAACTTTAATATCAAAACTGGATAAAGAGAGTATAACAAAAGAAAGTTAAAGTACAATCTTAAGAACATAAATGCAGCTGGGGCCAGGGTAGCTCATGCCTGTAATCCCAGCACTTTGGGAGGCCTAGATGGGAGGATCACTTGAGGTCAGGAGTGCGAGACCAGTGTAGTCAATATAGTGAGACCTCATCTCTACAAAAAATTAAAAATTAGGCCAGGCATGGTGGCTCACGCCTATAATCCTAGCACTTTGGGAGGCCGAGGCAGGCAGATCACTTGAGATCAGGAGTTCAAAACCAGCCTGCTCAACATGGTGAAACCCCGTCTCTACTAAAAATACAAAAAAAAAAAAAAAAAAAAAAGTCTCATAGAGAGACTGAGGCAGGAGAATCACTTGAACCCAGGAGGCAGAGGTTGCAGTGAGCTGAGATTGTGCCACTGCACTCCAGCCGGGGTGACAGAGTAAGACTCTGTCTCAAAAAAAAAAAAAAAAAAAAAAAAAAAGAGCCAATTAGAACAGAAACAACAGGCCAGGTGCAGTGGCTTATGTTTGTAATCCTGGAACTTTGGGAGGTCAAGGTGGGAGGAACCCTTGAGTCCAGGAGTTCGAGACCAGCCTGGACAACATGGCGAAATCTCCTCTCCAGAAAAAAAATACAAAAATTAGCCAGGTGTAGTGGTGTGTACCTATAGTGCCAGCTACTCAGAAGGCTGAGGTGGGAGGATCACCTGGGCCTGGGAAGGTTGAGGCTGCAGTGAGCCATGATCATGCCACTGCACTCCAGCCTAGGTGACAGAGTGAGACCCTGTCTCAAAAAGGAAAAGGAACATAAAAATAAGAGAGAGACCATTCACATTAACAAGACAAATAAGACACGTAGAAATAAAAGGCAAACTCCCATTTTAAAAACCTATAAAAACACATTTAAAGTCACATAAGAAAAACCAAATAAACCACATTTATGAAAGGAAAGATTCAGTAATCTCAAAATGGCGATTCTGCCCAATTTGATCTATAAATTCAATGTGATCCTAACAAAAATTCCCAATAAAATTTTTTCATAGCCCTTTGACAAACATTTCTTACATTCATATAGAAGATGAACAGCTGTGACAATTCAAACCTAATTCAGAAAAGGAAGAATTAGTACCAGAAATTAAGGCATTATAAGTCTAGAGTAATTTAAATGGTAGATATTGACGCAGAATAAACACATAGATCAGTGGAACAGAACAAAGAGCCCCAAAACAGAGCCCAAATATTGTGAGATCTTGTTATATGACAGGCGTGCTCTGTCAGATCAGTGGGAAAGGGTGGATGTTCAATAAATGGTAATAGGAAAACTGATTTTCTATAAAAAGATAAAAATAAATCTCTATCCCATACCATATACAAAAAAGCAAATTCCAGCTGAATTAAACATCTGTGCATGAAAAAAAACAAAACTTTAAAACTTTTATTTTTAGAGGTGGGTTCTCACTATGTTGCCCAGGCTGGCTTGAACTAGTGGGCTCAAGCAATCCTCCCACCTTGGCCTGTCAAAGTGCTGGGATTACAGGCGTGAGCCACCACACCTGGCCCAAAACTTTAAAACCATTAAAAGGAAAGTATTTGTATTATTCAGAGTTCTCCAGAAAAACAGACCAATAGGATTGATTTACTTATTTAGAGAATTGGCTCGTATGATATTGGAGTCCAAGAAGCCCCATGATATGCTGTTTGCAAACTGGAGAACCTAGAAACCCAGTGGTATAATTCAGTCTGGACTGAAGGTCTGAGAACCAGGGGTTCTGCTGTCCAAGGGCAGGTAGATGTCCAGCTCACATAGAGACAGCAAATTTTCCCTTCCTCTACTTTTGTGTTCTATTCAGTTTCTCAACAGATTAGATGATGCCCATCCCCATGAGAGAGGATGATCTTTACTCAGTCTGCTGATTCAGATACGAATATCTCCATAAACACCCACAAAGATAATGTTTTACCAGCTATCTGGGCATCCTTTAGCCCAGCCATGTTGACACAGAAAATTAACCATCATAGTATTTCTCTGTTTTTTTGTTTGTTTTTTGTTTTTGTTTTTTGAGACAGAGTCTTGCTGTGTCGCCCAGGCTGGAGTACAGTGGCACAAGCTTGGCTCACTGCAACCTCCACCTTCTGGGTTCAAGCAATCATCCTGCCTCAGCCTCCCAAGTGTCACAGTATTTCTTTTAAAATATTTTTAATAGGAGTCTGGGCACAGTAGCTTATGTCTGTAATTCCAGCACTTTGGGAGGTAGGAGGATTATTTGTGCCCAGGAGTTCAAGATCAGCCTGGGCAACATAGTGAGACCCTATCTCTACAAAAAACTTAAAAATATTAGTTAGGCGCAGTCGTGTGCACTTGTGGCCCCAGCTACTGAGAAGGCTGAGGTAGGAGTATCACTTGAGCCCAGGAGGTGGACCCTGCAGTGAGCTTTGATTGCATGGCTGCACTCCAGCCTGGGAGACAGACAGAGAACCTGTCTCCAAAAATACATATATGTGTATATAAATATATTTTGTCTCTATATAATACATCTATTATAAATATTTCACCTCCTTTCTCTTAGTCTGTTGTCTTTTAATTTATAGATGGTGGCTTTTGTTAAAACAAGCTTTATATTTCAATACTAAATGTATCGTTTTCTTTTTAAAATATGTGTATGGATGTATACACACATACATATATTTTCATGTGTATATATTATATATACATATATTTCTATGTGTGTATACACATAAACATGTATAAACATGTATACACACAGAAAAATATATGTATATATAATATATACACATACATTTATATATAGATATAGACAAATGTATAATATATACATATACATTTTAAATATAAGTATATGTATGGATATTTTCTCTTTTTTTTTTTTTTTGAGACGGAGTCTCACTCTGTTGCCCAAGCTGGAGTGCAGTGGCCAGATCTCAGCTCACTGCAAGCTCCGCCTCCCTGGTTCACGCCATTCTCCTGCCTCAGCCTCCCGAGTAGCTGGGACTACAGGCGCCTGCCACCTCGCCCGGCTAGTTTTTTGTATTTTTTGTAGTAGAGACGGGGTTTCACCGTGTTAGCCAGGATGGTCTCGATCTCCTGGCCTTGTGATCCGCCCGCCTCGGCCTCCCAAAGTGCTGGGATTACAGGCTTGAGCCACCGCGCCCGGCTTTTTTTTTTTTTTTTTTTTTTTTGAGACAGAGTCTTGCTCTGCCACCCAGGCTGGAGTGCAGTGGCTGGATCTCAGCTCGCTGCAAGCTCCGCCTCCCGGGTTTACGCCATTCTCCTGCCTGAGCCTCCCGAGTAGCTGGGACTACAGGCGCCTGCCACCTCGCCCGGCTAGTTTTTTGTATTTTTTAGTAGAGACAGGGTTTCACCGTATTAGCCAGGATGGTCTCGATCTCCTGACCTCGTGATCCGCCCGTCTCGGCCTCCCAAAGTGCTGGGATTACAGGCTTGAGCCACCGCGCCCGGCCTCATATATTTTTAAAATGAGAAAACAATACATTTAATATTAAAATATAGAGCTTATTTTGACAAAAGTCACCATTCATAAGTTAAAAGACGACAGACTAAGAGAGAGGAGAGGTGAAATATTTATAATAGATGAATTTTAGTATTTTGGACAAGCATCACTGGTGAAGAACCAAAACACAACTTCTTCTCTTTTTTTGTTTCCAGCTTCCTTTAAAAATTTCAGTGGGTTGCTGTAACAAAAATACCATAGGGAAAAAAAAAAAAAAAAACCATTTTTTCCAGTGGGATAATCTTTTTTTGCTCCTGGATAAAAACTCTGGCAGGTCCAAGACTTTTCTATTCATTCTTAGATAATAAATCTTAGAGTCACTTTAAGACATAAGCCTAGTCTCAATTTATAAATTGAATTATCCATCCAAGATCTTAATAAAAACTATGAACTTCATTTGCTGTCTAAATTTCTTTCCTCCTCCAACTTAGGTCTGCTTCAGGTGGGTGGCAGGGAGGGGGTGTTTGGTGTTTTTCTTTAGTTCATTCTTGTGGGTTCTCTCAACTCCTCCAACTTTGAGCCTGCTGCCCAGTTTTTATCTTTCCAAGGCCCAGATGTAGGAACAGAGGAATGGCAAATGGGATAGAAAAGTCCTCTCATAACCTGGCTTTGAATTCTGGGCTTGGTAGAGTTTAAAGCATGTTTTGTTGTTTCATGGGCATTGTCATGATCTCTTAGGAAATTCTCTTCCTAGGGACCTCCTTCCTGCGGTTCCCTTGACCCTGACAGATGGGTTTTATTGTGGGTGGTTGCTTGTGTTTCCTTCCAACTGGGCTTCATCTCTAGCTTCTTTCTACTGGGTTCTCTTTGCTCCTTCAAGTGGACCTATTGGACAGGACTAAGACCACCCATGCCAGCCCTCTCCCACACTGCCCATATTTTTATTTTTTGAGACAGGGTCCCGTTCGGTTGCCCACACTTGAGTGCAGTGGTGTGGTCATGGCTCACTGCAGCTGCGACCTTCCAGGCTCAAGCGATCCTCTCCTCTCGGCCTCCTGAATAGCTGGGACCACAGGCACTGCGCCCAGCCTGCTCACATGTTGTCCATAGACACACTGATGCATCCTATGTCCTGAAGAACTCCAAGAGTGGAAGGTTGCTGGTACATCAGCAGTCTCTGCCACCTAAGCAATTCATTTTCCTGCCGGTTCTCTGAGTTTCTAAGGCAGGAGTCAGACCCTGGTCCATGGTGACCCCCAACTGTAGGGACAGACATATCAAGCTTCCTGAGTAGTGTCATAGAAGCCCATTCTCCCTAGGGTTCAGGCAAAGGGGAAAGCAACCCTGTCCACCTAAGCTGAGAGGGTATGGAATCTGCTCTTAGTGCAGCAACACGTTTCTCTCCATCAAAATCTCTTCAGAAATGTCTCTTCTCTCTCCACACTCTTACCCTTTCATTATTCTTGATCTGACTGAGGAGTCTAAGAATTACTGAACTAGTGTGTTTCTGAAATTTCCTTTGTAAATTCTGCGTGTGTTTCCTGCTCAAAAGGCAAAATAAATAAATAAATGCTGCATGGGAGAGCCAGCCTCACTCTCACTTTGGTATTTGGTACATAACATATCAGTAGCTCTGACTGAAGATTAGAATTGAAGCTGAAAGAGCCCTATTTTAACATCATGTTACACAGAGGAATAGTATCTACAATAGAGAACTTCTACAAATAAGAAAAGGACAGGCCGGGCGCCATGGTTTATGCTTGTAATCCCAGCACTTTGGGAGGCTGAGGCAGGGCAGATCCAGACTTGAGTCCAGGAGGTCAAGACCAGCCTGGGCAACAGGCCGAGATCCTGTCTCTATAAAAAGCACAAAAATTAGCCAGGTGTGGTGACATATGCCTATGGTCCCAGTTACTTGGAAACCTAAGGTGGGAGGATCACTTGAGCCCAGGAGGTCAAGGCTGCAGTGAGCTGTGATCCGGTCACTGCACTCCAGCCTGGGTGACAGAGTGAGATCCTGTCACAAAAAAAAAAAAAAAAAAAAAAAGAAAAGAAAAGAAAAGAAAAAAAGGACAACCCAATATTAAAAAATGGGCCAGGGATATGAACAGGCAATTCACAAAACATGAACCTTACAGGGCAATGAACATTGAAACGATGCTGAGGGTGAGGCAATTCCTGCCCAGGCAGAGCTCCCAGAGGTTGAGGCGCCCTTGGTCTCTCTCTTCAAATCAGTAATGTTCACAGTGCTGACATGTCAAAAATTCCTTTTCCATTTCTCCCTGGAGCTCTGGGACCCTACTCTAAGCAGGATTTGTGAAGGTCTGTCCTCTTATCCCTCAGTTCCCAGAATGAGCCTGGCTCCTGTCCCTCGGACATGTGAGAACATTTCCCCTTGCCTCTCCCATCTTTGTGTGTGTGTTCACAGCTTGTTGACATTTTGTGGATCCCATCACTTGCAGAGTAAAAGGAATGAAACTTCTACTGTTGCAGATTGTATTTGCTCCTGGGCCATTTCAGAATTAATAACCAGATTCGTGTGTCAAAAATGCCCAGTGCTTTAAATTGTAATGAGGTTTCCTTTGGATGCAGCTGCTACATTTCTTGGGCTACTTCTGTGCTCTTTGTTTCTCAAAGATTGGTTTCTGTTGGAAGACGGTTTATTTAATCTGGAAGGTTATAATGCTTATCAAAGCCATTCTGAGTCTTCCATGATGCATGTGTCTCAAAACTCACCTGCTTAGATTTTTCATGGGATTCTCAGGGCTCTTCCTGGACACTGTCATCTTACCTCTGGCCAGAGGAAGAGACTGGATGCTCCAAAGTTGAGCAAAACAAAGGCCATCAAAATGATGGAAGCAACCATGGCAAAAAGCACTGATCACAGAGTCCAATTCTCGAGTATTATTCTTTCTTCTTGATTTTTTTTTGAGGCAGAGTCTCGCTCTATCGCCCAGGCTGGAGTGCAGTGGCACAATCTCAGCTCACTGCAAGCTCTGCCTCCCGGGTTCACGCCATTCTCCTGCCTCAGCCTCCTGAGTAGCTGGGACTGCAGGTGCCCACCACCACGCCTGGCTAATTTTTTTGTGTGTTTTTAGTAGAGACAGGGTTTCACCGTGTTAGCCAGGATGGTGTCGATCTCCTGACCTCGTAATCCACCCGCCTCGGCCTCCCAAAGTGCTGGGATTACGGGTGTGAGCCACAGCGCCCGGCCTCTTTCTTGTTGATTTTAAAGACAATGTCTGCCTGTTAGAATTGTGAGAATTAAGTGGCTGGTTACATATGAGAGTGAACAGACTCTAAAAGGGCCGTACAAATGCCAGATTTTCTCATGCATAACACAACCATGTCTTCTTAAAAACACATTCTTATTTTTCACCATTATTAAGTGAACTCAGACTCATGAAAGATAATTTTGAAAATATAAGCAAGTAGAAAGAAGAGGAAAACCCAGTCCCATTCTTCAAAGCAACCACAGAGCATTGTAATGTACATCCTCCCAGTCATTATTCCATGCAAAGGCTTGAACATAAGATGTTGTGTGTCACCTTTATACCTACCATCACAACACTTTCTTACATTATTTCAGTCCTTATAAGCCTGTTTTTTCTTTTCATTTAATTTTCTAATATGTAAACCATAATTACAAAGTTGAAACTATAATATATAATAGACATATGTATAGGTAAGCTTCAATCTCTTTCCTCTCTCAGTCTCTTTCTCCTCCTGTAAGTAATCTTGCTTATTTGTCTATGGTTTGTCTTTCAGGTACTTACATATATTTCCCCTTCCTTCCCACATGAAAAGTAACATATACTATACCTTGCTTTTTTCTGCCAGTATATCCTAGAAACCATCCCATTTCAGGGATTAGAGTTTTTTTTTTTTTTTTTTATTGCTTTTTTTTTTTTTCTTTTTTTTTGAGACAGAGTTTTGCTCTTATTGCCCAGGCTAGAGTGCAATGGTGTGATCTTGGCTCACTGCAACCTCCACCTCCTGGGTTTAAGCTATTTTCCTGCCTCAGCCCCCTGAGTAGCTGGAATTGCAGGCACCTGCTGCCATGCCTGGCTAATTTTTGTATTTTTAGTAGAGACAGGGTTTCGCCATGTTGACCAAGCTGGTCTCAAACTGCTGACCTCAGGTGATCCACCCACTTTGGCCTCCCAAAGTGCTGAGATTACAGGTGTGAGCCACCGTGCCCAACCTCTCATTGCTTTTTATGGCCACCCAGTACTCCATTGTGTGACTGTATTTTAGTTTATTCAACTAGTTCCCTAAACAACTAACATTCTTTTGAATTTTTTCCTGTAACAAATCATGCCTCAATGAGTGACTTGTGTGAACATAATTTTTAGTGGTTACAGCATGTGCCTGACCTCGCCTACACATCCATCAGTTTTCAAAGCAATTTCCTGAAACTCCATCCTTGGCTTTGAATTCTTACTGCCAAGCTCTGAACCAAGCTCTGTGACCCCCAGCTTCAGTCTGTCCTGCCCTAAACTTGAAGTTTGGGCATGAGCTTTCCAGGATTAGAATCTTGACTTTCCCAGGGGTCTTGAAGTGGTTCTCCCCAGCTCTCACTGGCCCTTGTGGACTCAGGTAGAAATGACTGCAGGAACCACCAAACTGCCCTCTTCTTGCCTACTTTTCTTCTGGTGGAATTTGGAGAAGTTACATCACAGTTTATTTTGTCATTCCCTGACTGTTTTTGGTTGGCTGGACTTTTTATTATGAAAAGGAAAAACTAGAAAAGAGAAAAGAGAAGAAATAGGACAATGAAATCCCAATACTTCACCTAGATTAAAAAATTCTTAACATTTTATCACTGATTCGTCTATTTTTCCTGAGATTTTTAGAAAAATAGACAAAATTTTAAAGAAATTTATGGACATTAGATGCTTTACATATAAATACAGATGATCCCTGGCTTACATGGTTCAACTTAATGATTTTTTTGAATTTGCAATGATGCAAAACTGATATACATGCAGTAGAAACTATACTTGGAGTACCCATATGACTATTCAATTTTTTACTTTCAGTATGGTATTCGATGAATTACATGAGACATTCAATACTTTATTATAAAATAGGCTTTGTATTAGATGGTTTTGCCCAACTGTTGGCTAATTCAAGTGTTCTGAGTATGTTTAAAGTAGGCTAGGCCAAGCTGTGACATTCTGTGAGTTAGGGGTATTAAGTGCCTATTCTTTTTTTTTTGAGACAAGGTCTTCCTCAACATGTTGCCCAGGCTGGAGTGCAGTGGCTTGATCACAGCTCAGTTTAGCCTCAACCTCTTGGGCTCAAGTGTTCCACCTCAGCTTCCCAAGTAGCTGGGACTACAAGTGTGTGCCACCACACCTGGCTAATTTTAAAATTTTTTATAAAGATGGGGCCTTGCTATGTTGCTCAGGCTGATCTTGAACTCCTGGCCTCAAACAATCCTCCCACCTCAGTCTCCCAAGTGTTGGGGTTACAGGCGTGAGCCAACATGGCTGGCTTAAATGTATTTTCAATTTACAACATTTTCAATTTATGATGGATTTACTGAAATGTAATCCTGTTTTAAGTCAAGGAGCATCAGTACTTATGCATACAATCCAATAAATAAGGAAATTGTCCAACACAGACATCATTATTACATCTACCAAAGTAAACAATACAGTAAAACTGCACACCTGTAGTCCCAGCTCCTCCTGCGTGTCTGTAGTCCCAAAGTGCTGGGATTACAGGCATGAGCCACCGCGCCTGACTCCAGCTCCTTCTTAAACTGTCTTTCCACCAGTCTTCCTGCTTCTGACTCCCTGTTCACTGCTACTACCCAATCCTGGCCTTTGTGAGTGTGCTGTAAAAGGGAGTGCTGTGTTTTTTTTTTTTTTTTTTTTTTTTTTTTTTTTTTTTTTTTTTTTTTTTTTTTTCCCACCTGCTGGCTTATCATTCATCTTTCTTGGAACTGCCTAAATCCTGGACCACTTCTCCATGTGCTTTCCAGTTTCGGGAACATTGCTGTTGTCTCCTGTCCGGTTCATTCTTTGTCCCTATGGGCTTGTATCCTTTATAAATCTATAACCAGTGCTTCAGAGGAGTTGGAGAGGGGGCAGGAGTAAACACCTGTATTCAATCCACCATCTTTAGCTATTTTTTGATTTAGAAAAATGCTTTGGTTGCTCTGACGAGCACTTTGGTTGAGAAAGATTTGTCCCAGCCATCTCAGGGCCCCTTGACATTCAGATACAGATCAGGGCAGTGTCAAGAGGAAGCTGAATTGCTCAGTACTACACCAAGGAGAATTTGGAGTTTCTGAAGTGTTCTGAGACTAGAAAGTGTGAACCCCAGATATCTGAGATAGGTCTCAGTTAATTTAGAAGTTTATCTTGCCAAGGTTGAGGACATGTGCCCGTGACAGGAGGTCCTGACAACATGTGCCAAAGGTGGTCACAGTACAGCTTGGTTTTATACATTTTAGGGAGACATGAGACATCATTCATCACATGTAGGATGAACACTGGTTCGGTTTGGAAAGACAGGACAACTCAAATCAGGGAGGGGCTTCCAGGTCATAGGTAGATAGGAGTTAGCCTCTCTGAAGGAGGCAGTCAGATATACATTTATCTCAGTGGGCAGTGGGCTGACTTTGAATAGAATGGGAAGCAAGTTTGTCCTGAGCAGTTCCCAGCTTGGCTTTTCCCTTTAGTTACTGATTTGGGGACCCCAAGATTTATTTTCCTTTCACAGAAAAAAAGAGGAAGATTTGAGAAGGGTGTAGGTGTGACAAGGGTCTAGAGAAGGCCTGAGCTGAGTGATATAGGTAAGTTAGAGCAGAAGGAGAGAATGGTAGCTAATGAAAACTCCCCTGTGGGAGGGAATGCCTGAGGAGCTTTGGAAAAGAGAAGCCTGATATCCACCCTGAGGCTGTTTGCTGTGCTGTGGTGTCATGGCAGACTGTGTCTCCCTATGTCTACTCTTCTCTGCCTTTTTAGCAGTTTTAGCTGGGCCCCTTTTCACTTGGAATAAAGAGCTTCCCAGCTCCCCTTGTAGCATGTCATGGTCATGTGACCCAGTTCTGGTCAATAAAATTTAAGAAGTGTGATCAAGTTCTGGGCAATAAATGTAAGCAGAAGTGTTATGTCAGAATCCCAGGAAGACTAATTAAAGGGAGTTTACGGCCTGGCACAGTGGCTCACGCCTGTAATCCCAGCACTTTGGGAGGCTGAGACAAGCGGATCACCTGAGGTCAGGAGTTCGAGACCAGTCTGGCCAACATAATGAAACCCGTCTCTACTAAAAACACAAAAATTAGTTGGTTGTGGTGGCAGGCACCTGTAATCTCAGCTACTCAGGAGGCTGAGGCAGGAGAATCGCTTGAACCTGGGAGGTGGAGGTTGCAGTGAGCCGAGATTGCACCATTCACTCCAGCCTGGGCGACAGACTGAGCTCTGTCTTGGAAAAAAAAAAGGGGGGGGGGGAGTTTATTCAGTCAAGATAACCTCTTTTGGCCCATCTGCCTTTCCTCCTTCTAGACTGCAGTTTGGATGCAATGACTGGAGCTCCAGCACTTATCTTGTGTTATGAGGTAATCTTGAAGAAGCAACAGAAAGATAGGAGTCTAACAGTACTATGAAGCTGCTGTACCAGCTCTGAACTTCTTACCTTTGGACTGTTTGTTTGTTTTTTTGTTTGTTTGTTTTTGAGACAGAGTCTCACTCTATTGCCCAGGCTGGAGTACAGCGGTGCAATTTCAGCTCACTGTAACCTCCGCCTCCCGGGTTCAAGTGATTCTCCTGCCTCAGCCTCCAGAATAGCTGGGATTACACCACCATGCCCGGCTAATTTTTATATTTTTAGCAGAGACAGGGTTTCACCATGTTGGCCAGGTTGGTCTCAAACTCCTGACCACAAGTGATCTGCCCACCTCGACCTCTCAAAGTTCTGGGATTACAGGCCTGAGCCACTGTGTCTGGCTTTTTTTTTTTTTTGTAAGAGATAAAATTCTTTGTTTTTTTTTTTTTTTTTTTTTTTTTTCCTGTTTTATCATAATAATTACTTATTACATGTCAAGTACTGTTTTAAGTGCTTGGGTTATGTACTAATTTAATTCTCTTACTACCAACTCTATGAAGCGGGTACTATTATTATCCCTATTTTACAGATAAGGAATGAGGCACAGAGAGATTAGCTATTTTGCTCAAAGTCAATTAATTTGGGCTTAATATGATAACAATCTGGGTTTGTAAACTTTGTGCTAGACTGACTGACTTAAACAGCATCAACATGGCTGAACCCCGTCCTCCCTGATACGGCTGTGAAATCAACCCAATAGTCCCATAGACAGTTTTGTTTTGTTTTGATAAACATAGAAACTGATCCTTCTGGTCTTAAAGCTTGAAACTCACATCGTTTTATCTGAGTTCTTTCCTTAGGAAAGGACCCCCAGGTCTCTCAAAAGTATTAAAGAAGTGAAGCTCACTAGATCATTGCATCAGGACAATGAGATGCCAGGCTCCTCATTCATCGAGATTACTTCCTTACCCCTCCTGGGTTCCTATTTTCCCATACATAGTTACATTTCTTCCCTGCTTTATAAAGCCGTAATTTTAGTCAGTCAGGGAGATGGATTTGAGATCAAGCTCCCATCTCTTTTGCTGTAGCACCCAACTAAAGCCTTCTCTTTGGCCATAATTATTGTCTCAGTGATTGACTTTCTGTGCTGCCAGCAGTAGGACTTAGACTGAACCCTGGTGTTTCAATAACAATTGTGTAGTACCACCCCTGAATCTGCCACCACCACAGTCTTGTATTATAGAATCAGCAGGTGGGGGACAGCCATCCTCCCCTGGCATTACCCACTCCCTGACACCCAGGATATGAAGGAAGGAGATCCCAAAGTTTCAGGTTGTAACTAGTAGTGGCACAAGCAAAGGACCAAGGAGAAGCAGAGACTAGAGGAAGGGACCAGGTGACCTGGCAGGGCAGGGAATTGTAGGCTACAGCATGGACTAAGAGCAGGTGGGAGACAAGCTCCCTTTCCCTAAATGCATTAGAGGAAGGTGGCAGGGAAAGCCTCTTGAGTTCATGCCTATAAGGCATTTCCAACATTTAGCATCATTTTCTTAGGCATAGGCTTTGGTACATCTTGACTTCATTTGAACTGAACTGATGAAATACTTATTTAGCCAATTTCAGATGCTCTAATTGTTATGAATAAAGAGATCCCTGAGATTTTGCTATACCTATGGTAGGAAAAATTGGGGGCCAAATTTTAAGATACTGATATGAGTGCTTGGCACCGTAAAAGCATCTTTATTGATGGAATTCATCAAAGACAAGAGATACAAAATGTTTAAAAGAGAGACAAGTGTATGCTAGACATCTACTCTTGGTTAATGAGAAGGCTGGGAAGGGCCGCTTTCTCAGGAAGCTGCAGAGAGAAATTTGGTCTGTTTCTGTTGCCACTTTGTTTCAATCCTTGGTCCCCAGATTGGCTGTAAAAAAGCCAATAAGGATGCTGTCGCAAGCTAGAAGGTGCTGGAAGCAGAATTTGAGCTCACGCTAATAAGCTGTGAGTTATGGGGGTTGAACCAGGTGGGCCACTTTGCCCTCAGTCTTTAGGCAACAATTAGGGGCTTGTCTTCTGGTCACAGAAGTGAGGACAATGTGGAATGCTCCATGAGGAGGAGATGGCTTGCTGGGGGATTTCAATAGCATCGTGTTAGAAATGTTCTTCTCCTCTAATTTCCCCTCATTCTTAATAAAGACACAAAACATAATGAGGCAAATGGGCCCTGTATTTGGAATGCAAATCTGGCCTGCAGAGCCACATCCTGGCAGAACTTTCTGGGAGGAAAATAGTCACAGCAGCGCTCTCCAGAAGAGTCCTTCCCGAAGATTCCCCAGCTGAACCTGTGAGCTCAGCCCACAGCACTTTCCTTCGGAATGAGAGAGTTGGTGGCGGCCTGGGGGAAATCCTAAGGCAAAGTTGGACTGCCCAAAGAAACGAATAGGTGTCCCCAAGGAACCTTGCTGAAAAGAGTCCAAATTGGACTCTCAGAGAAAATGAGGGGAAATGAAAATATAAGTGAATCAGTCATGGTTTCAGACAGATTTGGAGCTAGGAGGATAACAGCCTGTGAATGCTGGCAGGAGAGCTGTTCTAATAGCTCACTGATTATTTGTTAAGTTTTCGAGTCACCTAAGAGAAACAGGCCTCTCTAAGGAAAGAACAAAGACTTTTTCAGTTTGACCGTTCTGAGAAAGGTGAGGAATAACTCCGCAAGATCAAAATGACCTTATTCAGAGGAATCTGATAAACAACTCAGCAGCCTTGTTTCCCTGGGTTTAAAAGTTTTTTCTTCCTCCCGATCATTCACGTATATCATGTCTCATTCCTTCTTCACTTTTGCCCCTGGGGATCGGGTCATGCAGCAATCAGGAATACACCCAGGAACAAGATATTAAAGGCACCATCCTTGTTCTACATTAAAGAGTGAACATTGTAGAGCTACGGAAAATGAAACCAATCCTTCACCCAGGATGGCTCAGAATAGATCATTCCCTGGGCTCTGCATCCACCATTCATAAATGAATCCAGAGCTTTTCTAAAGGAGCTTAAAAGATTTTATTCCTAATCCATTCTTTTTCTTAGAGCTTTGGAAATATGGCTGTGTAATTTAATGATTACAGGAGATGAGCAAAAGAATGAACTAAATAAGATAGCATCAGCTTGCTTTGTAATGAAGGGCCAAATTTTCCAAATATAGAGCAAAATCCAATTTTGGTGCTGTTGTTTATAAATGTTTCCTGCATGACATTCACATGGGAGATGCAGGAGGAACACACATATGTCCTTTCCCACATAAAGAGCCTTCCCCTTGGCTCTTTACAAAGTTAGGGTGGGGGAAGTAAGCCACCATGGTCAGTTTCTCTAAGTCACTGCCACTGTCCTTTACAACAGTAAACTATGCTGATGGAGCAAGTATAGGCAGAAACAAGACATACCCCGAAGCAATGAATAACCACTAGTTAGCATTAGAGACCCCAAGCCCCCAAAGCACCAGGGACTTTCCTGCAGTTGATAACAAATAAGATTTAAAAAGTGATGCCACACAAAATACGGTGTGGTGTCCTGGACTGGATACTGGAACAGTAAAAGAACCTTAGTGGAAAAAACTGGTGAAATGTGAATAAAGTCTGCAGTTTAGTTAATTATGATGTACCAATTTAAATTTCTTAGTTTTGACAAATGCACAATGGTCAGGTAATATATATCAATGTTAGGATAAACTGGGTGAAGTGTTTTCAGAAACTCCTCATGCTATAATTACAACTTTTCTGTAGATACAAATATATTCCAAAATAAAAAGTTTATTCTTGAAAAAGTGAAGTCACATTTTTGTTTGTTACTACTGGGAGCATAAATGGGTACAGATGTTCTGACACTGCTCATTACGATTAGAAATGTGTGTGACCACTGACCCATAATTTCATTCCCAGGAAATAGTCAAGGGCCTTTCTTTCAGCACTCTAAGTAAAGTTGATAACAAACCAGAAGTCCAAATTTAGGGACCATAGGAGCAATAGTATAGCCACACCAAAGAATTTACAAAGTTACCAAGAGCGATATTGGAGAAATGTTTGGTGATGTGGAAAGACTATGACCATATACTGTTGAATGAAAAAAGCAGGTTACAAAGTAATCTACATGAGGTCGGCAAGGTGGCTCACTACTACAATCCTAGCACTTTGGGAGGCTGAAGGGGGAGGATCACTTGAGGTCAGGGGTTTGAGACCATCCTGGCCAACATGGTGAAACCCCATCTCTACTAAAAATACAAAAATTAGCTGGGTGTGGTGGCAGGTGTCTGTAATCCCAGCTACTCGGGAGGCTGAGGCAGGAGTATCGTGTGAACCTGGGAGGTAGGGGTCACAGTGAGCCGAGATCCTGCCACTGCACTCCAGCCTGGGTGACAGGGCGAGACTCCCTCTCAAATAAACAACAAGACAAAAACCAAAACAAAGTAATCTGCATAGTATGATCTCATTAAAAAAAAATTGTGTGCTTAGAAGGAGACAAGATATACCAAGGTATAAATAGTGGTTTTCTCTAGGCGGGTGAGACTATTGGGTGCCATAGACTAAATTGTACCCCCCACCCCCAAATTCATGTTGAACCCCTAACTCCCAGTGTGACTATATTTGAGGATAGGGCTCTTAGGAAGTAATTAAGGTTAAATGCAATCATAGGGTTCTACCCTAATAGGACTGGTGGCCTTATAAGAAGAGAAAAGAAGAAAGCTCTCTCTGTGCACACACACCAAGGAAAAGTCATGTGAGCACAAAGCGAAGAGGCAGCTGAGCCTGCAAGCCAGGAAGAGAGCCCTGCCCCCCAGAACCCAAACTGTGAGAACATACATTCCTGTTGTTGAAGCCACCAGTCTGTGGTATTTTATGGCAGCCCAAGCTAAGACAGTGAGTATGTACGTTTTCCTGTTTTTGCTCTCCGTTATTTGCTGTAGTGAATATCAATTGCTTTATTATTTAAAGAACAATAAATGTGAAACATTTATTCTTAGGGCTCCACTTCATTATTGACAGAAAGGAACACAACTCTCCGGTCTCCTTCGGGAATAGTATTGAGTGGAAATGGTGAGATCACTCAAAGATCATTTCCTTGCAGTGTCCACCTGCTGTCAGGCTCCTTATCCCAGGTGCTCAGGGAGGGGGCACTGACCCCCACATCCCTGGCATTGCCAATAATTTCTAGCTGAGCTTGCACAGTGATTTAGAGTTTAAAACACACATCTGTATATGTTAACTTAGTTGACTGCCACAAGCAGTAAGCAAGGCAGGTAGTATTGCTTCTCACAAGCAAGGCTTAGGGAGGTTAGGTGGCTTACCCAACATCACATGGCTAGTGGCACTGGACCCAGGGCCAGGAACTGGGCCTCTTGGCTCCAAGTCCAGTGCCCAACTCTGCTACCAGTTACTGCCTGTCTTGTTCTTTCTTTTGCATCAGTCCTGGTTGATCTTGTGAGTAAGATTCAGAGAGCAGTCTCAATCCTCCAGAGTCCCACTCCAGGTATAAATTTCATATTGGATATAGAAAGGTGTTACATTCTCTGACTTCCTTGCCAACCATGAGCTATTTCTGGGCCGCATGTTTTCCAGTACCCCAGAGGGTGTACAGGCTATGGTAGAGGCTCGAGCAGCCAGCCTTGATTTATTCCTGTGCATCCACCTGGCGGCAAGGTGAAGCCTGGGTGCCGGGCTCCAGAAAGAAGGTGGTGCTTGTGACAATGGCTTTGCTGCAAAAGCTAGAATCTGTCAATGTTGAACACCAGCTTCAGACCTATCTATTTATGAATTTGTTCTGCATTGACAAGTATGAGCTTGGATAAGCATCTTTAAATCCTCTGAGGGATTTTGCTGTTTTTGTATTAGCTATTAAGAACTGTTGCAGACATCGACACTCTTTGTTAGATTTCTTAGTGTTCTAGGAGTTAAGTAAAATTTAAGGTGACTAAGTGGAAGAACTGGGAAGAGTTTATACTGGCATGAGGATTGCTACTGCTCTCTTTGACTATGGAACTTAAAAATAATGTTTACATATAAAGTAGAAAAATAACGAGTATTGTTGGCCGGAAGCAGTGGCTCACGCCTGTAATCGTAGCACTTTGGGAGGCCAAGGTGAGTGGATCACCTGAAGTCAGGAGTTCAAGACCAGCCTGACAAACATGGCAAAACCCCATCTCTACTAAAAATACAAAACTTAGCCATGCGTGGTGGTGAGCACCTGTAATCCCAGCTACTCTGGAGGCTGAGGCTGGAGAATCTCTTGAACTCAGGAGGTGGAGGTTGTCGTGAGCCGAGATCGCGCCATTGCACTCCAGACTGAGCGACAAGAGCAAAACTTCATCTCAAAAAAAAAAAAAAAAAAAAAAAAAAAAAGTAGTGTAATATATGTGCACTCAACAGACATATGTCAGTGCTCAAACTACGCAAGGCATCATGCTAAACTTGAAGACATGCAAAGCTGAAGACCAAAATAACACCTGCTGTTAAGGCAAGGACTGTCCACTAGGGGAGATAGACATGCACACACATTATCATTACCCAAAGGGGGTGGAAATGTGGAGGATTATTTTAATTGTTATAATCTCTAGGGACCATTCCTGGCATTTGACCAGAGGAGAACTGGCCTGGTGTCACAAAGCGGGGCAGTGTGATCAGAGTCAGGACCGACCCAGATGTACAAACCCTCAGCCATAATTCCCTTGAACTTTAACTCCATAGAGGAGAGTGCTGGAGGCTGGCCTGGTGCCTCTTCCTCTCTACTTCACCCCTTACACCTGGAAGGCAAGAAGACCCACAGCAAGAATGGGAGGCAGGCTTCTGTCAGAGGAAGAAAAGTGATCTGATAGAGGCCTTCCCCACTCCATGACTCCCAATCACTGCCTGATAAGGCAGAGTCAGGGCCAGATTCTTCAACATGGTCTCCAAGACCCTCCCCGAGTGGCCCAGCCTGTGGACACCAAGGATCAAGGAGCCCATCTCTCCTTGATCCTTTCCACCACGCTTGCTGACTCTCCTTCATAGGAGACCAGAATATGCTGCCCCCAAATATGAAGGATTGATGAGCTGAAGATAAGAAGAAGCAGATGCAGGAAAGCTCTCTGCCCTTCCTGTATTTGCCTAACAGCATGACACAGATTTACAGGGACAAAAGGTATCCTAGCCCCCTCTTCTTCTTCTTTTTTTTTTTTTTCTTTTTGTTTTTTGATACCAAATTTCGCTCTTGTTGCCCAGGCTGGAGTGCAATTGTGCAATCTCGGCTCACTGCAACCTCCGCCTCCCGGGTTCAAGCGATTCTCCTGCCTCAGCCTCCTGAGTAGCTCGGATTACAGGCACCTGCCACCAAGCCTGACTAATTTTTGTATATTTAGTAGAAACGGGGTTTCACCATGTTGACCAGGCTGGTCTTGAGCATCTGACCTCAGGTGATCCACCCGCCTAGGCCTCCCAAAGTGCTGGGATTACAGACGTGAGCCGCCATGTCCGGCCCCTGGCTCCCTCTTCTACTAGGGAGGACAAAGGTTAACCACTGAAGAAACTTTGGACCCTTATCGGCATGGAGATGGTACCAGAAGAATCTAGATTAATGAGCCTTGGTAACTTGCCTTTATCTACATGTATTTGCTGCCCCTCAAAGTGCTCCCCCTAGAGACCCAAAGTCTTTTTCCCTTGTCTTGTCACTTATCTGAAAATGTACTGTTCTTTGTTGAGAATAAGCTGGAATTCAAGGCTGCTTCCTTGAGAACTACTCATTGCCCAGGTGTCTCCCATGCATATGTGAACTATACATGTTAATAAGCTTCTGTTCATTTTTCTCTTGTGAATCTGTCTTTTGTTACAGGGGTCTGATGGGGGTTATTCTTTCCTGACACCTTGAAACCCTCCTGCATTTTGCTGACACTGTGACTTCCTGCATCACGTTCTCATGTCACCTTCTTTCTTCTGCTGAAATCTTAGGCATCATAGTCCAGCTCAGATGCTTCCGCCTCCCTCTTTCCACAGTCCCTGCCTTTGGAAGGGCTCCCTCTGCTGCTCCCAGTGCTTGGCTTGGCCTGCTGTCACAGCAGGTTGGTGGTGGCCTCCCATCAGTCTCTGAGGCTGTATGTTCCTTGAGGGTAAGGACTTGGTCTTCCATCAGCATCTCAAAGGCAGTGCTGGCAACATTCATTTTGGCATCTTTAGGGCCAGCCTCAGCCTTACACATCCTCAGTGATGATAAATTTTGTATTTCTTCACTGGGATTGCATTTTCTCTCTGTCACTGTTTGACGCTTAGTAACTGGCCAACAAATCTTTGTTGAATTGATTTGAGGAAGGCATGAAGTAAGACTAGCACTGGGGAGAGGCACTTGTTCCCCAATTATTTATAAGAAATAGCAGAAGCCTGAGGTTTTAAATGACAACTGGCAGCCCAGCTGATGGCCTGTGTGTCCCAGCTTCCTTGCAGCAGCAACAGCCTTGCTGATGACCACACTCCAGAAACTGGCAAGGCTGGCACCTTGCAGAGCTGGAGGAAGGCAGGTGGGCAGGAGAGGGAAAAGGAGGCTGGGAGAGGCACCCAGCTGCTGTATATTTGGAAGGGAAGCGAGCATTTCAGCTTGAATGTTACAGTGTACTTCTCTTCCAACATTTCCTCTCACAAAGCCAGTAACAGAATCATTAATGATGTTTTTTAAATGTAGACAGTCCATTCACCTGAGCAATTGTGAGGTTTAATGACCAGTAAGCTGATGGCTTAGGAGGCTGCTCTATTAACTTTATTTTTGCAAAATGAAAGAAAACTGCCCCAAAGAACTAGGTGGTTTTTAGAGAACTGCACAGTAAATTCAGTCACACCAGCACTGGAGATCCAATGGACTCCCAGTTAAAGTAAACCCACACAGCTGCTCCAGTCTGGAGAGCTAAAAGTTGTTGTTCATATATTCAAGCACTAAGAAGTGCTGCAGTGTGCATTGTGCCAAATTCTCAGGCCTTTGCCCTTCACTGGGGCTGTCCCCAGAGTCCCTGAGGAGGAAAGGGACTAGGAGGACCGCTTACTGACCTGCAGTGGAACACTGTGTGTGGTCCTTACACCCAGTGTCAGGCGTGCAAACACTTTGCTGGCTTTTCCATCAGTGTGGAAGCATTGCCCATTCACAGCCCGAAGACCCCTTAGACCACCAGCATAGCCAGTCGGGGATTCTGGGTTTATGAAACCAAAGGAAGCTAACCAAGGATGAGTGGTTTCAGGCTCTATTTATCTGACTGATTGGCTCCATACTGGTGGTAGAGGAGTTTTAGGCCACCAGGAACTGATTTATGTCACCAAGAGGTGACCAGAGACCAAGGGAAGAAGGAGCTTGAGGCTGGGCAGGGAACCTGGGGTGTGATTTCTAGTCTTCCTTCTCTAAGGATAGACACAGTCACATGCTCATCAAAGTTGGCCTTAAAACACCACCACTTGATATCTGGACCACACTGGGCTCTTCCCCTAGCAAAGCATGCCATGTGCTGCAGCTGCTTACCTCAAAGCTGTTGAAAAAAGTTATTTGTCCTAAAATAAAAATCATTTTGTTTTTAAAAGACTACAGTGTGTCCCACCACCCAGGGTGTATGTCATGGAACAAATACATCATTTGGGTTCTGTTTCAGGCCATTTACTTAATGGCTCTGGTTCTTGGAAACTCTGCTGCGGACAAGAGTTCCCCCCCTACATAAACATATTCATCTGGCTGAAACGTGTGTTATTATTTTCTGAGTAATGGTCATTTAAAGTAATGTGTGTGTTTTGCCCCTTCTGATCATTGTGAATATTTAGGCCCTTTGGGAAAATGGTAACAGCCTCAAGAAGCTCAAAGAACTGCAGAATTTCCTTTTCCTCTTAATCAGATTGGGTATTATAATCATTTTGCACAAGTTGAAGACTGGTACCAGGCCGTCACTGCTGAGAAGATAATTAGGAGATAATGTCAGTGGCAGAGAAAGTTGTCAGAGCAGAGTGGTCTCCTGCCGTTCTCAGAGTGCTCAGAGTGGATGTGGGAAGGGTGCGGGGAGTGAATTCTTTAGTGGAGATGAATGTGGAGAAGAGCCAGCTATTCTTTTGCTGCTAAGGAGATGATCATCTTGCAGCCATATTCTGCCAACAGTGTATCCTACCTAATACCCATCTGGCTCTGCCTCCAACTTCCTTATCTAAAGATCAGGTGGAGGTGCTGCTTATTATTATAAGCACAGCTAAGATAAGGAGGCAGCTCACTGCATTTAATTCGCTGAGGTGGCAATCAATTTTGTGCCAAAGCTTAACTTCCAGTTGGTTAATATTTTGCACTTGGGCAGGGCACGGTGGCTCACGCCTGTAATCCCAGCACTTTCGGAGGCCAAGGCGGGTGGATCACGAGGTCAAGAGATCAAGACCATCCTGGCCAACATAGTGAAACTCTGCCTCTATTAAAAATACAAAAAAATTAGCTGGGCATGGTGGCGTGCACCAGTAGTCCCAGCTACTTGGGAGGCTGAGTCAGGAGAATTGCTTGAACCTGGGAGGCGGAGGTTGAGGTTGCAGTGAGCCGAGATCGGGCCACTGCACTCCAGCCTGGCAACAGAGCAAGACTCTGTCTAAAAAAAAAAAAAAAAAAAAAAATTGCACTTGGTGCTCATCCCCTGAAAATGGAACGCCAAGTGTCGTTGCAGGACAGATTGTACAGTTGAAGGGCAGAATGGTGGGCAGTCAGGGAACAGCTGAC
Source organism: Rhinopithecus roxellana (assembly GCF_007565055.1). Classification (NCBI taxonomy): domain Eukaryota; kingdom Metazoa; phylum Chordata; class Mammalia; order Primates; family Cercopithecidae; genus Rhinopithecus; species Rhinopithecus roxellana. The sequence goes on from NC_044565.1 coordinate 105,556,262, forward strand.
AGGGGACCCCGGGCCTGAGGTCTGGCCCACCTTAGTGGGCTGGCCTCCCTCCACTCCGCCTCTGCTGCATTGGGGACATATGCATGACAGGGCCCAGTGTCTGCGAGGCAGGCCTTGTGGTGAGATTCTAGATTCAAATTTAGGTTTTCCAAAGTAAACAAAAATCCACTGTATGTGGTAAGCTAGCAGAGCATTCCGGACAGTGAGTGTGTGTGTGTGTGTGTGTGTGTGTGTGTGTGTGTGTATGATACTTATTTATGGAAACACTGTGTTCCTGAAGGTTTTTGATGGAATGAGATGCCCTGTGCTTCCAACTTTGTCAGTTCACCACTGGTCAGCCAGCTGGCTATGGGCTGTGTCCCCAGTGTTTCTCATGGGTGGGATTATTTGTTCCCTCTTCCCTTTTCTCTCTGTTTCCTTCTCACCTCTTACTTGTTCCATTTCTGGGCTGACCAGATAGCATCGCAGGCATCACACATTTTATTCCTTTGGGGGAAAATAATTCACATTTAATCTCTGATTGGCACTTAGCATAGTGCCTGCCCATAATAGATCCTTAGCAAGAATCTGTGGGGTAAATGAGTGAAGAGAAATTTTCCATATTCTTTCTCTTTCGCATCAAGAAACTAGACAGGTGACTCCAATGCCTCTGAGCTGCAGTCTTTCTGGTTTAATCCACCAACCCATATCCTCCCAAACTGGGATGTCTTGTGAGGGCTCCTATTCTGGATTTGCACCTGGGAGCAGCCCTAGGGATGGCTGGCAGGGACCAGCGATCTTGTCATCATGGACCCCAAGGTGAAGCCTGGTAGCCCACTTGAGCTCTTCACACTCAGAAGGGTCTTGTCACCTATGACAACTTTCTATGGCCCTTTCTCCCTTTGTGATCCCAACTCAAGAACCAAAGAATGAAGGCAGCTATGGGATACACATGGTCTGAAAACAGCCAAAGAACACAAAATTCATCGAAACAAGAACATAAAGGGAAACAAAAGTTCATCCTAACAGAATGAACTTGATGAATTTATAATGAGGGAGATTTATTTTCTTTTGAGAGGAAACCGTTAATGATCAGAGATGGACCCTGATGTACTGTGACTGGAAACTGATAACTGGTTAAAGATAATGACAAGCAGGTGGGCATGGTGGCTCACACCTGTAATCCCAACACTTTGGGAGGCTGAGACAGGCAGATCACCTGAGGTCAGGAGCTCAAGACCAGCCTGGCCAACATGGTGAAACCCTGTCTCTACTAAAAATACAAAAAATTAGCCGGGTGTGGTGACACATGCCTGTAAACCCAGCTACTCAGGAGGCTGAGGCAGGAGAGTTGCTTGAGCCTCGGAGATAGAGGTTGCAGGCAGCTGAGATCGGGCCACTGCACTCCAGCCTGGTCGACAGAGCAAGACTCTGTCTCAAAAAAAAAAAAAAAAAAAAAAAAAAGATCATGACAAGGAAAGGAGTGAGGAAAGAGGATAATTTTAGTGAACCCAAATCAGAAATGCCAATGGGTGTTTTCTGGACATGTATCAGATTAGGAGAGTCAAGGTGGCAGCTGTACTGGAGGCTGAAAAGCAATCTTTCTTGAGAAGCCCAGTCACAGCACTGGACTTTGAATGGTGAGGCATGAATATTTCCTAAAATTATCTATATTTTTTTTACAAAATGGAAGTATCGTTTTTTGCAAAATTTAAAAATGTTATAAAATAAGGTTAAGGTATACATCATTGCAATTCACTTTCTAGTAATAACCATGTTGAGCAGATAATGTTGGTGTCCCACCATATCCCCCTGGCTCCCCATTCCAGTTACCTGTAAACAGATCTGCTCCCTCACTGAGCTTCCTGGGATCATCTCTCAAAATGCTTACACCCAAATCCTTGCCTTGAGGTGTGCTACTCTCATAACCACCTCCTAAATGTACCCTGTCTGCACCTAGGACCCAGGGAGGGGTCACAGTTTGGGGTGCTCCTCTCCTTCTGCCTCATTCTTTTCTCTCCTACCCCCGCCTCTCTGATCACGGTGTTCCATTTGCTGCTCAGCTCTCTGGTCCTGACCCCATCTCTCTTCCCAAGTCCACATTCCCAACCAATACACTCTCTCTTGTTCGCTTCCATAATAGAAATATGTGGTTAGAGGCACACCCTAATCTGCAATTTAATATGCATTCAATCATCATTGGCTCAGGAGCCTACTGTGTGTCAAGCACAGGGCAGACTGAGATAAATGAGTCAGGAGACAGAGACAGAGGGATGTAAAATAGTCACAATAGAATATGCCAAGTGCTGTTATACAGATAGAGGAAGAAAGTTGGTGGTGGAGTTTAGAACTCAGAATGCTTTTTGCAATAGAAGCAATATAATGTATGAAGGTTACCAGGCAGGTGTGGTAGGCTGAATAATGGTCCCCTAAAGATGTCTGTGTCCTAATCTTCAGAACCTGTGAATAGACTTTACATGGTAAAAGGGACTTCGGACTGGGCGTGGTGGCTCACGCCTATAATCCCAACACTTTGGGAGGCACAGGTGGGCAGATCACTTGAGGTCAGGAGTTTGAGACCAGCCTGGCCAACATGGCAAAATCCCATCTCTACTAAAATACATAATTTTAGCTGGGCATGGTGGTGCACACCTGTAATTCCAGCTACTCGGAAGGCTGAGGCAGGAGAATGGCTTGAACCCAGGAGGCGAAGGTTACAGTGAGCCGAGATTGTGCCACTGCACTCCAGCCTGGGTGACAGAGCAAGACTATGCCTCAAAATAATAATAATAATAATAATAATAATAATAATAATAATAATAATAAAATAAATAAATAAAAGGGACTTTGCAGGTGCGATTAAGGATCATGAGATGGGGACAGTCTCCTGGATTACCTGGGTGGGCTCAATGTAATCACAGGGGCCCTCATGAGAGGGAGGTAGAAGTGTCAGAATCAGAGAGAAACGGAGAAAGATTTGAAGATACAACACTGCTTTGAAGTTTTGAAGACGGAAGAAGGAGCCATAAGCCAAGGAATGAAGGCATCCTCTAAAATCTGGAAAAGACAAGGAAATAGAGCCTCCAGAAAGAACTAGCCATGCCTTCATCTTGACTTTAGTCCAGTGAAACTGATTTGGGACTTCTGGCCTCCAGAACTATAAGAGAGTAGGTCGATACTGTTTCAAGTCACTATATTTGTGGTAATCTGTTACAGCAGCAATAGAGAACTAGTACAGCAGATTAATAAAAAACCTAAAGTAGCTGGTAGCTAGGGCTACCAGATAAAATACAGCACACCCAGTTAAATTTGAATTCAGATAATGAATACTTTTAAAATAATTTCTTTAGTATAAGTATATCCCATCTAATATTGCTATCCTTGTTTATCTGATTTCAATTTCTTATTTTTTTTAGAGATGAGTGGGGAGGGATCTCACTATGTTACCCAGGCTGGCCTCATACTCCCCAGCTCAAGCAATCCCCCCACCTCAGCCTCCCGAGTCACTGGGACTGCAGGTATGTGTCACTATGCCTGACTCTGAACTTCAAATTTAACAGAGTATTCCGTATTACTGTTTGCTAAGCCTGGCAACTCTACCATAGGTGACTTGAGCAGTGGTCCCATCAAGGGTAGGCGTGAGTCTCTAGGCCTCCTGAGACCCTCCCTGGGGTTCCCAGTGTCTTGGAAAACTAAGCCTTTCTGATCTCAGCTACCTCAAGCATCCCTGCTGTTTCTTTCTTTCTTTTTTTTTTTTTGAGACGGAGTTTCACTCGGTCATCAGGGTGGAGGGCAATGGTGCCATCTTGGCTCACTGAACCCTCCGCCTCCTGGGTTCAAGCGATTCTCCTGCATCAGCCTCCCGAGTAGCTGGGACTACAGGCGTGCACCACCACACCCAGCTAATTTTTGTATTTTTAGTAGAGATGGGGTTTCACTATGTTGACCAGGATTGTCTCGATCAGTTGACTTCATGATCTGCCCACCTCGGCCTCCCAAAGTATTGGGATTACAGGAATGAGCCACTGGACCTGGCCGTGTCCCGGCCCTTTAAAGTCCAGCCACAGTGTGGCCTTGAGAGTGAAGGAGAGGGGATCTGGACAGGGAGGCAGGCCCCCTGGAGGTGCAGCTGTGGCTAATAGGGGTCTATTCTGGGTCAGTCTGGGGCACAGGCCTGTATGATGAGGCTCTGCAGAGCACTGTAATGAGATTGGCATGTTGGCCAAATACATAATACATTGTGGGGAAGCCAGCAACACTCTCAGGAGAAGTTGCCATAATCATTTTAGTGATTCCAGAAATGCAAATTAAAACAACAATAAAATATGACTTTTTTGCTTATCAGATTAGCTAAAATTTAAAAGATAATAATGGCAGCTGACTTTGTGAGGCGACTACTATATTCTGGACACTGTGGTAACATCTTTGAGATATATCCTTCTTCTTTTTTTTTTTTATTATTTTTTCTTTGTTCTATGGTACATGTGCACAACGTGCAGGTTTGTTACATATGTATACGTGTGCCATGTTGGTGTGCTGCACCCGTTAACTCGTCATTTACATTAGGTATATCTCCTAATGCTATCCCTCCCCGCTCAAACCACCCCCGGTAGGCCCCTGTGTGTGATGTTCCCCACTCTGCGTCCATGTGTTCTCATTGTTCAATTCCCATCTATGAGTGAAAACATGCAGTGTTTGGTTTTCTGTCCTTGCAATAATTTGCTCAGAATGATGGTTTCCAGCTTCATCCATGTCCCTATAAAGGACATGAACTCATCCCTTTTTATGGCTGCATATTATTCCATGGTGTATATGTGCCACCTTTTCTTAATCCAGTCTTATAATTGATGGACATTTTGGTTGGTTCCAAGTCTTTGCTATTGTGAATAGTGCCACAATAAACATATGTGTGCATGTGTCTTTATAGCAGCATAATTTATAATCCTTTGGGTATATGTCCAGTAATGAGATGGCTGGGTCAAATGGTAATTCTAGTTCTAGATCCTTAAGGAATCGCCACACTGTCTTCCACAATGGTTGAACTAGTTTACAGTCCCACCAACAGTGTAAAAGTGTTCCTATTTCTCCACATCCTTTCCAGCACCTATTGTTTCCTGACTTTTTAATGACTGCCATTCTAACAGGTGTGAGATGGTATTTCATTGTGGTTTTGATTTGCATTTCTCTGATGGCCAGTGATGATGAGCATTTTTTCATGTGTCTATTGACTGCATAAATGTCTTCTTTTGAGAAGTGTCTGTTCATATCCTTTGCCCAGTTTTTGATGGGGTTGTTTGATTTTTTCTTGTAAATTTGTTTATTTGTAGATTCTGGATATTAGCCCTTTGTCAGATGGGTAGATTGTAAAAATTTTCTCCCATTCTGTAGGTTACCTGTTCACTCTGATGGTAGTTTCTTTTGCTGTGCAGACGCTCTTTAGTTTAATTAGATCCCATTTGTCAATTTTGGCTTTTGTTGCCATTGCTTTTGGTGTTTTAGTCATGAAGTCCTTGCCCATGCCTATGTCCTGAATGGTATTGCCTCGGTTTTCTTCTAGGGTTTTTATGGTTTTAGGTCTAACATTTAAATCTTTAATCCATCTTGAATTAATTTTTGTATAAGGTGTAAGGAAGGGATCCAGTTTCAGCTTTCTACATATGGCTAGCCAGTTTTCTCATCACCATTTATTAAATAGGGAATCCTTTCCCCATTTCTTGTTTTTGTCAGGTTTGTCAAAGATCAGATGGCTGTAGTTGTGTGGTATTATTTCCGAGGGCTCTATTCTGTTCCATTGGTCTATATCTCTGTTTTGGTACCAGTACCATGCTGTTTTGGTTACTGTAGCCTTGCAGTATAGTTTGAAGTCAGGTACTGTGATGCCTCCAGCTTTGTTCTTTTGACTTAGGATTGTCTTGGCAATGCGGGCTCTTTTTTGGTTCCATATGAACTTTAAAGTAGTTTTTTCCAATTCTGTGAAGAAAGTCATTGGTAGCTTGATGGGGATGGCATTGAATCTATAAATTACCTTGGGCAGTATGGCCATTTTCAGAATATGGATTCTTCTTATCAATGAGCATGGAATGTTCTTCCATTTGTTTGTGTCCTCTTTGATTTCACTGAGCAGTGGTTTGTAGTTCTCCTTGAAGAGGTCCTTCACATCCCTTGTAAGTTGGATTCCTAGGTATTTTATTCTCTTTGAAGCAATTGTGAATGGGAGTTCATTCGTGATTTGGCTCTCTGTCTGTTATTGGTGTATAGGAATGCTTGTGATTTTTGCACGTTGATTTTGTATCCTGAGACTTTGCTGAAGTTGCTTATCAGCTTAAGGAGATTTTGGACTGAGACAATGGGGTTTTCTAAATATACAATCATGTCATCTGCAAACAGGGAAAATTTGACTTCTTCTTTCCCTAATTGAATACTCATTATTTCTTTCTCTTGCCTGATTGCCCTGGCCAGAACTTCCAACACTATGTTGAATATGTGTGATGAGAGAGGGCATCCCTGTCTTGTGCCAGTTTTCAAAGGGAATGCTTCCAGTTTTTGCCCATTCAGTATGATACTGGTTGTGGGTTCGTCATAAATAGCTCTTATTATTTTGATAAACATCCCATCAATACCTAGTTTATTGAGAGTTTTAAAAGCATGAAGGGCTGTTGAATTTTGTCAAAGGCCTTTTCTGCATCTATTGAGATAATCACGTGGTTTTTGTCTTTGGTTCTGTTTATATGCTGGATTACGTTCATTGATTTGTGTATGTCGAACCAGCCTTGCATCCCAGGGATGAAGCCCACTTGATCATGGTGGATATGCTTTTTGATGTCCTGCTGGATTCGGTTTGCCAGTATTTTATTGAGGATTTTTGCATCGATGTTCATCAAGGATATTGGTCTAAAATTCTCTTTTTTTGTTGTGTCTCTGCCAGGCTTTGGTATCAGGATGATGTTGGCCTCATAAAATGAATTAGGGAGGATTCCCTCCTTTTCTATTGACTGGAATAGTTTCAGAAGGAATGGAACCAGCTCCTCTTTGTACCTCTGGTAGAATTCGGCTGTGAATCTGTTTGGTCCTGGACTTTTTTTGGTTGGTAGGCTATTAATTATTGCCTCAATTTCAGAACCTGTTACTGGTCTATTTAGGGATTCAACTTCTTCCTGGTTTTGTCTTGGGAGGGTGTATGTGTCCAGGAATTTATCCATTTCTTCTAGATTTTCTAGTTTATTTGCGTAGAGGTGTTTATATTATTCTCCGATGGTAGTTTGTATTTCTGTGGGATTGGTGGTGATATCCCCTTTATCATTGAGATGGATCCTTCTATGTCCTACTCACAGCACTTTTGCTGTAGGTTCTGGCCTCTTCATTCCTGACTGTGAAATAAGGCTTAGGCTAAGCTGATGGCCTAGACACGGGGCTGGTACTGGGGACTGGGACTCCTCACTGCAGCCTACAGCCTGCCCACAAGGGGGGCTGGGAAAATGGCTGTAGCCTTTTTGGAGGATAATTTGACAGTAACAAAATTTAAATGCACATCTTTACCAATCCAGCAATCTCACTTCTAGTATAAGAATGTAAAGGCATATGTGCAAAGGCATATGTATACACATACACACACACACACACACATTTTTTGAGAGATAGCGTTTCAGTCGGTTGTCCAGGCTGGAGTTCAGTGGTGCTATCATAGCTCACTGCATCCTTGAACTCCTGAGCCCAAGCAGTTCTCCTGCCTCAGCCTCCTTAGTAGCTAGGATTACAGGTGCTCACCATGCTCAGCTAACTTAAAAAAAAATTCGTAGAGATGAGGTCTCACTATGTTGCCCAGGCTGATCTCAAACTTCTGGTCTCAAGTGATCCCCCTGCCTTAGCCTCCCAAAGCACTGGGATTACAGGCATGAGCCACTATGCCTGGCCCAAAGGTATTTATTATAACACTGGTTATAGTGATAGAGTGGAAAACAACTGTTGATAAGTAGCAACCTGTTTAAAATAAATTATGCCACATATAAATGGGATATATTGATAAGGTGGGTGTGTTCATGCACATGTGCATTAGAATGTGTGTGTGTGTGTGTGTGTGTAAAGAGAGCAAGACCTTGATGACATACAAATATCATTGAGAAAATGGAAAATTGTAGAACAGCATAACAACATTTTATTTTGGAAAAAAATAGTACTTAATATGTCTATATCTATATAGACATAGATACTATATGGATGCTATAGATACGAATATGGAAAGATACTACATTTAGTATAACTATAGAACAAAAACCTCGCCATGTTTGTGCCAAATCATTTACTCACAGAGTTTAGCTCTGGGATGGTGGGAGGATCTCTCTTATTCCTATTTTACTTTACATGTTTCATGAGAAGGGAGGATAAGGGGGTGGAAGGATAGGTGTTTTGCTTTTATTTTTGTATTTTTCTGTATTTTTTCAATATTCCTATAGTGTGTTGCTTTTGTAAAAAAAAAAAAAAAAAAGATTTTTTTAAAAGCAACCTTGGTAATATTTGTAACTATGTTTAACTTTATAGGTTAATAGGTTCAAGGAACACAGACCAAGAGATGTAACCCATGAGTAGTTGAACTGAAACCCTTCTACTGTTCCATTGCATCGTCTTTGACAGAGGCAAGCCAGAAATAACAGTCTGTGGTTCTGCCTCTCTGTTCAGAAACAGCAGCACCTGCCCCCAGTGTCAGCTGGGGAGACAGTGGGAAGATCACAGCAGTGTAAGATAGCCACCTGCCTTCCAGGCGCTTCCAGTCTTGGGGCTTACATAAGACACCATGGTGGCGGGTAGAGGTGGACTCCAGAGGGCTTAACAAAGGTATGAAAGTGTGTAGGTGGATGTGATGTGGTTACTTTTTTTTTTTTTTTTTTTTTTGAGACGGAATTTTGCCCTTGTTGCCCAGGCTGGAGTGCAGTCTCGGCTCACTGCAAGCTCTGCCTCCCGGGTTCAAGTGATTCTTATGCCTCAGCCTCCTGAGTAGCTAGGATTACAGGCATATGCCACCACGTCTGGCTAATTCTGTATTTTTAGTAGAGACAAAGTTTCTCCATGTTGGTCAGGCTGGTCTCAAACTCCCGACCTCAGGTCATCTGCCCGCCTTGGCCTCCCACAGTGCTGGGATTACAGGCGTGAGCCACTGCACCCAGCTGATGTGGTTACTTTTGAGACAAGACTGCCCAGAGCCTGTGACAGTTGGGGAATTTCTCCTGGAGAAGCAGGAGTGCAGATGGGTGGATCTTGAACTGATCTTGAAGGAGGAGAACTGAATGGGGATGCTGGGGGAGGGGGTCAGGCAGCGCTCGGGGCCCTAGGGACAGCATGATTAAAAGACTCTGGAGGCCAAATGAGCCAGGGCTGTGCTGGCACTGTAAAGACCCTGGCCTGGCAGGAAATGAAGCAGAAGTTCAGGGAGACTGGAATAATTAAACAGGAAATATGGTAACGTTTTCTGCCTTGACTTCAAAGGTAGTACATGTTCATTAGAGTATTTGTACAGAAAAGCATAAACCAAACAGAAAAAACACCATTTAGATGATCACTGCTGAAAATTTTTGGCATATGTCATACTGTACATGCGCCGTTTGCCGTCTGCTGTGGAAGAGGCTGCTTGTTACTCTCCGGGCCACTCAACCTGAGTCCTTTCATAATCAAAGATCTTCACTCTCACTGGGCACAGCATCCACTTTCTCATCTCCCTTGCAGTGAGGCATGGCTGTGTGATTAAATTCTGGCTAATGGATGTGAGCAGAAGGGATGTGTACAAATTCTGGCTCATGCCCTTAAAGGATGGGGGCTTGCCCCCTCTGCCCACTTCTCTCCTCCCCTGACAGCTGTGATGACAGGAGCTGGAGCAGCCACTGGAGACCATGAGGCAGATGACAGAGGGACAGGAGGGGAGGAGCCTGGGTCCCTGACCCTGTGGAGACTCATCAGCCCTACACTCCATTAACTTCTATTTTGTTTAAACTACTATCATTTTGACTTTTGATTTAGCATTTGAAACTGTATCTTAACTAATACTCCTGTTCAGATAAAAATGTATCAGTATGTTAATAAAGTTTTCCAATAGCAAGAATTCTACTACAGCATAACTTTGTAATGGGTTCAAAATACTCATTTTGCAAATGTATCATAATTTATTTATCAATTGCCTATTTTTGGTCAGATAGTTTATTTGTACCTTTTAAAATTTTTACCACAATGCATATCCTTGAAGATACATCTTTGGATATAATTATGATTATCTGTTAGCACGAAGTCATGGAATTTCTGGGTGAAAGGGTTTACATTTTTTTTTTTTTTGAGACGGAGTCTCGCTCTGTTGCCAGGTTGGAGTGCAGTGGGGTGATCTCAGCTCACTGCAACCTCTGCCTCCCGGGTTCAAGTGATTCTCTCGTCTCAGCCTCCTGAGTAGCTGGGACTACAGGCACGTGCCACCATGCCCAGCTAAATTTTGTATTTTTAGTAGAGACAGGGTTTCATCATGTTGGCCAGGATGGTCTCTATCTGTTGACCTCGTGATCCGCCCACCTCGGCCTCCCAAAGTGCTGGGATTACAGGTGTGAGCCACTGCACCCCGCCAGGTTTACACATTTTTAAGGTTTTTTTTTTTTTTTTTTTTTTTTTTTTTTTTGAGTTTCGCTCTGCCACCCAGGCTGGAGTGCAGTGGCCGGATCTCAGCTCACTGCAAGCTCCGCCTCCCGGGTTCACGCCATTCTCCTGCCTCAGCCTCCCGAGTAGCTGGGACTACAGGTGCCTGCCACGTCGCCCGGCTAGTTTTTTTGTATTTTTAGTAGAGACAGGGTTTCACCATGTTAGCCAGGATGGTCTCGATCTCCTGACCTCGTGATCCGCCCGTCTCGGCCTCCCAAAGTGCTGGGATTACAGGCTTGAGCCACCGCGCCCGGCCACATTTTTAAGGTTTTAAATTCCAGAAGGAATATCAGAACTATATAAAGTGAGTACAGATTCCTCCAGACCCTCAATAAATGTGAGTGTCAGAGTTAACATTTAAAAAACCCTGTAAATCTACATTTTTCTTAGGACTTAGAAAATTAGGCCAAAAAAATTTTAGACTTGATAGGCAGATTCTTTTGTTTTTTGTTTTTCTTGACATAGGGTCTCGCTTTGTCTCCCAGGCTGGAGTGCAGTGGCACAATCATAACTCACTGTAGCCTCGACTTCCAGGGCACAAGTAATCTTTCCACCTCAGCTTCCTGAGTAGTTGGGACCACAGGCATCTGTCATCATGCCTGGCTAATTAAAAAAAAAAATTTTTTTTTTTTTTTTTTTGTAGAGACAGGGTTTCACTGTGTTGCCCAGTCTGGGCTCAAACTCTGGGGTTCAAGGGATCCTCCCATGTTGGCCTCGCAAAGTGTTGGGATGACAGGCATGAACCACCATGTCCAGCAGGGAACAGATTCTTAATGGGGGAAACTGTGCGGAAAGAAGGTTAGGAGAGACATTTCTGTGAAAAAAGTAGGAAACAGACAGGATAAAGGTAGAGAAAAGAGAGAAGTCAGAGGGGGAGTCTGGGCCTATGTCTGGGAGAAGACATGTGGAGGAAGAATTAAGCCCTTCAAGTGGAAATGCAGAGTTGCAATTCATCCATTTGCTTAACAAATATTTACTGAGCTCCTGCTCTGTACCACGCAAGAGAGACACAGTCCCTCCTTTCATGAGCTGACCCTCCAGAGGGGGAGACAAATAATTAAAAGGTAAGCAGGCCAGGTGCGGTGGCTCGTGCCTGTAATCCCAGCACTTTGGGAGGCCAAGGTGGGAGGATCACCTGACCCCCGGAGTTCAAGACCAGCCTGGGCAACACGGTGAATCCCTGTCTCTACAGAAAATACAAAAATTAGCCCAGCCTGGTGACAGATGCCTGTAGTCCCTGCTGCTTGGGAGGCTGAGGCAGGCAGGGAAATTGCTTGAACCAGGGAGGTGGAGGTTGCAGTGAGCCGAGACTGCACCACTGCACTCCAGCCTGGGCAACAGAGTGAGACTCTGTCTCAACAACAACAGCAACAAAAAATTCTAAGTAGTAAATTCATTAATACAGAATTCAAAATTCAAAATTCAAAATACAGAAAGTAAAATGGTGGTTGCCAGGGGCTGGGAGGAGGGTAAAATAAAGAATTGGTGTTTATGAGTACAGAGTTTCAGTTGGGGAAGAAAAAAAGTTCTGGAAATGGATAGTGGTGATGGTTGTACAGTAATATTCTTAAAGCCACTGACCTGTATACTTAAAAATGGCTAAAATGGTTATATGTATTTTCGTACACACACACACACACAGCTCTGTGAAGAAGTCAAGGGTGGATAAGCCAAGCATGGTGGCTCACACCTGTAATCCAAAAAATATAAAAATTAGCTGGGTGTGGTGGCACACACCTATAATTCTAGCTACTCAGGAGGCTGAGGCACGAGAATCATTTGAACCTGGGAGACAGAAGTTGTGGTGAGCAGAGATCATGCCATGGCACTCTAGCCTGGGCAACAGAGCAAGACTCTGCCTCAAAAAAAAAAAAAAAAAAAAAAAAACCAGAAAAAAAGAAGTCAAGGGTGGTGTTCTATTCCACAAAGAAGTACAACTCTTCTTGTAATAAAGTCTATCATTTTTGAGTCTTCAATATGTGCCAAGTAAGCAATTTATTAATATATTATTTTCTTTTCTTTTCTCAATAACCCTGAGGTAGGTACTATCATCTGCATTGTACACAGAAGGCAACTGAGGCCCGAAGAGGTTAAGTTCCTTGTTCAAAGTCTTGAGCTGATAAGGTGCAGTCAGGGATGAAATCTGGCTGGTTGGCTTCAGAGTGTAACCTTTAGCCCTCTTGCTGCATCCTCTTTCTAGTAAAAGACAGACACAGTAGCTGAGTAGGCAGCAACTCTTGGTAAGGAGCTAAATGCAGGCTCTGGGAAATGTGGGCACCAGCAGTCTTGCATTCATGGGACTTGGATAAGTCAAAAGCATTTTGCTGAGTTCTGGATTTCTGCACCCTCCACAGGGATTTTTTTGAGCAGGGACGGTGGTTTCCTACACTTTCCACAGCACACTATAACACACTGTCACTTCTCCGCTGCAGCCCCCCTCCCTTTTCTTAGAATCCACTGCCTTTTTGACATGAAAAATGTACTATAACGAGTCTACTGGCTAATTAATTAAAAGGGAAAGAAATCCCAATCTTCACATATGAAATGATTAATTACATAAGCATTAACGCCTCTGCACACTCAGAATGGCATGTCTTCAATTTAAACTTTTCCAGCACATTATTTTCTGCTGATGTGTGTGTTTTATGCCCATACAAGGCCAATTTCTCATACACCCCAGCCCATTTCACAGCAAATGGCCCCGAATGGTGTTTATCCTGCTCATTAGGAGCTTATATCAATGAAGCAGGCCTGGCTGAGCTGCCTGTCCAGGCCTGCAGAGCCTGGTCTGGTACATCTGCTCTCTGCACCCTTCAGCTGCCTGGGACATACCAGCCCCCACCCCACTATTTAGAGCCTGGCTGCAGCAGGGTGAGTCCTTGGTGCTTTTCACAAGGCCAGGGCAGAACTCTGACATCAGAGAGTGCTGTTATGCAGTGCTTGCCCTTTATGGATTTTTAAAAGCTTATTGTTTGGCCCAGACACATGGCTCCCAGCTGCCTGCTTACTGAATCTTTCCCTTGTTCTTAACCTGAAAAGTCTCATCTCCCTCTTCCTCCCCTGCTTCCCAGAGCTTGGTCTGCTGCTGCCCATCTATGCCCTGCTTAAGAACCCTTTGCTTCCCCTTACCTGTGACATCTTGGCTTGACCTTTGCCCCTTGCAAGGGGTGAAGCCAGGGCTTCAGGGCCTGCTCCATGGGGCTTGCTGGGGGATTGGGCTGTGGGTGGGCAGTCAGAAAGACTTGTGTACTGCTCCTTCCCTCATGCCCACTGTCTCAGGACAGAGGCCACTTTATCTTCAGGGGATTCACCCAGGCCCAGGGGTGGCGCTCAGATCTGCGGATATGAACTGATTGCTGAACAAGCAGCAGCACACGAAACATTTCTCAGAGGAATAAGTCGCCACGTCACAAATCAGAAATGTTGAAATGCAGTGAGCTATTGGATAGAGTGGTTGCCTAAATTAGGGTGAGAAACCTGACCTGTCATTAGCAATAGAAGAACTTGCCTATGCCTCTGGCTATAAAAACCATAATATGCCGGGCGTGGTGGCTCACGCCTGTAATCCCAGCACTGTAGGAGGCCAAGGTGAGCAGATCACGTGGTCAGGAGATCGAGACCATCCTGGCTAACATTGTGAAACACCATCTCTACTAAAAATACAAAAAATTAGCCGGGCATGGTGGCGGCCACCTTTAGTCCCAGCTACTTGGGAGGCTGAGGCAGGAGAATGTTGTGAATCTGGGAGGTGGAGCTTGCAGTGAGCTGGGATTGCACCACTGCACTCCAGCCTGGGCAACAGAGCGAGACTTCGTCTCAAAAAAAAAAGAAAGAAAAAACAAAGCCATAAGATGATGTTAGAAGCCTACAGAGGCAAAAACCCTATGTGGCTAAAAGATGAAGCTATTAATGGTGAGTACATGCTGAGGATGGCACTTCCAATCTCCAGAAGCATATAATGGTATTTTTCCCACTAAAATTATAAAAAAGAAAAGCTATTATGGTTCAACATTTAGACAGGAAATAAAGCACTTTTCAAAACAAATTGAAATTATTATTTTACTCCTGTAGTCTGAACTTATTAGCAAATAAGGTGGACTTCCTTCTTCTGTTCTTATTTTTTTTTTGGCTTTTGTGTTTTTTTTGAGACAGGGTCTTGCTGTGTTCCCCAGCCTGGAGTGCAGTGGTATGATCTTGGCTCACTGCAACTTCTGCCTCCCAGGCTCAAGTAATCCTCTCACTTCAGCCCCCCAAATAGCCGAGACTACAGGCACGTGCCACCACACTTGAATAATTTTTTAAGATTTTTGCAGAGACGAGGTCTTGCTATGTTGCCCAGGCTGGTCTCAAACTCCTGGGCTCAAGCAATCCTCCTGCCTCAGCCTCCCAAAGTGCTGGGATTACAGGCGTGAGCCACTGTGCCCAGCCTGGATCTCCTTCTTTCAGGACTTGGACAAATAGGAAGGTTGCTCTTACGTTGGCTTTCTCCTTCAAACCTTAATCTCCTTACACATGTGTTATCCACTATAGCCACTAGCTGTATGTGGCTATGTTTCAATTAAAAATTCAGTTCTTCAGTTGCACTAGCCACATTCCAGAATCTCAGTAGCCACATGTGGATGGTGGCCACCATACCGGCCAGCACAGACACAGAACATGACCATCATCAGAGAACATACTATTGGACAGCACTGCTCATCTACTTTATTGTTGAATTTAACTGCGTTTTTGGTAAAACTTATTGAACACCATTTTTGCATCCTGTAAGGAATTTAACACTAGTGAATCTTCTACAGGGTTACATGATGTTGTTTCTTTATTTCATGGCCTTTCTTAGAAATGAAAAGTTCCCCATGATTTTCTTTTACTTTTTCTTTTTTCTTTTTCTTTCTTTCTTTCTTTTTTTTGAGATGCAGTCTCACTCTGTTGCTAGGCTGGAGTGCAGTGGCGTGATCTCGGCTTCATCCTCCGCCTCCTGGGTTCAAGTGATTCTCCCGCCTCAGCCTCCTGAGTAGCTGGGACTACAGGCACCCGCCACCACATGCAGCTAATTTTTTGTATTTTTAGTAGAGATGGGGTTTCACTATGTTAGCCAGGATGGTCTCTATCTCCTGATCTCATGATCCACCCGCCTCATCCTCCCAAAGTACTGGGATTACAGGCATGAGCCACTGCGCCCGGCCTCCCCATGATTTTCTAAATCAGAGGTCTGCAAGGCCAGGAGACGGTATAAATGTCCGATGGCAGCAGATCAGCCTCTGGCCTCCTTCCGCCAACCGCCTCACTGTTCCAGGGCCACTGCTGCCGTCCCCTCCTAACTGCCCCAGTTCTATCCACCCCAGCACCCTTTCACCTGACTCTACCCATTTTCCCTGGGGACCATCCCCTTATGGGCAGGACAGTGTCAAAACTGAGCAGCCTGCAGAGGCCCGGCCCCGTAAGGGCATGGTAGCAAAGTTGCATTTGTGCCCATGATGGGTGCTGAACAGCTGCAGGCCTCCAGTGGCTGTCAACTCAGGTGACATGTGATGTCAGCAAGGGAATTTAACGGAAATAGATTGGAAAGAAATTCCTTCCTACAATATTTGCAATCAATATAAACATAGGTTTGGTCTTTTTTGCTTTGTTTTTAATTCTGAGGTGCAAAATCCTCACCAAGAGTTATTCTTCTTGCATCATTTAACTTAGAATCCTACCGGGCTACTCACCCTGAAGCTTGCAGGATACATGGCACTTTTACAACCCACCGGAAATGAAGTGCTAGTTGACTGACAGCATTACAGCTCTCTTAGAAGAGTCTATACCACCCCTCCCCCAGCTCTCTAATTTGATCGGCTCCTAGAGTGTACTTAGCTGGAGATGGACAGCCCCTGGCAGTCCCAGAGCCTGAAGAAAGTAGGCCTGGTAACCTGGTTTGGATTGCTGTGGTTAAGACCTTGTCCTGCACACTAAGTTGTTGGCTGGGCAAAGTGCCTCTTGTGGAGACCTGCAAGATCCTCCTGGGGAAGGCATGATTTGAAGGCCCATGGCATCCACTGGGTCTCCTAGGTCTTCTGCAGGACCAGCTCTGTCCTTGCTGGGGAAGTCTCCTTGGTGCCTGTTTGTGTTGGGGGTAAAGCCTGAAAAGCATTATGTACAGGCAGTCTCATTAGCTTGCTGAAAAGCAATAATACTCCATTGTTTGTGGAAGAATCCTTTGCAATTAGAGCAAGCAGAGGAGAAATTATTAGGGAGCTAAGTTATTAAATCTGTTCCATGGAACATTTTTTTTTTTTTTTTTTAAAAAAAAACAAGTTCATTTTCCTGAGAGAAAATTTAATGCAATCTCTCCCTCTTTTAAAGCCACCTGATGCCACCATGTTAGGCCTGTAGCAGCAAGCTGATGCCCAAAACAGGAGGACATCACGGTGATATGCCACAGAGAACAAGGCTGGGGCGTGTGCCAAGCAGGACAATGCAGGGAAGCCAAACAGAGTGGGAGAAAACACAATAAAGTGAGACCCACCCGGATGGTAAACACAGCAGCAGAGCTACACACACACTTCCCTTCTGGGAGCAGTGGGGAAAGCAGCCAGCGAGGTCAGGAGATGGATGGAAACTGCTGGGGATGTGGGAAGCCTGGGGCACTAACTGGAGTTGTTATTGCCTTGGTAAGTCTAAGAGCTACCATTTACTGAGTGCTTGCTATGTGCCAAGGTTGGGGTCTACTGGAGAAGAGGACTGAAAGATTTGGCCAAATCCTACTCCATCCAGTCTGCCCAGTTGCTACAACTACTAGTAATAACAGTAACTGCTGCAGTTTAATGAGTGCTATTACATCCTAGGCATTCACATGAATAAACTCAATCCTCACAAAGTAGATATTATTCCCATTTTATAGATAAAGAAACTGAGGCTCAGTGAAGAATCTTGTGGCAGATACATAAGCCACTAATTAAATACTGCTGATAATTAGCATCACAAGAACTTTCAGTTCACTGGGTTAACAAGGTCCTCATTGCACAATGGTGGAAAAAGGAAAGTGATTTTTATGATTAGGGAACAGTTGTTGTGAGCTTTTAAAACAATACACACTGTTCATATTCAACTGTTACCTGTGTTATTCATATTACTAAATCATTTATTTTGACTGACTAAATGGAATTGCTTTAGAGAGACACTTAATGTAACCCATTCTTTAAATTTACAGAGATTTTTGTAATGCTCTCAACGTTTCTTTTTAGTGGGTGTGGGAGAGCTGGGGACAGGAAGGAAGGTGGGGTGTTAAAAGGCAAACATAGAAAAGATTCTTCACAAAAAAAGAAAACACATCTAGAAATGATTGCTCCATAAACAAAACATGAGTGCACACAGCAATTTCATGTTCTTGTTCCACCCACTCGGTTGTTCTTAATGATTCAAGAACAGAACTGCCTGGGCAGATTTACAGGCTCTGCGTTCCTGACATCTGTGCCGAAACAAGGCTATGTGTGTTACCGAGTTCTTGCTTCTTCCCAGGGGGAGAAAACACAGACACCTTGATTTGATTTTTACCTTTGCCATGGTTTAAATTAAAATAGATGTGTTTATTCTCCAATATGCATCTGTGGGCTGTTAGGGTATAGGAGTGGTGCCAGGGAAGAGGATAGGGTAGCCTTGCAGTTTGGGGGTGGAAGAGATGTGAGGATCATACAATGAAACGCCAGCAATCCTGTCTGCATTGGGCTCTCCCTGCTGTCAGAAAGCTGAGCTTCAGCATAAGTTGTTTGCTGGAAACCTTTGGGTTGTTTGGAATTGCTTTTCAGCAAATTTCTCCCCTGGCTCAGAGTGCCTATCGGTGATCAGTGGAGGGCACAGCCATGCTAAGGGCAGGCGTGTGGCTGGAAGTTCCAGGCCCAGGGCCAGTGCCCCTTGACTTGGGCTTTCCAAGTTTCTCAGTTGTGCTTTTGGGAATGTCATACCCTCTCCACTTCCCTTTCTTTTAAGGAGGAGATTTGCCTTCCATTAGATACTTTTCACTGATTGATAACTTTCTCCTAGCTTTTTTTTTTTCTTTATAGGTTTTGTTTCCTAGACTACAGACCTGTCCATTTCTCGGAATAAGACCCAGGCTGACTTCCCCAGCCCTCCTCCCCAAGTTAGCCATTTTGGAATCACTTGGCAGGCTGTGCCCAGGCACTAGTGGACACACGCTGGTACCTTTGCTACATGGTAATATGTGGCTAATCCTCTGATTTAGAACATCATTTCACCTCTGAGACTCAGAATGGGGTAGTAACTTATTCAAGGTAACTGAGCTTATCAGTAGGAAGATCTGGGATCCAGATCCAGGTTAGTCAGGTACAGCCTGTGTACTTGTCACCCTCTTCAGAAGGTGATCTTAGGGCTATGACTTTCAGTTTCTACGGAGCAGAAACTAAAGAAATGCCAAATCTCCACCATCTGAGAATCTGAGGAGATAAGGGGAAGCAAGTAAAATTATGTATTTGGCATTTGGAAGTGATCTGATTTTTAAATTTAATGCCAATGCTAAAAGGTTGGCTGGTATTTTAGTGGGATACCCAACTCCTCTCTTTGGTCTTGAAGTTTTACACAGATTCCTTATCTTTGGTGGCTGTTTTCATACCAGGATCCACCTGACAGCTCTAGTCTGACTGTCCCACAGCCTTAACTAATAGTTACTACTTCTGGGGAAAGGAGACTGAAGAGGAAAGAGCAAGAGAGAGAGAAAGGGAAGGGGGCTGGGGAAATGGAAAGATTTGTAGATTACAATTTTGATTATAACTAGCTAACTTTATACAAACATAAACTAGACTCAAAACTCTAATGCTTTACATCATGCTAAATTAAATTTTGGCCTATATCAGTGACTAGAGATCCAGTTTTACTATTTTTACAAAATGTATTTCCTATATAGGCTTCCAGGTATTTACATATTTTCCTTAAGCTTTTTCAGTACACACCATCTTATTTAATCCTTGCAATCACCCTGTTAAACTGAAAATTTTATCTTGTGGCTAAGAGAGGTTAAGGAACTAGCCAAAGGTCATAAATCTAGTGCAGGGTTGGAATCTGGACATGCTGACCTTCAATGGCTAGCAGAGCACCCTATGTTTTTGTTGTTTGGAGACAGGGTCTCATTCTGTCACCCAGGCTGCAGTGCAATGGCACGATCTGGGCTCACTGCAGCCTCAACCTCCTGGACTCAGGTGATCCTCCCACATTAGCCTCCCAAGTAGTTGGGACTACAGGTGTGCGATCACGCCTGACTAATTTTTGTATTTTTTTCTTAGAGATGGGGTTTCACCATGTTGCCCAGGCTGGTCTCGAACTGCTGGATTCAAGTGATCCACTGGTCTTGGCCTCCGAAAGTGCTGGAATTACAGGTGTGAGCCACCACACCCAAACCACCCCTTGTTTTG
Source organism: Rhinopithecus roxellana (assembly GCF_007565055.1). Classification (NCBI taxonomy): domain Eukaryota; kingdom Metazoa; phylum Chordata; class Mammalia; order Primates; family Cercopithecidae; genus Rhinopithecus; species Rhinopithecus roxellana. The sequence continues at coordinate 105,576,307 of NC_044565.1, forward strand.
ATACTGAATAGATTCAGTAGCTTTTCCATAGACAAAAAATTCTACTCCCTCAAAAGAAAATGATCCATTGACATTAGCCTCCTTAAGACCCAGGTGTGGTTCTTTTTTTTTTTTTTTTTTTTTTTTTTGAGACGGAGTCTCGCTCTGCCGCCCAGGCTGGAGTGCAGTGGCCGGATCTCAGCTCACTGCAAGCTCCGCCTCCTGGGTTTACGCCATTCTCCTGCCTCAGCCTCCCGAGTAGCTGGGACTATAG